>NW_006399922.1:5506496-5509791 GCF_000299155.1 Elephantulus edwardii | reverse complement strand
TTTTTTTTGTTGTTGTTGTTTTTTCTTATGAAACGCATTGTTTATTTTCCGTCAACCTTATTTCCACTTCTTAAAAGACAGTTTAAGACCATTCCGTGGTGGTACCCACCCACTCAGTGGCCTGAGCAGCGGGGGCTGCAGACCAGTCTTCAGTTGCAGGCTGAGCACTCCAGTCTTCAGTAGGGAACTGCTGAATCAACACAGAGGGCACCTGGACGCCTTCGGACCAGTCTAGGTTTTCCCGTTGCCATTTTGCTGTGTTTCTTTTCATTTCTTTTTTTGTTTGTTTGTGTCTTGTTGCTATAATCCATCTACTTTCCTTTGGTGTCTCTGTGTGAAGGACTTCCCTTGAAAGCCCTTGTAGATTTGGCTTTGTTTTCACAAATTACTTAAGTTCTTTCTTTTTCACAAAGGATGTGATTTCTCCTTCGTATTTGAGCAAGAACCTCGCTGGGTACAGGATCGTTGGCTGGAAATTGTTTTCTTTCAACTTTCTGTATGTCCAGTCCATGTCTTCTTGCCTGCATGGTTTCTGCTGAAAAAGCAGAACTTAATCTAATTGCTTTTCCTTAGTAGGTGACTCTGTGTTTCTTGTACTGCTTTAAGTATTCTGTCTTTAGCTTTTATTCTGAAGAATTTCACTATGATATGTCTTGGTGTTCTTATTTTTGGTTGGAGTCTATTTGGTGTTTACTGAGCTACGTAAATGTGGATTTCCTTGTTCTTCATAATACCTGGGAAGTTTTCTTCTGGTACCTCTTCCACAATTTTCTCAGTGATTTTCCTATTCCTCTCATATACTGGAATTCTAGTCATATGTATATTATTCCTTTTGATGCCATCCAACATGATTCTAATGTTTTCTTTCATTTCTTTAAGTCTCATCTCTAATTTTTCTTCTATTATGTTTCCATTGAGGTTCTTCTAACTCACTGACTCTCTGCTCCATCTCTTTTGTTCTATACTCTTGTCCATCAAGCATGTTGGCACTTCTACCACTTCAGTCCTAATATTCTGGATTACATTTTAATGTCTTTCTGTTATTTTTAGTTGGTAGTACTCTATCTTGTGACAATTTTTTCAGTTCTTTGTAACACTTTATAACTTCTATTTTTTTTGCATTTGTTCAAGTTCCTCCTCAACAATATATTTCTTCTGGCTCTATATCTCTGGAGCACTTGCTTTCTTTTTGGTTTCCATTATTTCTAACATCATTTGCACCCTTTTTCATTGCTTTTCAAATAACTCTTAATCAATATTGTCCCTGTCTGTTTGCCAGCAACCAACAGCAACACCCTGATGGGGGTAAGCACAACGGAGACACATCACTCTGGGAGAGGATCAGAGTTAATAGAAAAGGTTAGAATTGCCACAACTTGATTTCTGGATTGGATTGGGAGATGAATATAGGATAAGGAAGAGAGCTGCGTACATATAGGGAATGTGGGTGAAGAAATAAAAGCTTACAAATACTAATTAGCTTCCCCTGCTCTGGCACTCTTGATGGTCAAAGCAGTAATAAACAGTGTTATAAACACAGGACCAGTGGGTTTACCACTCCCAGGGTTAAAGCCAAGAGTGCCTTCACCATGCCCCAGGTCACAGGTGTCTGTGGCATCTGGGCTTTGACTTCCTTTTCTTCTGTCTCATCTTCTTGTCATAGATACTCAATTGACACATCTTCTCAGTAGGTGGGTTGGAATCTGATATGACGAACAGAAACCCACACAGGATGTGGTTTATTCTGTGGGAAAATACAAGCAAAACCTCTCCCAATAGTTAGTAAAGGACTGGGCCCTTTCCATACTTGATCTAATGGATCCTTCCAGGTAACCCATATTGGCGGCTCACTAGGAGGTGTAGCTGATTGCCAATGAACACATATGGGAGGTTTTGAAAAAACTACCCTCATACCTTTCCAATCTTGAGGGATGTTTAAATTAAAGTTTATTAAATTAAGCTGTACCTTCACCCACAGAGAACGAACGCCATCGTCTCTAACAGCTGTCCCAAGTTCTTTAACTCTCTCCCAGCACATGGATATCACTGTAAAGAATATTCAGATGTGCGATATATACCAATAAGAAACACATATGTCTCAGAGCTAGCATTACACTGATCACACAATACCTTGTGTAAAGGACACTTGGTGTTGAGCACACACCAATAGAGCACATATATACCTCAGAGTTCCACCCAGCATCTCACTGATCACACAACACTTCAGCCCAAGAATTTCCTGCTTCTTCATTGCCTTCTCTATATTATCCCCACCTGCTTTCTTTCTTTTCCTCATTTCTCGGGAGACTAGAATAGAGAAGATGTGGTGCAGTCATCTTCTCTAAATTCTTTAGGGCTCTTTTTAGATCTTTTACCATAACAAACAGTTAATGGTACATTTCTTCTAATGGTTCCACAGTCTTTGTCAAAACCAGTTCTGATTGATGTCCTTTGTCAGCATGTCCTTTGCCATTCCCTGTCATTCCCCTTGAGAGAGATTTCACCCTGATTCAGTAGGAGAGGGGGCACTGCATGCTCTTAGCTACTTCCTGCTGGAAAAGGGCATTGTAGGTCCCAGGGTGAAAATATTCTCTCACTACTCTTTAGGGTCCAGGTTTGTTCATTGAAGATGTAAGCAGTAGTAATCCAAGGGGCAATATCAACAACTGTTGTCCAAAAGGAAGAAGCTTGAGATTGTGTAAGTTTGACCTCTTTACTTTCTAACAAAGACGTAAAACACTTTACTTGAGGATCTTTCAAATTGCTTTCTGAAGCTTTTAAATTGCTTGCCAAATTATCCATGCTAAAGCTAGGGAGCACTTGCCGGATAAGATGGATCTGCATTAGGTTCCCTGCTCCATGACAGGGGCAAGCATGAAAAGAAGAGAGAAGAAAGAAGAATTTTCCCTTGCTTTTTACCTAAGCAAGGGGTGCTTACCCGATAAGGTAGACCTATGTCAGGTACCTACTCTTCCACCTATGTCAACTTTAAGCCTACGTCAGGTCCCCAAGACTAAGTCAGGTTACCAAGACTATGAGAGGTCCCCCAAACTATGTCAGGTCCTTATTTCCTGAAGGGAGTGAGCACGAAAAGAAGTGCTCACGTGATCCCTGACGGGAGTGAATGCAGAGAATACTTACCTGAAACCCTGATGGGAGTGAGCACAGAGGGTACTCACCCAAAAATTTGCCAGGATTGAGCACAGAGGGTACTCACCCGATACTATACCAGGTCCATCCCTGTTCAGGTGCCATATGTTGCTGTACATTCTCTGGCAACCAACACCCAGATGGG
>NW_006399922.1:5503802-5504701 GCF_000299155.1 Elephantulus edwardii | reverse complement strand
ATGAACATCTACAGAGATTTTGGGATTCCATTCATTCATTGTTGCACCCTTCTCCCCGCACAAACCCCTCCCCCCCCCCATTTGCTCCTCTCCTTGCTGGTGCCAAGAGTGTTGACTGTGGAGCCAAGCAAATCAAAGCTATGAACAATCTCAATCTCTTCACCATTCATCCTCTTGTTGCCAATTGGTCCAGTGGTGAGAATCTTTGTCTTCTTGACATTGAGCCTCAATCAATATTGGAGGCTGCAGTCCTTGACCCTCTGCAGCAAGCACTTCAGGTCCTCCTCAGGTTCAACAAGCAGGGTTGTGTCATCTGCATAACGCAGATTGTTAATAGATCTTCCACCAATCCTGACACTACATTTCTCCTCATAGAGCTCAGCCTCCCAGATAATCTGTTCTACATACAGGTTGAAAAGGTATGGAGATAGGATGCATCCCTGATGTACGTCCTTCCCAATTTTGAACTATGCAGTGTTTTCTTGCTCTGTTCTTACGACTGCCTCTGGGTCCAAGTATAGGTTTCACATTAGCATGATCAAGTGTTCTGTGATTCCCATTCTTCTCAGAGTCAGCCACAGTTTGTTATGATCCACGCAGTCAAACTCCTTTGCATAATCAATGATACACAGATTCCTCTGGTTTCCCCTGCTTTCAGCTAAGATCCATCTAACATTAGCTACAATGTTCCTAGTACCACGACCCCTTCTAAACCCAGCCTGGACTATTGGCAGTTTTCTGCTGATGTGCTGTTCCAGTCGTTTCGCCATCCTTACTCTAACTTAATTCTAATTCTTTTTTTTAAGTTAAATTTGTTATTAATTTCAGTGAAAATTTACAGAGGCTTTGGATTTCCATTCAATCATTGTTGTAGATTTGTCCCCTCCCAAGGCTCCCCC
>NW_006399922.1:5501712-5503702 GCF_000299155.1 Elephantulus edwardii | reverse complement strand
TATACCATCTATTCCGGGGGCCTTAATTTTTGCTATTTCCTTCAAAGCAGCTTGAACTTCTTCCTTCATCACCATAGGCTCTGGCTCAAATGCCATTTCATTAAATTCTTCTGTATCTGCCAATTCCTTTCGGTACAATGACTCAGTATATTCCTTCCATCTATGAATAAGTAAACAGGAAGACAGGATAGGGTGGGCTTACAGATGTGGGGACATGTGGATTGGATAGGAGAACCTCAGCCTCATGCAGACCACTCTCAGCACAACGGCAGCCATCTTCCTAGGTGGTGAGCTTTCTCAAGCTGGTGCAGCCAAACACAGGGGAGCTTTCTATACCTCATACTAAAGCCCATTGGAGGCTTGCACTTACCCGAAGCTAGATGATCTGTCCTGGACAGAGGCCCTCCCTTCCTCCCCAACATCTCCCAACACAATATATTTCTTCTGGTTCTCTACCTCTAGTGTATTCCCTTTATTTATGGCTTCCTTTATTTCTCTCCTCATTAGTACTTTCATTTATAGCTGTTCTGATGTCTCCATATCAACATATATCATCTGCTTTTTGATTCTGGGATATTCATGAGATTTCTAATATTCTCTGGTGGTTTTTGTGGGGGTTTTTTTTGTTTGTTTGTTTTTTTGAGAAGACAATTTGTTTTTTCACAGTGTCTGAAGCTTCCTGCTGCTTTCTTAACATTATGTGAAGTATTTATTAATAAGTATTAGGCTGTTTCCTTTGTATTTGGGAAAGTTTTTGCAGGTTCTTGTCTATCTTGTTTCATTGATTATGCAAAGGCTTTTGACTTTGTGGATCATAAGAAACTGTGGCTGACTCTGAGAAAAATGGGAATCCCAGAACATTTGATGGTGCTATGCAAAACCTATACTTGGACTAAAAGGCATAGGAATCAGATGGATTACATCTGTGGAAAGAACCACTGGAGAAGCTGAATATCAGCTGTGAAAACTAGGCCAGGTGCTGATTGTGGAACAGATCACTAACTACTCGTATGCAAGTTCAAGCTGAAACTAAGGAGAATTAAACAGAACAGAGTAAGGAAACACTGTATGGTTCAAAATTTTGAAGGATGTACACCAGAAATGTGTTCTATCTCCATACCTTTTCAACCTGTATGATGTTGTTATGTGCCGTCGAGTCACCTGTGACTCATAGTGACCCTATGTACAACAGCCCTAAAACCTACTCTATTCTGTGCCAATCTCACTGTCTTCTACACACCTACTCCCATGACCCCAGTCACTGAATCAATCCATCTCATTGAGGGTCATCCTCTCCATCTCATTGAGGGTCATCCTCTCCTGCAGTATCCCTTCTTGCAACATGTCCTTGGAGAGGGATGTCATGAGTCACAAAAGACTCGAAGGCACATAACAACAACAGTAACTTTTTAATTGAATTTTTAATTTTTAATTTTTCTATAACTCATTCATGTACTAGCATGGCATTATTTTCCCCCCAAGATTTAATTAAATAAATTTTATTTCTTCAACAATTACATTCTTAGGTTAAACTGGCATTATGTTTTCATTTTTCCTTTTTTATGTTTTTCTTAGCTATAACTATTCTATGTAGAGCTTGGATTTTACCCTGATTCAAACTAAAAATAAAAGTATTTTAGTGAAAGTTTTTTGCATCACATGCACAGTGGTAACATAGTAGATATAATATATTCTAACATAATAAAAAGTATAATGTTGGCAGAGCATTACGTCTTTGAATTTCATATTGAGCATTGCTTTCATTGTTTCCCAAATATTTTGTTATGTTTTGACTATTTTTAAATTTTTCTGACTCACTGTTTTTTTTAACAGTATTTCCATTATTTTGTGTCCTAAAACATGTTTATTCTTGAGAATGATCCGTGTGCAGTGGTGTAGAACATATATTGAGGTGCTTTTAAATAGTTATCGTCTATATATGTTAGGCCCAACTAGCTCACTGCTGGTCTTATGTATACTGATTCTTTTA
>NW_006399922.1:5499344-5501052 GCF_000299155.1 Elephantulus edwardii | reverse complement strand
TAGATGAGACACAGCACTAAGGGGAAGAGGCCTATGGCCCCAGATGGGGAGAGACCTAGCCCTCTCCCCAGTCACTCCCCACTGAGTTCACAGCACAGAAAACGCTTCTAGTCCAGCAACTCCACATGGAGGTGTATGGAGTCCAGGATTCAAAGGAGCAGGCGGGTGAGAGATGGTCAGGGGCAGTGAAGGCAACAGCAGGCTCAGGTGGGGAGACGGCAGAAACTTCCTCCTACCCATGGGACGAGACGATGGGACGACTGATATTGCTGTTGGTGGGGTCCAGGTTATACTGAATCACGGCCAGTTTGCACAGGGTCTTCAGACTAGGGCTGAAGTCCAAAATGTGCAAGTCAGAATGATCTATGAGGTCAAATTCATCTCCCAGGCCCTCCTTAGGAGAAGGACTGGTACACCCAAAGAGGACAATTTTGTCACCAACAATACAGCAACACTGGCGCCGACGGGGACAGGGCCCTTCCCCTTTGGTTCAATCTTCTTCCAAGTAAAGGTCACAGGGTTAAACTTCCAGAGGTCATGGAAATGCCGATTCAGTCTTGCATTATAGCCCCCAAAGATGTACAGCTCTCCATTATATCTGAACGCTGAGTGGCTCCGGCGTCCCTCAGGCAGCACTGAGGTGGGTGAGCAGTCCAGCCAGGCTTCGGTCCTGGTGTCAAAGGCGCGGATGCAGTTGCAGTGAATCTCATTGTTGGAGTGGAATGGCCCAAAGCGGTTGGCACTACCCCCAAAGACATACATGTGATTTCCCAGCATGGTGGCTGAATGGAAGTCCCTCCACCGTGCGGGGTTACCCTTTGTACCAATAAGGATCCATGTCATGGTGTTGGTATCTAGCTTGTAAATGTCATTGGAAAAACAGTCTGCCAGCTGTTCGTAGCCCCCCAAAATGTACATGGTCTTGCCCAGGACACAGGCTGAATGCCCATCCCGGGCCCCAGGAACAGTTCCCGACACTCGGGGTGTGGACCACTTGTGAGTATTGACGTCAAAGGCATAGAGAACGTTGCAGGCCCCTTCTGTGTCATTCCGCCCGCCCCAAAGAAAGACTGTGTCATCAATGAGGACAGTTGAGTGTCCATATCGCATGTAAGGTACTACTGTCCATGGGTGGCAGGCCTCACCGGTGGCAGCTTTGTCCAATGCAAGGACACTGCATTGAGAATGTGCGCATCAATCTGTCTCAGCGTCTCATAGTCTTCATCAGAACAGTAACCCCCAAAGGAGTAAACCCGATGCCAAACAGCAACTGCAGCATGGTTCACCCTGCGAGGCCCGCCCTCCAGGTGCACTGTCCACCGTAACATCCACTGGGTCACTGGTTACAGCAACATGCCCCCCCGGCACGGCCTGCTGCCTCTGCTTCCTGCCAGGCCGGGCCGGGGGGAGCTGCGGGTCCTCGCGCAGTCTGCAGCCTAGAACCCATTGCGTGCCAACTGACTTGGTACCCAACGAGGTAAAACCCGCTCATCATTTCTTAAGCTCAAGGAACTGAAGAACAAATTCAAACCTAGAGTTGCTATAATCAAGGATGCTTTAGGTAGAATATTAAATGATCCAGTAGGTATTAAAAGAAGATGGAAGGAATATACTAAGTCATTGTATCGAAAGGAATTGGCAGATACAGAAGAATTTAATGAAATGGCATTTGAGCAAGAGCCTATGGTGATGAAGGAAGAAGTTCAAG
>NW_006399922.1:5487108-5498296 GCF_000299155.1 Elephantulus edwardii | reverse complement strand
TTGCAATAACTTGTTATGCATCAGAGAGTTGGAAAATGACTAGGGAGGATAGAAGGAGAATTGATGCCTTTGAGTTGTGGTGCTGGAGAAGAGTATTGGATGTACCCTGGACTGCCAAGAAAACAAACAGATTCATTCTGGAGAGGGTTAAACCGGGCTACTCCTTGGAGGCAAGGATTATGGGGCTTTGTCTGACATACTTTGTACATGTTGTAAGGAGGGACAGGTCCTTGGAGAGGGACATCAGGCTTGGTAGGGTGGAGGGACAGTGCAGGAGGGGAAGGCCCTCTGTGAGGTGGATTGAGTCAGTGACTGGGGTAATTGGGATGGGTGTGTCAGAGGCAATGCGACTGGCGCAGGATAGAGCAGGGTTTAGGGCTGTTGTCCATAGGGACACTATGAGTCGCAAACAACTCGACGGCACATAACAACAACAACAACATGTCTTCTGGGTAGATTAAGTCTTTGTCATATAATGTTCTTTGTTTTGATGAATTTTTACTTCAAGTCTATTTGTAAGATCCTGATATTGCTAAAAATATTCTATTCTTTAGATTACCATTTTTTTTGTTATTATTTCCCATCTCCATATCCATTGATTTGCCCCCCCTTTACTTCTATGTGCCTTTTGGGGTGCCATTAGTTTCTTCCATTATCCAATTAACAAAATAATTTTGCCATTTTGTTATATTTTGGATATGTGAGGCTGATTGCTTTTTGGTGCCCATTTACTTCCAGTGTGTAGTTTAAAAAATATAGATTTCCTCTTTTAATAATTACTGTTTTTTTATTATGAATTGTTATTCTTAATTTGATTGGCTTATCTATTCACTTTAAGAGTACCCTATGTTTTATACACTTGACATCCTACTTTAAAAGTAATATTATTTCATAAAACTGCCTTTAACTTCGTTAATGTGTAAAAATTCTGTATTAAGCTAATTACATTTCATTTTATTGCCTGTCTCAACCTTGTATCCTAAATTTTCTATAATCAATATTCATTTTGTTATTATATGTTGTCAAGTGGCTATTCAATGTTGCTATCCTTGGTTGCTGACTCCTGTGCGTTTCCTTTCTAGAGGACTCTTCTTAATATTTATGGTAGATGAAGTCTGGTGGTTAGAAATTCCCTTAATTTCTATTTATCTGGGAATACCTTAATTTCACCCTCAATTTTTAATGACTATTTTGCTGGGGATATTATTCTGGCTGAATAGTTCCATTCTTTCAAGACTCTATATATGTCACCTCATTGCCATCTTGTCTCCATAGTTTTAGAGGAGAAATCAACATTTAATCTTACTGAGATAACTTTGTATTTGATATTTTGCTTTTCTAAGCTGCTCTCAAATATCATTCTTTGGTTTTAGAAAGCTCTACTATGTCTTGGTCTTTTTCTCTTAGTATTGAACCAAGATGGGAGTTCATTGAGCTTCTTCAATGAAACTCTTTCATGATAACAAGTTTTTCATGATGTGTGGAAAAGTTTTCTGCCATTATTTCTTCAAAAGATTTTATTCCTATTAAATAAGTGTACATTGTTTCTCTTGATGGTGTCCTGCAAAACTGCTATATCCTGTTCAATTTCTTTGTTTTTTTTCCTATATTCTTCAAAGCTTTTGTCTTCTATTTCACTGACTCTTTATTCATTGCTTCGAGTCTACATGCATGTTCTTCCATGGTGCTGTTTACTTCTGCTATTTTGTCATAAAGCTTTGGAATTTCTGTGTTGTTTTTTTTTTTTACATAAGGTTTATATAGTTTTACTGAATTTTTCATTTTGTTCTTGTATTGTTTTCCTGAATTCTTTTTAAAAGTTTTCCTTTATTTCATTGAGAAAACAGGGTGTGTTTTTTTATGTCTTGGTGGAGAAATTCATAGTGATATACATTCCTGAAATATTAGGCTTGTTTTTCATTGGAGTATAAACAGAAAATATCCACTGTCCTGATGATTCCCAAACCTCCATATCTTTTTACAGTTCCTTATAGAAGTTTCTTTTCATCTTTTTGTTCATTAGAGTTAAATAAAGTAAGTTCTAAGACAACCCCAATTCTCCAGGGCTGCTAGCTGAAGTTTGAGAGCCAATAGTACGGACTGATGGGTTGACTTTATCTCTGCTGCCCCCTTATGGTTAAGACTTGGAGAAACTGGATGGCTGGATCACACTGAAGATCTCTGGGTTGCTTTTTTCCATTCATGTCTGATACTACTTGAGGCCTACTGCTGAGGATGCTTCCATGCCCTGCCTGCACTCCTGGCATGGTAGTGTTCAGTCCAGCACTGATCTCCAAAGCAGCACTGGCCTTTAAGGGAAAAGTAAAAAATGGTCATAGAGATGGTTTGCCACCAAGCAATCTTTACTCAACTCACTGAAGAACAGTCTGGAACAACTTGCAGGATGTTATTTAGCTTCCATGTGCTTGGTTTAGTAAGCTTTACTCTCTTGTCATTAATTTCTAGTTTTATGGCATTGTGGCCTGAAAAGTTGCCTTGCATTATATCAATGATTTTTAATTTGGTGAGGATTGCTTATATATTACTATGTAGTTAATTCTGGAGAATCTGTGCACTTGAGAATAAAGTAAATTGAGTTTTAATTGGGTGTAGTACCCTGAATACATACATGACGTTGGGTTGATTAATTGTATAGTTTAGATCTTCTGCTTCTTTGTTGAATTTGTTTCAAGTTGACCACTCCTTTGGTGTGTTAAAATTCCCCTACCACTATTGTGGTGCTATTTCTTTCAAGTCTTTTAACCATTGTTTTATGTATTTTCCAGGTTTATCATTTGTTGCATCAATGTTTTCCAAGGTTATATATTCTTGATCTTCTGTATCTTTTTAAAAATTTTTATTTTACATTGGTTTGCTTGCAAAGTATGTGTACATTGTGTTTCACAAACTCTTCACTCACATTGTGTTTCATATAATCATAACCACACATTATGATCTTCCAGATCTTTAATGGTGGTTTTCATCCTGAAGTACATTTTATCAGAGATTAGTATTGCCACTCCTCCTTTTTTATGGGTGCCATTTGCTTTCTCCCAGGTTTTTGATTTGTCCTTTTCCTAGTTTCCTAGATCTGTCTCTTGTTTGTTTTCACAATTCCTTACATTTCTGCTCTTCTGAAAAGAATGTTATTTCTCTTTCATAATTGCTTGACAGTTTTTCTGGGTCCAGAATCTTCAGCTGGCAATTGTTTTCTTTCAGCTTTCTATATATGCCATCTCACTATCTTCTCACTCACATAGTTTTGCTGAGAAATCAGAGCTTAATCTAATTGGTTCTTCTTTGTAGATGACTCTTTGTTTTTCTCATGCTGCTTTTAGTAGTCTGTTGTTGTTGTCATTGATTGCTGTCAACTAGAGCATGGCTCATAGTGACCCAATGAACAAAAGGCCTGAAGCCTTTCTGTAAATATTAACATTTATCAAAGTTCATAGAGTTTCCGGAGGCATGTTGTTTAGGAAGTGGATGTCACTCCTGCTTTCAACTTAGTCTATTTATCTTTTATTTTGGAGAATTTGACTATATGTCTTGATGTTTTTGTTTTGGAATGTAGACTGTTGAGGTTCATTGAGCTCTTGAATGTGAATTTCCTCATTCTTTATATAATGCCTGGGAAGCTTTCCTCTAGTAGCTCTTCCACAATTTGCTCAGTACATTTCCAACCCTCCTTGTGTTCTGAGATTCCAATTCCACATGTAGTGGATTGGGTTTTTTTATGTTATCCCATGTTATTCTAATATATTTTACATTGTTTTTTAAATGCAATATGATATTTATCTGACAGGACTGTTTGTAACCATTTTTCAGCTTGGGCAAATCTTCTCTCTCTCTTTTTAAAAAATCATTTACTTTATTAATTTTAATGAAAATTTACAGAGATTTTGGATTTCAATTCATTCATTGTACACGTTTCTGCCTGCCACCCCTCCCCTCCCAGTACACTCTTATCTTTGAAAAATAAAAGGAAAATTCTTTCATTGTTTTACAACCCCCCACCCCAGGTCCACTCCACTATGCAGCCTTCATTCTGGACTCCTGTCATGTCAGTAATACCTAATCACATATCCCTTTTAAACAGTTTTTCCCTCATCTGTTTCAATGCAGTATACATTATTGAACCCATCTTTCTCAGTCTCCACCCAACCCCAATGTCAGTCCCATTTTACAACAGTGGCACTATTCAGTATTTGTCCCTTTGTGACTGAGATATTTCACTCAGCATAATGCCCTCCAGGGTCACTCATTTTGAATAATATTGTATGAGTTCCTTGTTTTCCAATGCAACATAGTATTATTCCATTGTGTAAATATACCACAGCTTCTCTATCCATTCGTTTGTTGATGGGCACTTAGGTTGTTTCCAACTCTTTGCTATTGTGAACAAAGCTGTGATAAACGTGGGTGTGCATATATCTGCTGGGGTGTCAGTTATGGTCTCTTTGGGGTATATTCCCATAGTGAAATAGCTGGGTCAAATGGTATTTCTATTTGCAACTTTTTGAGAAAGTGCCACACTGCCTTCCATAGTGGTTGCACCATTTTACACTTCCACCAAAAGGGAATAAGGGTTCCAGTTTATCCACAACCTCACCAGCATTTGTTGCTTGTGATGGTATCTCATAGCTGTTTTGATTTGCATCTCTCTTCGAGCTAGGGATTTTGAACATTTCTTCATGTGCTTGTTGGCCATCTGAACGTCTTCTATGGTGAAGTGTCTGTTCATATCCTGTGCCCATTTTTCAATTGGATTGTTTATCTTACTGTGGCTCTCAAATATTTTATAAATTCTAGATATATCTGGCATGTCATTACCAAATACTTTTTCCTAGTCTGTGGCTTCCCTTTTTACCCTGTTGGAGAAGTTTTTGGATGTGCAAAGGGATTTGATTCTTAGAAGGTCCCATCCATCTATTTTATCTTCTCCTGGTTATAGATTTTTCAGGATACTTGGAAGACTGTTTATGTTGTGGATTAGGACTTCTAGAGTTCTTCCAAGCTTTTCTTTAATGAAATGTATAGTCCTTGGTTTTAGTCCTAGGTCCATGATCCACCTAGAGTTGATTTTTGTATATGGAGTGAGGTGTGGATCTTGCTTGAGTCTTCTGCATATAGTTTTCCAATTTTGCCAACACCATTTGTTAAAAAGGCTGTCGTTTCCCCACTTAACTGATTTTATCTCCTTGTCAAAAATCAGTTGACCATAGGTAGGTGGGCTGATTTCCGGGTTCTCAATTCTATCCCATTGATCAATTCAGCAAAGTAGCACGATATAAGATCAACATACAAAAATCAGTTGGATTTCTTTACAATGACAAAGAGAATACAGAGCCAGAGCTAAGAAAAACAATATCCTTCACAATAGCCAATCACAAATTAAGTACTTGGGAGTAAATCTAACCACAAGCACAAAGGATCTTTTCAAAGAAAATTACAAAACATTACTACAAGAAACAAAAAGAGGCAGCAGCCTCCGCAGCCGTTCCAGCCTAGCCCGCAGGGTCCGGTGGAGAGTGGGGTCACACTCTGGGGACAACTTCTCCCCACTCTAACCCGTGCAGCCTCGCGAGACCTGCGGCCGTGGTTTGGCCGCCGGCTCCCCTGCCCAGCGGTAGGGAGGGATCCGCCGTCGCAGAGGACGCCTAGCAGTAAGTCCAGCTCTTCCAGCGCCGATGGCGGTGGCAGCGGGCCCTGTGGCTCCAGTCAGTCCCAAGCCTGGCGGGGAGATTTGTACGGGACCGTAGACCCCTGCGGCCGTCGCCTCTGCTCAGCCTTGGGATCGGCCATGGCCTTCGTATCTTCCGATGCTCTTGTGACTGACTTGGACACGAGATTTTAAGAACTCACTGCTGTCCCCCATCCCAGTTGCAAGGCTGTAGTGGCCTTGGCTCTCATGGGTTTAACTGCTGTTTTCTCTTGGCTCTGTCCAACTTTGGAGTTACCATGGATCAAAGTGGTATGGAGATTCCTGTGACCCTCTTCATTAAAGCACCAGATCAGAAATACAGTGACCAGACTGCTGCTTGAACTGGACAGTGGGAAAACGAAAAATACATCTGTCTAATGTGTACCCTAGCAAACCAAATTCTGATCATTCAGGATCAACAACTCCATCATCCAGTCAAGAAACCTTGTCTATAGTTGCTAGTTCTTCCTCTGAAGGATTAAGGCAGCACACTATTCCACCAACACAAACTGACCCTGCACAAAGTCTTCAGTTCCCATATGTCATGCAAGGAAATATAAGACAACCAGTTTCCCAGGCAAGCAGTTCCGGCTGGGTTCCCAGTTTATCCTACCTTCAGCTCCCTGTAGATGCTCTGGTGGCAACAGATGTATGCTCATCAGTATTACATGCAATATCAAGCTGCAGTTTCAGCTCAGGCCACATCAAATGCCAACCCAGTCCAGCCTGGTGTTCCACAGCCTCTACATATGGCACATGTTCCTGGAGAAGAACCCCAACCAGCTCCAAACCTAATGGCTCCAGAAAACCAGCCCATGAATGATAATGTACAAATGAATGCCCATGTAGGCTCAGTACTAAACGAAGAAGACTTCAATCGAGACTGGCTGGACTGGATGTGCACGTTCTCTCGAGCTGCAATTCTCCTTAGCATTGTATACTTTCTTCTTTCAGTAGGTTTATAATGGTAATAGGAGCCATGTTACTGGTTTATCTCCACCAAGCTGGATGGTTTCCTTTTAGGCAAAAAGGAGGTCAGCAACAGGCTCCCAATAATAATGCTGAAATGAACAATGATGGGCAAAATGCAAACAATCTATAGCTAGAAGAAATGGAGCATCTTATGGGTTTGAAGATGAGAGTGGGGAAGATGCAGGTGAAGATGCCAGTGCAGTTCAAAGGCCTGGACTGATGACTTTGGCATGGTCTTTCATCACCACCTTCTTCACTTCTCTCATACCAGAAGGGCCTCCCCAGGTTGCCAATTAGACCTGAAAAACTGTGCCAGCTGCAAAGGAGGGGTTGACATGAGGAAAGTGTTTTAAATAACAGTGCAATTTTTTAAAAAAAGTATAACTTTCTTTTGATCATCATGTACAGCGATTTTTTTCAAGCTTCTCATGCATATGAATATTTTAAGCACAAATGGACTCTTGCTAAATGCTTGACTTTTTCCCCCCAATGATTCTAACAACTTTGTGTAACAATATTGGTCTTCCAGGTTTTATTCATTTCAATTATGCATATTCTATCAAGATAGACCTACCATGTGTCTTATTTCTTCAAAGAGCTGCTTCACATATAAAACTCTATAGTTAGCCTAGCCCTTAAGTGTGTAATTTGAATATATCTATTTTCTGTGAATTATCCTAAAAGTTTTAAACAGAATGATCTCATAGTTTTTAACAAATAGTGTTTACCCAAAATGTTCTAGTAGCACCTTGACCAACCATAAAGCAATAAATAATCTTAATTTTGGAATTTGAATAAAATAATGGAAACTTTCTATTTTAAGGGCATGTATCCCATTAATTGGAATTGTACTTTTTTAAAAAGGCAGCTCTTCAGTGGAATTAGCAGTGATATAAAATGTTTGATACAGGCAGTACTTTTTATGAAATGAGATATGCTGGAAATCACTTCCTGTAATTTTTTAAATAAAAGGTCAATTATGGTAAAAAAAAAAAAAGAGAGAGAGAGACCTGGAGAAGTGGAAGAATATCCCTTGCTCATGGATAGGAATACTCAATATTGTGAAAATTGCAATAGTACCAAAGGTAATTTACACATTCAATGCAATCCAAATACAAATACCAATCCCTTTCTTCAACGAGATGGAAAAGGCAATCTCCAGCTTCATTTGGAATGTAGAGAAGCCCTGAATAAGCAAAGCACTCCTTAAAAATAGAAACAAGGTGGGAGGCATCTCACTCCCTGATTTCAAATCCTACTACACTGCCATGGTGGTTAAGACAGCATAGTACTGGTACAGTATCTTTTACATTTTATTTATATTTGCTCTATGCTTTCTTTTCCAGTATGTTCCCATTGAAGTTCTTGTCTTCTAGCTCATTGACTTACTGTTCTATTGCTTCTGTTTTGCTTTTTATGTCCTTCCAGCATACTGGACACTTCTGCCATTTTGGTCTTAATATTCTGGATTGCATTTCCATGCATTTCAGTTTTTCAAGTACTATGTTGGCTGTACCCTCTCTGCCTTGTGATTTTTTTTTTTAAGTTCTTGTACCTCTCTATCTATAGTTTCAATCCTTTTTCCATTTTTTTTGCAATTTTTCCAGTACTTGTTCTTGTTCCTCAGCATCAGTATATTCCTTCCAGTTCCCTATCTCTGAAGTATTGCTTTCTTTATGACTACCATTGTTTCTTACATTATTCTCCATGTTCATCAGTACCTGTTCATGTGACTTCACATTAATATAGTTCTACTGCTTCTCTGTCTCTAGGTTATTCATTGGGTTTGCAATATGCTCTGCCTTTTTAGGAGAAGACTTTTTGTTTTTTTACAATGTTTGGAATTGCCTCCTGCTTTTCTGACATTATTAGAAGTTTTTCTTGGTTTTTGTTAGACTGTTTCTATGGTGTCTGTACCAGTTATTGACAGTTCTTTATATTTTTGGTGTTATTTATTATTTGCAGACTTAATGTGTGTGCTTTTTGAGGGAGACAAACACACTATGCCAGGATCATTTATGAGGAGCTCTGCTTTTCAGGAATCCTACCTGAATTTTTCCCACTTCTTCTAAAGTTTACACTTGTCCTTGGTGGTGCTGGTGCACAGAGCAGCCTTCCTCAGGTGTGTAGTTGCTCTCTCTTCTATATGGGATCTGGGGTGGGGGGTGCAGGGCCTATTCCGCCATCCTGCTACTCTCTCAGTTCTTGCACATGGCCTGGTGGGGATCTTTCTAGTCTGCACCCACATCTTCTAAAAGTTGTAAGTGATAGTGCTGATGAGCACAACAGCCATTCACCACTTTCCCCTGGCAAGCTGCTGCACTCTATCCCATTTGGGGTCAAGGGGTCAGGGTCCTACTTCTATCCAGTTGCCCTCTCAGTTCTTGTGCATAACCTGTTGGAGATCTCTCCAGATTGTGCCTGCTTTTCTAAGGTTTCCAAATGCCATTGGGTGTGCTTGTAAACATAGCAGCAAGAGACCACCTTCCCTTGGCAGGCAGCTGCACTCTCTCTATATTATGTGAGATTGAGGAGACCAGGGCCCACTTCTGTCAAGCTTTCTTCTCAGTTCTTGTGCATAGCCTGGTGGGGATCTCATCAGCCTGTGCCTGCTTCTTCTAAAATTTTAAAAAATAATTTTGTGTCTCTTGAGGGTATTGATTTTTCTCTTTGTGCAGTCTCATTGGACAAGATAAGTTGTAGAGAATCAAATGTGAATAAATAAATGTTGGAAGTCCTGGCAGAGCATCCTTTGCAGGAAGGAAGTAGGACCAGCAGCTTGAGAAAGTTGGACAAGCATGAAGTGAGCAGGAGCTTCTTGATTTTGCCTCTAGAGGCTATAGTGAAGCCCTTGATCCCTGTAGTGGAAACGTAGCCACCTCCACTTCCAACTCAAACCACTAAGGGTGCGAGAAGATGATTATGAAGTTGCAGCCACAATAATATTGGTATTTACTTCAAAGTCTCAGAATAAACTTGTTAGCTATCCCCAGAAAGGATTTGGTTGTATTCAGCAAATATAAAAAAATATAAAATTAGAATAGAACAAGTCTTGTCAACAAACTCAGCAAATAGGGGTCTGGTGTGCAACAGTCAGTTCCTTAGTTTCTGAAAAGAGTGGCTCAAAGTGACTTTGAACCTTAATCTTGTTCAGGAAATGTTAAAGTCAGGAGCTGTGAATAATGCTTGTTGATTTTGTAATTTTAGAAAAACAGAACAGCACAAACAGTATAAAACCCTAAATGCCTGGTATTTAATGATGATCTCAGGCCAAGATGTTCTACATTCAAGTGAAAACCTCTAAATCTTTCTGCACTCTCCAGAGGTCTATTGAGAGTCCTACTGGGTTAAGAGGCTTTTCAAAGATCTTAAGTTCACTCAGCAGAAATGTTACTGACCTTCATTCTTAATTAATAACTTTTTCTCTGAGGAGAAGCTGCTCAGAAGATTGGACTGTATTCAGTCCTTTTGCCTTGGTTTCTCTCTTTACATTCTTTCCCAATCTTTTGCAGAGTTCTTGCCTCAGGCATAAGTCAGTAAATATTTACATATGCCTCCCCAGGCCGTGGTATTGCTCTGGAGTTCCTTCAGTGTTCCCTTTCTGACTGTTTCCTGGGGAATTAACCACTAACCCAAGGGTTAGAGAAGATTTCCTCTTCACTCACGGCAGGGCACTGAGAGTAAAGGAACACAAGATCATAAGGGCCACATATCATAAGAAACCTTTAAAAACATTTATAAGTATGTTTACTTTTATTAAATAAAATAATGTAACCTCATCCACCCCTCATGTGTAAAGCCTACCAGAAAACTTCAGGATCTTTCCATATAGAATCAAGAAGAAGCTTGTCCATAATTTTGGCTTTGAAAAAGATGATGTGCAAACCAAGAATTATTTTCTTGTGTGTATGCATGATATCAGCAGTCAAGAAGTAAAAAAATGTGGTTGTTGTTGTTATGTGCCATCGAGTCGCTTGCGACTCATAGCGACCCTATGTACAAGAGTTCTAAATGCTGTTCTATCCTGTGCCAACCTAGCCATCTCAAATGCACTTATTCCCACCGTTCCAGTCACAGAATCGATCCATCTCACCAAAGGTCTTCCTCTCCTTCGCCTTCCCTCCACTCCGCCAAACATGATGTCCCTTTCCAAGGACCAGTCCCTCCTTGCAACATGCCCAAAATATGTCAGACGAAGGAAGCTTCACAATCCTTGACTCCAGGGAACACTCTGGCTTCACCCTCTCCAGGACAAACCCGTTCGTTCTCCTAGCAGTCCATGGTATATTCAACACTCTTCTCCCGCACCACTGCTCAAAGGCATCAATCCTCCCTCTATCAGCCCTATTCACTGTCCAAATCTCTGATGCCTAGCACATAATTATGAAGACTATAGCCCGGATCAGGCGCACCTTAGTCTCCAGCCTGACATCGTTGCTCTTCAGTACTCTTGAGAGGTCCCTCACAGCCGACTTTCCCAATGCAATTCGTCTCCTGATTTCCTGTCTGCTGTTA
>NW_006399922.1:5477668-5482503 GCF_000299155.1 Elephantulus edwardii | reverse complement strand
GGTCAAGGACTGTAGCCTCCAATATGGATTGAGGCTCAATGTCAAGAAGACAAAGATTCTCACCACTGGGCCAATTGGCAGCATCAGGATGGAGGGTGAAGAAATTGAGATTGTTCACAGCTTTAGTTTTCTTGGCTCCACAGTCAACACTCTTGGCACCAGTAGCCAAGAAATTAAAAGACGTATTGTGATGGGAAAGTCTCCTGTTGGGGACCTTTCCAAAGTTCTGAAGAACAATAGTGTCTCTCTGGAGACTAAGGTGCGTCTTTGCAATTACTTTTTATGCATCAGAGAGTTGGACAATGACTAGGGAGGATGGAAGTATTGATGCCTTTGAGCTGTGGTGCTGGAAAGGAGTATTGAGGGTACCATGGGCTGCTAGGAAAACAAACGAATTCATCCTGGAGAGGATTAAATTAGGCAGCTCCTTGGAGGCAAGGATTCCGAGTCTTTGTCTAACATACTTTGGACATGTTGTAAGGAGGGATGTGTCCTTGGAGAGGGACATCATGCTTGGAAGGGTGGAGGGTCAGCATAGGAGAAGAAGGTCCTCTATGAGGTGGATTGATTCAGTGACTGGGGTAATCACGATGGGTGTATTGGAGACAGTGTGATCGGTACAGGACAGAACAGAGTTTAGGGCTATTGTACATAGGATCACTATGAGTCGCAAGCAACTCTACAGCACATAACAACAACAATAACAACAACAACAACAACAGTAATTATCCTATTTTTACAATAATAGGCTTATGTAGTACTTATCCTTATGAGAGTGAGTTCGTTCACTCAGTATGATATTCTCCAGACTCTCCCATGTTATACAGTTGTTGATTGCCTTCGAGTCTAGCACGACTCACAGCGATCCTATGAACAAAAGGCCTAAAGCCTTTCTATAATTATTGACATTTTTCAAAGTTCATAGATTTCCTGGAGGCATGTTGTTTAGGAAGTGGATGTCACTCCTGCTTCCAACTTCCTTACTGGTGCATAGTGTTCCATTGTGGGAATGTACCACATTTTCCCCCATCAATTTTCTTGTTAATGGGCATTTGAACTGTTTCCATTTTCTTGCTATTGTGAATGACACTGCTATGAACATAGGTGTACCTCCATTCGTGTCTTATTTTGAATTTCCTTTGGGTATATTAACAGTGGAATAGCTGTGTCATATGGGATTTCTATGTTCAGCTTTTTGAAGAAATATCAAAATCCCTTCTTAAGTGGCTGTATCATTTTACAATCCTACCAGTAGTACATGAGAGTTCCAATCTCTCTACATGATCTCCAACTTTTATTGTTTTCCATCCTGTTAAACTTTGCCACTGCTGCCGGGATAAGATAGTATCTCATTGTGGTTTTGATCTACATGTGTCTGTTGGCCATCTGAATGTCTTTCTTTGTGAAAAGTATTTTTGTGTCATTACCCTCATTTTGTTTTTCGGTCATCAGTCTTTTTCTTGGGGAAGCCCTGTAGTAATTTGTAACCTTGTTATGAGACCAGTGTCTGAGATGTCATTGCCAAATGTTTTCCCTCTGTGTGTGGGCTTTCTTTTCACCCTACTGGAAAAATTTCTTTATGCACACAGGGATTTTTTTTGGTCCATTTTATGCTCTCCTGATTGTTCTCCGCCCCTTTCCCCCATACTTCAAGCCTATTTATACCGTAGGCTTGAGTTTCTAAGTTTAGTCCCCTTTTGTCTCTTGTGAGCTATATGGTTTGGGGTTTTATCCTTACATCTCTTACCCAGTTTGAGTTGACCTTTCTGTATGGTGTGAGATGTGGGTCTTATTTCAGTTTTCTGTCAGCATAATTTGTTAAACAGGTTGTAGTTTCCCCACTTAGTAGGGTTTGTTTCCTTGTCAAATAACAATTAATCATAGGTAGATGGATTGATTTCTTAGTTCTCTCTCAATTCCAGTGTATGGTCTATGTATCTGTCATTTTACCAATATCATAATGTTTTGAGGCCAGGGAGTGTGATACTTCATTTTTATTTTTTAGAAGAACTTTGGTTACTCATGATCTCTTTCCTTTTCAAATAAACATGCAAATTGCCTTTTCTATTTCCTTGAAGAATGAATATAGTATCTGTACTGAGAGTGAAATTGAGAAGGACCTCAAGTGCTTGCTGCAGAAGGTCAAGGACTGCCTTCAATATGATTGAAGCTCAACATCAAGAAAACATTCTCACCACTAGGCCAATTAAATGATAGATGGTGAAGAGATGGAGATTTTTAACAGCTTTAGTTTGCTTGGCTCCACAATCAATACTCTTGGTACCAGTAGCCAGGAAATTAAAAGATGAATTGCATTGGGAAAGTCTGCTGTCAGAGCTATGATGTCAGTCTGGTGAATAAGGTGCTCCAGATCCAGGCCATGGTCTTTGCAATTACTTGCTATGCATCAGAGAGCTGGACAATGACTAGGAATGACAGAAGGAGAATTGATGCCTTTGAGCTGTGCTGCTAGAGAAGAGTATTAACTATACCATGGACTGCTAAGCGAACAAATAGGTTCGTCCTAGAGAGGGTGAAACCAGGTTGTTCCTTGGAGGTAAGGATTCTGAAGCTTTGTCTGACCTACTTTGGACATGTTGCAAGGAAGTACCAGTCCTTGGAGAGAGGTGTCATGTTTGGGAGGGTAGAGGGACAGAACAAGAGAGGAAGACCCTCAATGAAATGGACTGACTCAGTATCTGGGGTAAAGGGGGTAGTTGTGTCTTAGACATTAAGATTGGTACAGGATAGTGCAGGGTTTAGTCGGTTGTGCATAGAGTCTCTGTGAGTTGCGTGTGATTTGACAGCACATAGCAACAACAACAACTGGGAGTGTATTGAGCATGTAGATTGCTTTTGGTAGAATTGTCACTTTTACAATGTTGAGTCTTCCTATACATAAACAGGAAATATTTTCCCATTTAGTTAGATATTTTACCCTATCTTATAGTAGTGTGTTGCAGTTTTCCTTTTGTATCTCTAGATAGGTTTATTTCCAAGTATTTAATCTTATGGTTGGCTATTGTAAATGATATTGTTTTCTGTTTCCTTTTCTGTGCTTTCTTTGTTGCTATAGATAAATCCCACTGATTTTTTAAAATCTTAATCTTGTATCCTTTCACTATACAAAATTTGTCTACTAAGCCTTTTTGTTGAGTTTTTGGGGTTCTGTGTACACTATGATATAATCTTCATCTAGTGATAATTTCATCACCTCTTTGCCAATTCGGCTGGCTCTTATATCCTTCTCTTTTTTTTATTGCCCTAGCAAGTATGTCCAATGCAATATTGAATAAGAGTGCTGAAAGAGAGTATTGTTGTCGTGTCCCCACCCCTGTTTGCCAGTGGAAAGCCTTCAGTTTTTCTTCATTGAGAACAATGTTGACTCTTGGTTTTGCATATATACTTTTCCTATGTTGATGAAATTCCCTTTTATTTCTATTGTATTGCGTGTTTTAATGCAGAAGCATGTTGGATTTTTTCAAATGCTTTTTCTGTATCAATTAACAGGACCATGTGGTTATTACTATTTCCTTTGTTACTATGATCAACTACATTGTTTCTCTAATGTTCAACAATCCTTCCCCACCTGTTATGAATCTCTCTTGGTCATGATGAATTCCTCTTTTACATATTGTTGGATTCTCTTTGGCTAGGATTTTGTTAAGAATCTTTGTGTCTATGTTCATGAGAGTTACAGTGACCTATAGTTTTCTTTTTTGTGATATCTTTGTCTAATTTTGGAATTAAGGTTTTGCTTGTTTCATCGAATGACTATAGATGAGTGTGGCTTCTTCCTCTATTTTTAAAAATGGTCTACGTAGAGTTGATGATAGTTCATGTCTGAATATTTGTTAGAATTCACCTGTGAAGCCATCTGGACCAAGACTTTTTTTTGTTGGTTTTTTTTAAGAGAGTCTTTTTTATGACTTGCTCAATTTCTTCTTTTGTGGTGGGTCTGTTCAAGTATTCTATTTCTGTGTCAGTATGAATTTTTGTGAATTTTATTATTTCCTCTAGATTTTAAAATTTGTAGGACTATAGCCTGACAACATTCCATCATTATTGTCTTAATTCCAGCTAGCTTTGTTGTGATGTGGCCTCTTTCGTTTTTTATTTAAGTTATTCATAATTTTTCTATCTTTTCTTTCATTAGATTTGCCAGCAACTTGTCAGTTTTATTGACCTTTTTGAAGAACCAGTTCCTGGTTTTGTTGATGGTTTCAATTGTTTTTGTTTTCTATTCCATCCATTTCAGTCCTTGTCCTTATAAATTCCTTTCATCTAGTGGCAGTGGTATTAGCTTATTCTTTTTCTATTTGCTGGGGGTAGTAAGTAGTTATTTTGCTTCCTTCTTCTTTTTTTTTATTTATGTGCCTATTGCTATGAACTGCCTTCTGAAAACTGCCTTAGCTGTATCCCAGAGGTTTTGTTTTGATATTTTGTATTTTCATTTTCACTCATTTGAGAAACTTTTTGATTCACGTTTTATTTCTTCTACTCCTCGACTGGGAAGCAACATGCCTCCGGAAACTCTATGAACTTTGATAAATGTTTACAGTTATAGAAAGGCTTCACTTTTGTTCATGGGATCACTGAGTCGTGCTTGACTTGAAGGCAATCAACAACAACAACAACATTCCCCAATAGTGTTCAAGCAAGGAGTGTTATTTAGCTTCCACATGAGGGTTTGGTATTTTGTCCTCTTGTTATTAATTTATAGAATTTGTTGAGGATTTCTTTGTGTCCTAATATGTGATCACTTCAGAAGAATGTTCTGTATACAATTGAGAAGGAAGTAAATTGGGACTTGGATTGAGGCTCAATGTCAAGAA
>NW_006399922.1:5467603-5474933 GCF_000299155.1 Elephantulus edwardii | reverse complement strand
TGGGTGTGTCAGAGGCGGTGCGGTTGGCGCAGGATAGAGCAGGGTTTAGGGCTGTTGTGCACAGGGTTGCTATGAGTCGGAAACGACTCGAAGGCACATAACAACGACAACAACATATTTTTGAGCTTTGTTGTGTTGATCTGTTGGTTTTTAAAAAATCCATTCTTCTACTCTTCCCTCCCCCTTAACTAGTGCATTTAAGCCATTCACATTATTGTGTGATTATTGATAGGGCAGATTTTAGCATTGTAATTTTGAAGTGTTACTTTTTCTCTTGCTGTTTAGGTTTGCCCATTAACGTTCCTGTGCTGTCTCTGTGTGAAGGACTTCTCTTAGTATTTCTTGTAGAGCTGGTCTTATTTTCACAAATTTCTTAATGTCCCAATTTTTTGCATATGACTTAACTTCTCCTTCATATTTGATGGACCACTTTGCTGAGTACAGGGTTCTTGTCTGATAATTGTTTTCTTTCAGCCTTCTGAATATGTCTTGATGTTTTTCTTTTGGAGTCTAACATGTTTGGGTTTACTTGGCTTCTTGAATGTGGATTTCCTGGTTTGTTTTTTTTTTCAGCCTGGAAAGTTTTGTTCTAGTTCCTCTTCCACAATTTTCTTAGTGTGTTCTCTCCTACCTTCCATTCTGGAATTTCACTAACATGTATGGTTTTCATTTCATATTATCCACATAATGCAAATGTTTTCTTTGTTTTCCTCCTGTGTTCTTTTTTAAGAAGTTCTTGGTTTCTAGCTCACTGACACTCTGCATTTCTAGAAATGATTTCTTAGTGGTACTGAGGTTCCCCTTCTCAGTTCACTTTGCTCCTCTTTTCCTTATAGGTCATAGTCGAGGGAATTTCCCTTAATGTCATGGGATTACAAAGTGTTGCATTCCACCATTAATCTTTTTTTTATAGTCCTTTGGTTTATTACGTCTTGGGAGATTATCACATAATTTCCATGTTATATTATTACATACATGTATTTTGGGAGGAAGACAATTCAATTAATGACAGTTTTGTATACTTTCATCATACTTTTTTAATCTTCATACTGAGAATAATTCAAGAAGCTGGAATACACGAAGAAGATTTTTGTATTAGGATTGGAGGAATCTTCATTAACAATTGGCAATACCAAATATTACTTTACACACAACTCAACTGCAGAAAATGAAGATGAATTGAAGAACTCAATGATGAAGATCGAAGACTAAAGAAAATAAAAGTTTTCATGACTGGATCAATAAATAACATTGTGATAAACAGAGAAAAGAGTGACATTATCAAGGATTTAATTTTACTTGGATTCATAATCAATACCTATGGAAGTAGCAATCAAAACTCAAATGATTTCTCATAGGTCACAAAGACAATGACAATGAAACTCAAAACCAAAACCGACCAGGCTTTCTGGCCCTTGGAAACTGAAGGAACCTCTAAGACTATGCCTTTGGTTGACCTTGAAACAAAATACATCCCTGTAGCTCAATTTTAAATCAAACGACAGACAAGTATATAAATTGCACAATAACATCAGAGTGATACTCACACCTTAGAATTATCAAGCACGTGGGACAAAAAGCATGGCATTTTTTCCAAGGATTAAGCTCATAAGGCAGGAAGGAGTAGGATAGAAGGATCAACAGAATTGACACTACAAGGAAGAAGAGAGAAGAGTGTGATTATTGCATTGTCAGTTATAAAACAGAATATATATAGTATATATGTGTATGTGTGTATATATATGTGTGTTCATGTGTATTTGTATACACACACATCAATGGTTAAATGGAAAACAAATTTGTTTTGTAAACTTTGACCAAATCATAATAAAAAATGTAACACACACACACACAAGAAAATAAAGTATCTATTGCTTTGGAAACCTGCTGCAAAAAATCTGTGCTTAGGCTGTTGTTGTTGTGTGCCATCAAATATCAAATCAACTATGACTCATAGTGACCTTGTGAACAATGGATCTGAGCCTTGCCCTATCCTGCACTATCCTTACCATTCCAGTCATATAGACAATGATGATGCCTGAGAAATGGTGGAGGAACAAATGGAAGGGTTTCTGGATGACTATGTGGAGTAGAGTCATCTGCCAAACTCAAGATTGATGCTGAATTTGAAAACCCTTCCATATTGTCTAAGCCACTGTGTTTTGCATCTATTGTAGTAACTGACATTTCATCCTAAATAATTCATACTGAGATTATCTATTTCCTCTATCCCTGAGAAAGAAGTGCTAGCTCTAATTCATATCTTGTCCTGGCATAATGCCTAGACCTAGCAAGTACTCCAGAATAAAAGCTGCAATTATTGTATGAATGATTGGATACATTGCTACTTCCTATACTGTCTCTAAATGCCTACAAGAAATGTGTAAGTGTTGAGACTGGATGCAGAAATATTTTAAAAAAGAGAGAGAACCAACATTTTTAAAGAATTGGGACCAGAATACTGCACTGCACTAACAGTGTTTTCATGAGACTGGAGGGAAGGATGAGGTCTGATTTCAGTCATGCAGTGCCATAAGTGTGGTTGCAAGTTGTGGGAGGGCCTGGGAAGCAGGAATCCTACAGATTTCATTTTGTGAACTATAATGATGATTAAACAGCAAAATATCACAGAGTGGCTTCCTAGGTTTTTTTCTCTAGCATGTTCCCTTGGTTGAGTAGCATCAGCTTTAAATTTGCAAAGGCAGGAGATGGTAACCCTGCTGTCTATCATTATCAGCTGTCGTCATCTTTTAACTGCCAGTGTGACAGCTGGAAACGAGCAAGATCAAGTTGACTGGCAGGATGTTTTACATCTAATGAGTTTGTGCACAATAATAGTATAATAAATAAGACTCTAGAGGAACTCAGTTATCACTTGCATTCCAAAAGTGAGATATGGCTTTACCACAAGCTCACAGAGCCATCTGTCATCAAATATTAGTCTATGTAGCAATGGCTGGACTAGCCTGAGGAAATGGAAAACATCAGTGGATGGAAGCAAATGATGACACCCATGTCGTTTAAAGAGATTTAAGGGAGCTACCTTAAAGAGCCAGAGATCCCAAGATAATTTTGAAATAAATATGTAATACCACAACCAAAAGTGGTTAGACTTGAGATCTTAGCAACTGAATGCTAATGAGTATTTCCATCAGATGAACTCAGTTCTTGTCACTCTGAGTAAGTTCTTGAGTAATACAATCCTTATCTTCTTGGATTTGGGGCTGAAATTATTTTTTTTTCTTCTTTAATGGGTTTTTCTCCCCAGTTTGATGTATCAAAATCTGTTTGTCACTATAGCACTCTGTTGGTAATAGGAATATTGAAAGTGGACAAAAATTTAAGAATTGGATAAAAGGTGTTAACTGTGTGTTGTTATGTGGTATCCTCATTTTTTTTTGCTTTTGTTATTGTTGCTGAGAAAATGAGAAATGAGCTCACAAGATGTCATAGATAACTGAGGGCTAAATAGAATTTATCAATTACACAGCAAAATAATTGAGCCTATCAATCCACATGGTAATAAAAAAAATTGGGGTAGATAGAGTAGTATGTTGGCCCTTTAATACACAAATGCATTTAGTTGATTGAAATGAAAGATTTGACTATAGCCAAGTCCACAGGCAGCAAATACAGGTAATTTTACGTATCTTATTAGTGTAAAGTATACTTGTCTTTGTAGAGTTCATACCTTGTATTTGTTGTAGTATATAGTCCAGTTGGAACTGACCCATAGCTTATCTTCTATGGGTTTTTAGAGACCGTTAATTGCATGGATGGAAATTGTCCATACTTATTTATTCCTGGAGATTATATGTTTTCCCACTACTGGTGGGAGACTCTGGTCTGGTCTCTGTTAGAAACTTACAGGTATGAATTGATTGATAGATATGTACAGTGGGTATGTTAGAATGGTTCTCACCAGCCTTTTCTGGCTTGCCTGGTCATACTACTAAGTCTGTGCATTGCAGTGAATTATTTGCAGCTTTTACTACTATGGTCTTTGTAATTTTCACCACATTATTTTTGTTGTTAGGTGCCATCTAATCAATGCCTGCGAACAACAAATTGTAGTCTTGCCCTAACCTGCATCATCCTCATGATGTCTGATAAGTGTGAGTCCATTATTGTAGTGACCATATCATTTAATCTCTTTGAAGGGTCTACCTTTCTTTTCTGACCTTCCACTTGTCACACCATCATGTCTTTCTTCAAGGACTGGCCTCTCTTGATAACATGGCCAAGGTATGTGAGATGCTTCACTATCCTTTCTTCTAAAGAACTCTATAAGTTTATATCAATCAAAACAATGTATTTTTTCTTTTAGCAGTTCATAATCTTCTCCAACAACACAATTCAAAGGCATTGATTCTTCTTGGTTCATCTTTATTCATTCAGTCCAACTTTCAAATGCATATGAAGCAAAGGAAAAACATGGCTTGAATTAGGTGCACTTTAAACTGATATCCTTGCTTTTTGTCTTACTAAAGATGTCTTTGACAACAGATTTTTTTTTCCCAGTGCAAAAGGTCTTTTGATTTCTTGACTGCTGCTACTATGGATGTTGACTGTAGATCTGTACTATCTAGGGTTCAAAATTACTTTCCTAGCCAATGACTTTGAATTTGCCACATGGCTAGGTGGAAACATACAAATAGTGTGTTAGTCTAGCCACAAAAGGATTGGCTAGTCTTACTATTTGATTGAGTGGATTCAGTGGCAGAAATTGAGTATCTTTAACAAGGAAGAGGAAGTAATGTATATCCTTCAAGGCCAGAGGTTCCTGCTCCTGTCAGATTGAAGTCTACTGGCAACAGAAGCCTCAGTAGAGAACCAGAGACCAGAAACTTAGGACTGCTGTGTCATGGAGCCAGAGCCAGAAGCCTTCACTCAAGCTTGCTTGAGGACTAATAGAAAACACCATAACTGGAACAACCGAAAGAACTTTGTAACACCGATAAAAGCCATGAGGCTGAAGGCTAAAGGGCCTGCAACTACACTTGATAAACTGTCTGGACTGAGGGATTGTATCCTGCTACTAACCTAAATTAACTTGAATTATATCCTGTTAACTTTCCTAAAAATCCCCAAAACAACCCAACACACCTAACCCATAAATGCGTGTGTAATTCTTTAAAGTCTCTTTAGTCATTATAATAGATTTATGACAGAGCAGAGCAGTAAGATTGGTGTTGGAATAACAGAAGTAGGTGTAAGAGCATTGGAGACCATATCTGACCTTACAGGAATTAGTTTTGTACTATGAATGTTGTTGATCTCTGCAAAAAAGTTTCCCTTTGCAGAGAGTTAGAAGAAGTCAGACTCAGCTGTCCTCAGAATGTCTACATTCTTTTTACAGGATCCAAGTAAAATTAAATCCTTGACAATTTCAATCTTTTCTCCCTCTATCATGATGTTGCCTACTGACCCAGTGGTGAGGAGTCTTGTGTTCTTGATGTTGAAATGTAATCCACATAGCTTGGTTGCTGTTGTTGTGCTATGTGCTGTCATCTCTTATAACCGACCCTACAGCAAGCTTTTAGATGCAGTAAAGGAGATTGCCTATCCTTCTTTCATAGAGCAACTGGTAGATTTTTAAACACATGTATTTGTGATTTCAGTATAGCTTCTTATCACTAGGCCATTAGAGCTCACTATGGCTTGGGAGGACTATGCAAATGTGTGTGCGTGTGTGCGTGCGTGTGTGTGTGTGTGTGTGTGTGTGTGTGTGTATGTGTTATTTGCCATGGGAATTGGATAACTTGCAAATTTGTAAATAAGGTAAGTTGCAACTTTGGGATACAACCATGCAAATGTGATACATAGAATCTTATCAAGCTTTAACAGAGCTATCATTTAAAGATTTACATTCCGAAAGAATCAGTCTTGGGGGTAAACAGAGAAAAGAATCAAGAGAGAGAGGAACAATAATGAGCAAAATAAGTAAATTTAAAAAAATGAAAATAGAGGTTTCCAGTAGGATGGTGAACTAGTCAAACTTGTCTTTCTTCCATAGGGACAAAAAGAATTCACACAGATTTCCAACCACAGACAACCTGAGCACCCTGACATTTTGGAGTAGTTAATGAACACAAGATTGAGCAAGAGAAAGAGTGAAGATTCAGGTAAGGATATGGTAATGAGCTGGCCAGGTAGGGTTCATGTTCCATCATGGAGAACAGAGGACATCTTCTCCCTACTCTAATGAGTGAATGCCTGAGTAAAATTTCATCTAAGTGGTGAGATGCTGGGGGGACCTGCCTCTAGAATAGGCACCTTCCCTCCTTGTAGTGAGCAGGCAAGCATTATCTTGAGCCTGGTGGGAAGATGCCCTGAGCATGATAAACACATCTTAAACTACATATGAGCTGGAAAGGGTAGTGCATATGTAGAGGGTAGAGAACCTGTATATGTTGATTACCATAGAAAGTACAGCCCCCTTACTAAAAAACTACACTCACATCACCAGAGTTATTAACACAAGTTAGTATGGTGATCTGCCAACCTGTACTCTTGAGGGAACATTGGCAGCTGGTGACTGACTGACTTTAAAAGCCCAGGTCACATCCACTGCTAGGAGTAGGTTTCCAGGTCCCTGCCCTGCACAACTGCCATCAGCTCAGGAATGTTAAACTGGGCACTCTTGTAGCTATACCTGAAAACTGTTTTGACACAAGGATTTACCTAGAGACAGACTTCAAAGTACAGAGAATCCCTGTTTCAAAGAGTCAAAGCCTCAGAAATTCAGGACAGAGGCTTAACGATCCCCTCTGTCAAGGGGTAACAGCAAAATTGCAAAATTCCCTGTGAGTGAAAAATAACCCTGTTTGTAAATAGATTCAAGTAACTTCCTCACTGTAAGCCCTACAGTGGGCCAGACTAGAGCACCCACATACTCCACCTAAGCAAGAATTAGAATGTAACCTGACCAGTGTTAAATAGAAAATACCAACAACTACCATCCCATGAGCAACACTGCACAAACAAAGAGCAGAGAGCTACATGAACACACACAGGCAGCTGCCACATGCATGGAAAGAAGATGGTAAAAACACACAAAAAATTACCTTACGCCCACTACAATGACCCAGAAACAGCAGACAGTATCAAACAGTATACATACACACACAATCCCACAAAAAACCCTTGAGTTGGTTTTTGTGTATGGAGTGAGGTGTGGGTCTTGCTTGAGTCTTTTGCAGATATTTTTCCAATTTTGCCAACACCATTTGTTTAAAAGGCTGTCGTTTCCCCACTTCACTGATTTCATCTCCTTGTCAAAAATCAGTTGACCATAGATAGATGGGTTGATCTCTGGATTCTCAATTCG
>NW_006399922.1:5465723-5467503 GCF_000299155.1 Elephantulus edwardii | reverse complement strand
ATCAAATGTTCTGGGATTCCCATTCTTCTTAGAGTCAGCCACAGCTTGTTGTGATCCACACAATAAGTCAAAAGCCTTTGCATAGTCAATGAAGCACAGATAGACATTGGTACATTGGGTTAATCTGCTATCAGGGGTCTCTGCAAAGTACAAAAGAACAACAATCTCAATTTAAAGAATCTGGTGCACCTCATGCAGGGCATCATATTTGCATCTGAAAGGTAGGCAAAAGAATAAGGTGACTGAAGAAGATCGGATGCCTTTGAATCTTGGTGTTAGTGAAGAGCACTGAATATGCATCCCATGGACTTCCAAAAGAACAAACAAGTCTGTCTTGAAGGAAGTGTAAGCAAGGTGCTCCTTAGAGGCGAGGATGATGAAATTTCACATCACATACTTTAGGAATGTTTTCAAGAGGGGTCAGATGTCAGAAAAAAGACATCATGCTGAGAAAGGTGAAGGGCCAGAGAAAGACTTTCAACAAGATAGAATGACACTGTGACTGTGTAAATGGAATCAGGTAGATGGGTATGGTACTGGACAGGGTAAGGTTCAAATCTGTTGTTCATAGGGTCTGTATGAGTATAGTACTAGACTTGATGGCATAAAACACAACATGCACATTTAATGGTATGAATTATACACTGAGTTTTTTCTGACATCCTTTATATCTTGGAGTTCTTTTCATCAACAGATGCAGAAAAGCTTTTGGGTTACTTTCTCAAGACTATACTGCAGGACTGTTTTACTCTATATTCCCACTTTTCAAGTCCCACTCTTTCTGAAATTCCTCTCCAGATAGAGTTATCTCTATTCAGAAAAGGTACATTGACATCAACGCAGAAAGGCTAGACTTTCCTTGAGGAAAATATACAGCCAAATATTATTATACAGATGAATAAATGATTCACCAAGAAATAAAATAAGAATATGACGTAGAAGCAGTACACAAAAGTCTAAGCATTGTTAGGTTTACAGATGAGCATAAATTAAAATGTTATTGTTGTGGTAGTTTTTGTTAAGTGCCATCAATTTGAGCACAACTTATAGTGACCCACGAACAAAAAATTGTGTGCCATCTTCATCATCTTTGGTATAATTGCGCTCATTGCTGTAGTCACTCTGTCAATCCATCTCATTGAGGTTTTTGCTCTCTTTCACTGACCTCCCTACTTTCTAAGCATGATATCCCTTTCCAAGGAATAGCCCCACCAAACAAAAGGCCTAGAGTAGGTGAGACAAAGCTTCACTATCTTTGCCTCTAAGGAGCACTCTGGCTGCACTTCTCTAAGACATAGTTCTTTCAGCAGTCCATGGGATATTCAGGACTCTCTTTCAATACCACAACTCAAAAGTATCAATTATTCTTCTGTCATTCTTATTCTTTGTCCACCTTTCAGATGCTCAGTCAGTGACTGAAAAAAACATGGCTTGAATCAGATGCACCTTAATATTTAAACTGATATCATAGCTTTCTGGCACTTTGGAGAAGTCCCTGACAACAGACTTTCCTAATACAACAATGCGTCTCCTGAACTCTGAACTGCTGGAACCAAAAGTGCTGATCCACGATCCAAGATGAAATAATTTACAGTCTCTATAATTTCCCCATTTATCATGATGTTGCCTACTGGCCTAGTGGTGAGGATTTTGGGTTTTGTTTTGTGTTTGGTTTGTGTTTTTTTTTTAATGTTAAGATGCAATCTATATTGAAGGCTATAGTCTTTAATCTTCTGCAACAACTATTTTAAGTCTCATCACTTTCAGCAAGCAAGGTTGT
>NW_006399922.1:5461771-5465623 GCF_000299155.1 Elephantulus edwardii | reverse complement strand
TGGGAGCAAAAATTTGACAATACCAGCTCAGAAAAAGAGCCTCATGATGAAAGTTTACAGAATACTCCTTGGCCTGATAACCCAAGTTAAAAAATGGGTAAAATGGGAAGAATTTTCACAAAGGAAGATATTAGAATGACCAACAAACACATGAGAAAATACTCTAAATCACCAGCAATATGAGAGATTCAAATCAAAACTACAATGTGATATCCTCTCACTCCCATCACAGTGTCAAAGTGTAACAGGACAGAAAGTAATAAATGTTGGGGAGGATGGGGCAAGATAGGAATGCTTAAACACTGTTGGTGAGATTGTATAATGGTACAACCACTCTGGAAGGCAGTTTGGCATTTTCTTAAAAAGCTGAACATAGACATTCCATATGACCCAGCTATTCCACTGCTTGGACTATATTCTGAAAAATAAGAGCTGAGGCATAGATAGATACTTGTACACCATTATTCATAGCAGCATTGATTCATCATTGCAAGAATATGAAAACAGCCCAGATGTCAAACACAATTGCATGGATTGAGAATTTACAGTCACACAATGAAATACTATGCAGCATACAGGAACAATAATTTTGTAAATTATTGCCTAACTTGAGAAGAACTGAACAGCATTATGCTGAGTGAACGAAATCAGTCCTATGAGGACAAATACTATATAAAATAGGGGGATGGCATGGAAGCAGTTGGTGGAGGATGTGTGGGGTGGTGGTGGATTAATCATGGGGTTGTAAAGTTTGATGGGGGAGTTGAGGAAAATGGGAAGGATCTGGTGTGAAAAACAATGCATTCAAATTTTTAAAATAAACTAGAATAACAACAACAACAAACAAAATAGAAAGAGAAACACAGCAAAATGGCAATAATAAAACCTGGCCTGGCAATAATTATACTTAATGTGAATGAACTAAATATACCAGTTAAGAGAAAAAAGAGTAACAGAATGGATAAAAAAAGCCAAAGCCTATCAATATGTTGTCTACAAGAGACACATCTAAAAAAATGAAGAGAAAGACAGACTCAAAATTAAAGGCTGGAAAAAAATATAGCAAGGAAATGACAATCACAAAAACAAATGAACAAACAAACAAACAAATCCAACCAAACAGGAGTGGCAATACTAATCTCTGATAAAATAGACTTCAGAATGAAAACCACCATAATTGATAATGAAGGGTGTAACATACTGATTAAAGGCACAGTAGATCAAGAAGATATAATCTTGGTTAATATTTATGCACCAAATAACAGAACTGCAAAATACATAAAACAACAATTAACAGGACTAAGGAAAGAAATAGCACCACAACAGTGTTAGGAGACTTACATTGCTATCATTAAAAGATAGGTCAACTCAAAAGAAACTTAACAAAGATGAAGATCTAAACTATACAATCTTTTTTTTTTTTTTTTAAATTTGGTGTACCATCTAATTGGATCCAACTGGCACAGGAGGAGTTTACAACTCCTTCTCCAGCGGAGCATCTGGTGGATTTGAACCTCACACCTTTGGAATTGCCAACTCTACCTTGTGGATGTTTTCAGGGTACTGCATCCAACTAAAACTCAATTTACTTTTTTCTCAAGAGCACGTGGCACATTCTCCAGAATGGATCGTATGCTAAGACATGAAGCAAGCCTCAACAACTTAAAAAACACTGAAGTAACACAAAGTATCTTCTCAGACAACAATGTCATAAAACTAGAAATTAACCACAGGAGGGTAACAGCTTACAAAACCACTTATGTGGAAGTTAAAGAACTCTCTGCTAGAACATGACTGGGTTTTAAAAGAAATAAAGAATGAAATTTAAAAGTTCCTTGAAACAAATGAAAACATAAATACAACATACCAAAACCTCTGGGATGCTGCTAAGGCAGGTCACAGAAATAGGTAATCACATAAAAAAAGGAAGAAAGAAAAAAAAAAATCAATGACCTTACACAGCATCCTCATCAACTAGAAAAAGAACCACAATGTAATCCAACAGCCTCTAGGATAAAGAAATTATGGGAACAGGAGCTGGAATAAATGATATAGAGAACAGAAAAAGCCATCAATAAGACCAGGGGATGGTTTTTCTAAAGGGTTAATAAAATTGACAAACCACTGGCAAATATAAAAAAAGAGAAGACACAGATAACTCAATTAAGAAATGATAGAGATGACATCACTAAAGAAGCAGATGAGATTAAATTTATAATATCAGGATACTATGAAAGCTATACTCTGATCAATTTAAAATCTATAGGAAATGGACAAATTCCTTGATACTCATAACACACCCAAATTGACCTGAATAGATGTCAAACACTTGAACAAACCCATCACAAAAGAAGAAATTGAACAGGTTGTGAAAAGATTTCCCCATAAGAAAAATCCTGGACCAGATGAATTCACATCTGAATTCAATCAAACATTCAGAGAGCATCTATCAACAATTCTACTTAAAGTATTTTAAAAAATAGAAAAAGAAGGAACAATCTTAGTTATATTATGAATTAAACATAACCCTAACACCAAAACGAGGCAAAGATCGTATCAAAAAAGAAAACTACATTCTTTCAATATTTTTGCCCATTTTGTAATTGGGTTATCAAGGTTTTCTTGTGGAGGCCCAAAAGTATTCTACATACTTTTGTTATGAGATTTTTGTCTGAGCTGGTATTGCCAAATGTGTCTTCCCAGTTGGTATGTTTTCTTTTCACCTTGTTGTAAAAAGTTTGAGATGACCATAGAGATTTAATCTTCAGAAGGTCTCATTCATCAATTTTATCCTCTTCTGATTGTGCATTTAAGGCTGTATCTGACAGTCTTTTTATACTGTAGACTATGCCTTCTAAGCTTGGTCCCAGTTTGTCTTTTATGAACCTTAAGGTTTTGGACTTTACTCCAAGGTCTCTGATTCACCTTGAGTTGATTTTTGTGTATGGTGTGAAATGTGGATCCTGTTTGTGTATGGTGCTGAAACTGGTGGAGATCCAGTTTTGCCAGCACCATTTGTTGAAGAGATGGCCATTCCCCCATTTGATAGGTTTTATTTCCTTGTCGAATATCAGTTGAATGTAGATAGATAGGTGCATTTCTGGGTTATCACTTCTGTTCAATTAGTCTATGTGCCAATCATTGTATGAGTATACAGGTTCTGATGACATGGAAATAATTTTCACAGAGGAAGATATTTGACTGGCCAACAGACATATGAAGAAATGCTCAAAATCACTGGCAATAAGAAAGATGCAAATCAAAACTACAATGAGATAGCATCTCACTCAAGCAGCAGTGGCAAAATGTAAAAGGACAGCAAGTAACTATGTTAGAAAGGGTGTGGCAAGATCAGAATTCTTATACATTGTTGGTGAGATTGTACTACAGTACAACGACTCTGGAAGTCAGTTGGGCATTTCCTTAAAAATCTGAACAGAGACATTCCATATGACTCAGCTATTTCACTGCTTGGAATATACCCAAAGAAAATGAGAACTGAGGCACAAATGGAGACTTGTACACCAATGTTCATAGCAGTGTTATTCACTATTGCAAAAACATTGAAACAGCCCAGACACACAACTACAGTCAATTGAATTAATATGTTCACAAAATGAAATACTACACAGCACGCAGGAGCAATGATTTTGTAAATTACTACCTAACTTATAAGGGACTGGAGAGCATTATGCTGAGTGAACTAATTCAGTCACATAAGGACAAATACTGTATAAAATCATTATTGTAGAATGATTATGAGGACAAGGGGGCAGGGGAGACTGGAAGTAGAGGGGTGAGGATGTGCAGCAGGAGAGGATAAATCACGGGGTCATACAGTTTGATAGGAGG
>NW_006399922.1:5460112-5461671 GCF_000299155.1 Elephantulus edwardii | reverse complement strand
ACTTCCAAAACAATATTGAATAAAAGAGGTGATAGTGAGCATCCTTGCCTAGTTCCTGTTCTTAAAGGGAATGCCTTTAACCTCTCTCCGAATGGGACCTTCTAAAGACTAAATCTTTGTGCACCGAAAAACCTTTTCTCAATAGAGTAAAAAGAAAAACTACTGACTGGGAAAAACATTTGGCAATGCCAGCTCAGAGTAGAGTCTGAAAACAAAAGTTTACAGAATACTACACGTCCTCCACAAGGGAAAGAATGATAACCCAATTACAAAATGGTGAAAGACTTTTCACAGAGGATGATATTCTGATAGTCAGCAGACATATGAAGATATGTTCAAAATCACTGGCAATCAGAGAGATGCAAATCAAAACCACAATGACATACCCAGTAGCAGCGCAAAGTTTAACAGGACAGCACGTAATAAATACTGGAGAGGATATTCAGAGATAGGAACTCTCATATACTATGGTGTGAGATTGGAAAATGATACAACCATTTTGTAAGGCAGTTTGGTAATTCTTCAAAAAGCTGAACATAGAAATTCCACATGACCCAGCTAGTCCATTGCTAGGAATATACCCTGAGGAAATTTTAACTTAGACACAATCTGAGATTTGTACACAGATGTTCATAGCATTTTCACAATCGCAAGAACATGGAAACAGCCCAAATATCCACTCACAATTGAAAGATTTGAGAAATTGTGGTACCTTTACACAATTTCAAAACTATTAGATAACTTGGAGAGACTGGAAAGCATTTTCTGAGTGAACTAACTCAGTCTCATAAGGACAAATACTACATAAGAGGATTATTGTAAAAATGGAAAGATAACCAGGAAATGTGTATGGACATCCAAGGGGGGAAGGGGAAGAGGCAGGGCTGGAGAGTGTGCAGAGAGGAAATCACAGGTGGCAGATTTTGGTAGGTGGAGAGAAGGGATGAAAGAAATGGAAAAAATCCAGTGAGGACCTGAAAAGATGGGGTTATGGTGGACATCGATCAATAATGATTAATTTTATGAAATACAATGTCTGGGAATGATTGCATGAAACACAATGTGAATTGAGGAAAGTGTGAAACACAATATATGTGAATTAATATGGAAACTAATATAAATTATTAAAAAAGAAAAAGTCAGGGGAGCTCTGGTGGCCTAGTGGTAAGGAGCTGCAACTACAATCCCAGAGGCTCACGGTTCGAATCCACCAGATGCTCTGCCGGGGGAGGAGGGACAATCTCCTCCTGTACCAGTCAGATCTGATTTGACAGTACACTCACACAAAAATAATAACATAAAAATAAATTTTTTTTAAAAAGTCAATGCTTTGAAAATACCATCAAATTAAAAAAAAAAAAAAGATGGAACAGTTTCCACTCATCAAATTTATAGCCTCAGAAACCAAATGGATAGTCACTATGAGTTACAACCTACTAGACAGCAGTGTGTTTAGATTTTTAACATGATAAATCATTATATTGTTGATTGGCACAATTGTGGCAATAAGGGTCTCAAATCCAAGTTCTCTATAAACTTTCATTAAAATCTCAATAAAG
>NW_006399922.1:5449799-5454613 GCF_000299155.1 Elephantulus edwardii | reverse complement strand
TAAAAAATTAAAAAGTACCAATTATCAAGAAGATAACCAGGTGATATTTCTCACTAGTGTACATATCACACCATAACTTGGAGCTGACCTATCAACAACTAAGAATATTTTGGATGATAGACTCATCATTTTCCCCCTGCTGTTCTGTTCCAAAATATGTTACTTTAACAAAATAACTACTGAACCCTGCCTTCTGCCACCATATTGATCTCCTTTCTTTAGGGCACTTGGGTCTGTGGCCCTTTCACAAAAAATTAGAGAGATCTCCAATATCTAAAATCCTCTCAAGATATCACCTGCACCAAATACAAGAATGAACTGAAGTACTTGCATGGAACTGTCTCATAGAGAAGAAAACAGAGGTATTTTGGCCTTGAACAGTGCTATTTAGCTATATCACATGGGATTTTTTTTAGGGTCAAGCAAAAGAGGTCAGGTGGAGTAATGGTTTCTGGAGGGCAACAGTCATCCTGCACTGGGAAAACAAGAGGGGACACCAATATATAGGTCTTTCACATACTATTGGCATACACTGGGACATTATATAGTTACAAAAACCTAACATCTACTAAGAAAAGTCTCACATAATGTCAAGAAAGCAGCAGTCTGTCTCATTCATCATGAAAAAAACCCCATAATAACCCTTCTCCTCAAAAAGCAGACCTAATGAATACCACAGAGAAAATGAGAAGAAATATGTTAATGTGAAGTTATTTGAAGAGCTACAGAAGATGCAAATGATAGAAGAAACAAGGGAAGCCATTAAGAGAGCAAATACTTCAGAGACAGTGAACCAGAAGAAATACATTGATGAGGAGCAACTTGAGCAGCTATGGAAGAAAATGCAAAAGATGAAAGAAAGAATTGCTAGTATAGATGAAGAGGTACAAGAACTTTAAAAATCATCAAAAGACAGAGACACTACAGCTAACACAGTACTGCAAATAACATAAAAGCTTGAAAATGCAATCCAGAATATTAAGACCAAAATGGTAGAAAGGTCCAACATGCTGGTGGGATAGAAAAGTAGAACGGAAGAGATGGAACAGGGTCAGTGAGCTGGAAGACGAGAGACTCACTGGAAACATACTAAAAGAAAAATCAGGGATGAGATGTGAAGAAAACCCTATAATCATGTGGGATGACATCAAAAGGAACAACATATATATGACTGGAATTTCAGAACATGGGAGTAACAGGGAAATCATTGAGAAAACTGTGGAAGAAGTTCTAGAAGAAAACTTCCCAAGTATTATGAAAAATGGGAAAATTCACATTCAAGAAGGACAGCAAACACCAAATAGAAAAACCTTAAGATAGATGACAGTAAACTTATTCAGATTAAAAGACAAGGATAGAATACTAAAAGCAGCATGAGAAAAACAGAATTTTCTACAAAGGGGAAACAATTAGATTAAGTCTCATTTCTCAGCGGAAACCATGGGAGTTAGAAGGCAATGAGATACCATATATAAAAAGTTGCCAGCCAAAGCTCCTATACTCAGCAAAGCTCTCCATTAACTACAAAGGAGAAATTAGACCCCCTGCAGAAAAGAAGGAACTTCAGGAATATGTGAAAACATGACTAAAATGATAAGAAATTTTAAGTGCAGTTCTTCACACAGAGGAGCCAAAGGAGAGTAGATGAACCATAGTAACAAGAAACAACACAAAAGCTCTTTGAGCGACCTTACCCCCTCCCTCTGCTGCAAGATATCAATGCATTTTTGGCATGGCTGGCCAGGAGGGGCTTCCAGACACCACATCCCCTGCATCTGCTAAAGGCTGCAGCCCAGACCAGGTCCACTCACACTCTGGCCAGCAACAACTGAATCACTGCTTGCCAAGTTGAGGGGCTACAGTTTTAGAACACAATCCCTCCCAGAGTACCAGACCACTGCCTCACCACACAGAGACTGCCCAGCTGCTGCTCCTTCTATCCAGGGCCAGGAGCACCAATGTCACAGGTACTTTGAGGGAAACAATACTGTCTAGCTACACCACGCAGGGCCGCTTAAGTTCAAGTGGAAGGGACCAAGATACCTCAAGGCAGGTGGAGAAGCCATTTTTGGAAGGGAACAATAGGCTTCTCGGTTTGTCATTCAGGTACTTTGTGGAAAACAATGTTGTCTAGCTACACCATGCAGCTTAAGTGGAAGGGACCAGGACACCTTGAGGCAGGTGGAGAAGCCACTTCTGGAAGGGAAAAAAACACGTTTCCTGTGTTGCCATTCAGGGTTTTTTTGGGAAGCACTGCTGTCAGGCTCTCAGCTCTGTGGGCCTCTGGCCAAAAAGGGAGCACAAATATACAGGTGCTTCAGAAAACATTGTCATACTGTGGATAATTATATAGTTACAGCAGCCTAATATCTTTTAAGAAAAGACTCACAAAGGTCAAGAAAGCAGCTATCCACCTCAGGCATCATGATAAAATAAAATAACCCTTCTCCTAAAAAAAGAAGACACAGTGAATACCTCAGATAGAATCAGAAGAAATATGGTGATGTTGAGTTATTTGATTAGCCACAGAAAAGATAGAAATGTGGGAGAAACAATGGGAGTCAATAAGAGCAAATACCTCAGAGACAAAAGTCCAGAAGATATAGATTGATGAGGAGCAATTTGAACAGCTATGGAGGAAAATACAAAAAATAGGAGAAAGAATTGATAGTCTAGATAAAAAGATACAGAAACTTTTAAAAAATTATGAGACAGAGAGGGTACAGCCAACACAGTACTGAAAATAATAGAAAAGCATGAAAATGTAATCCAGAATATTCAGCTACCAAAATGGCAGACGTGTCCAACATTCTGGTAGGGCAAAAAAGCAGAACTGAAGAGACAGAACAGAGGGTCAGTGAGCTGGAAGATAAGAGATTCACTGAAAACATACCAGGGGGAAAAAAATCAAAGACGGGATTTAAAGAAAATGAAGAAAACATTAGAATCATGTAGGATGACATCAAATGAAAGAAATACATATATATTATTGGAATTCCACAACAGGAGAGTGACAGGGAAGTCATTGAAAAAATTGTGGAAGAAGTATTAGAAGAAAACTTCCCAGGTATTTTGAAGAATGGAGAAATCCACATTCATGAAGCACAGAGAACACCAAATAAACTAGACCCAAAAAGAAAAACATCATGACATATCTTAGTCAAATTTCCCAAATGAAAAGATAAGGATAGAATTCTTAAAGCAGCACAAGGAAAACAAAGAGCTACGTACAAAGGGGAAAGAATTAGATTAAGTTCTGATTTCTCAGCAGAAACAATACAAGCTAGAAGGCAATGGATGGCATATACAGAAAGTTGAAAGATAACAGTGGCCAGCCATGGATCCCGTCTCTATCAAATATGAAAGGAAAATTAGATGCTTTGCAGAAAAGTTGTTTTTGTTATGTGCTGTCGAGTCGCTTGAGACTCATAGCAACCCTATGTACAACAGACCTAAACTCTGCTCTGCCCTGTGCCAATTGCACTGTTTCTGACATTCCCATCCCGATTAACCCAGTCACTGGATCAATCCACCTCACAGAGGGCCTTCCCCTCCTGTGCTGGCCCTCCACCCTCCTGAGCATGATGTCCTTCTCCAAGGACCGGTCTCTCCTTACAACCTGTCCAAAGTATGTAAGATGGAGCCTCAGAATCCTTGCCTCCAAGGAGCGACCCAGTTTAGCCCTTGCCAGGATGAATCTGTTTGTTTTCCATGCAGTCCATGGTACTCTCAATACTCTTCTCCAGCACCACAGCTCAAAGGCATCAATTCTTCTTCTGTCCTCCTTGGTCATTGATTGTCCAACTCTCTGATGCATAACAAGTGATTGCAAAGACTGTGGCCTGTATCAGATGCACTTTAGTCTCCAGAGAGACACCATTGCTCTTCAGTACTTTGGACAGGTCCCTAACAGCAGACTTTCCCATGGCAATGCACCTTTTAATTTTCTAGCTACTGGTGCCAAGAGTGTTGACTGTGGAGCCGAGCAAACTGAAGCTGTGAACAATCTCAATCTCTTCACCATCCATCCTGATGCTGCCAGTTGGTCCAGTGGTGAGAATTTTTGTCTTCTGGACATTGAGCTTCAGTCCATATTGAAGGCTGCAGTCCTTGACCCTCTGCAGTAAGTGCTTGAGGTCCTCCTCAGTTTCAGCGAGCAGGGTTGTGTCATCTGCATAACGCAGATTGTTGATAGATCGTCCACCAATCTTGACCCCACATTTCTCCTCATAGAGCCCAGCCTCCCGGATACTCTGTTCTGCATACAGGTTGAAAAGGTATGGAGATAGGACGCATCCCTGGTGTACGCCTTTCCCAATTCTGAAACACGCAGTGCTCCCTTGCTCTGTTCTGATGACTGCCTCCTGGTCCAAGTAGAGAAAAAAACCTATGCAGAAAAGTAGAAACTTAAGAAATTTGTGAAAACAAGACCAAAACTACAAGAAGCATCCAGATGGGTAAAAAGATGGTTAAACTATCACTATATGCAAATCATATGAAAATATACACAAAAAATCCCAAAGACTCAACAATAACAACAACAAAATCACTGTTAGAGTTAGTAGGCCAATTTAGTAGAATGGAAAAAAATTAAAATCAATATCCAAAATTTGGTGGTTGTTGTTGTTATGTGCCATCCAGTCGTTTGCAACTCATAGCAACCCTAGGTATAAGAGCCCTAAACGCTGTTCTACCCTGTGCCAATCACGCTGTCTCAAACACATTCATTCCCACCACTTCACTCACAGAAACGATCCATCTCATCGAGGGTCTTCCTCTCCTGCGCCTCTCTCCACTGTCCCAAACATGATGTC
>NW_006399922.1:5436783-5444444 GCF_000299155.1 Elephantulus edwardii | reverse complement strand
GAGTCTTTTTAGCCCAGTGTGTAAAGACACACTCTGAGTTATAACTCAGAGGCACAACTGGATAGTGGTACTAGCCATAGCTAGACAAAAAAATGAAAGCTTGTGTAGTCATGAGAAGATTGTGTTCATTTTTGTACCATTGTGTTAATTTATTCATGTGGACAAATAAATACATTGTCAAAAATTAAAAAAAAAGGACAATCCAACATAAGAAAAGTAATCAACATAATTCACCACATTAACAAAGCAAATAACAAGAAACATGATCTTAGCAATTAATGCAGAAAAGGCATCTGACAAGACACTCAGAAAAATTGGAATATAAGGGAATTTCCTCAACATAGTGTAATATAAATATATATGTATACAAAACCAAGAGCCAATATCGTCCTCAAAGGAGAAAGACTAAAAGCATTTTTTTTCCAAAAAAGAACCAGACAAGGGTGCTGTCAACACTTCTACTCAATATTGTAATGGAATTGCTTGTCAGGGCAATATGACAAGAGAAGGAAATAAAAAGCATTCAGATTGGCAAACAGATAGTTGAACTATTGCTTTATGCACATGATATAAAAGTGTACACAGAAAACCCCAAGGATTCAGCACAAAAACTTTTAGATATAGACCAACTTAGTAGAGTGGCAGAATACAAGATAAATAACAAAAAAACCAGTGGGCTTCCTCTAAAGTAACAAAAGAACTCAAAGACATAAAGGAGTCAATACCATTTACAATAGCCATCTACAAATTGAGATACTAGAGAGTGAACCTAACGAGAGACAAGTAAGCCCTGCACAAAAAAATCTGAGAATATTTCTGTAACACACAATAAAAGACTTAAATAAACGGGAAAGTGTGTCATTTTCATGAATAGAAAAACTCAGTATTGTGAAAATAACAGTTCTACCAAAAGCAATCTACATGTTCAATGCAATCCCAATCCAGATACCAAACTCATTTTTTAAGGAGATTGAAAGAGAAAGTGTCAAGTTTGTTTGGCGAGGAAAGAGACCCCAAATAAGCAAAGCACTACTGAGAAACAAAAATGAAGTGGGAAGCATAGCACTCCCTGACCTCAAAACTACTACACAGTGGTAGTAACCAAAACAGCATGGTACTGGTACAATGATAAGCATAGACCAATGGTCCAGAATCGAGAACCCAGAAATAGATCAACTATATATGATCAACTGATATTCAACAAGGAAATAAAACCTATCAAATGTGGAAATGACAACTGCTTCAACAAAAGGTTCTGGCAAAAAAGAACCAGTAAAAATAGCAAAACTTAAAAGAACAGCAAACATCAAATGCTGCCAAGGTTGTGGAGAAACTGGGACCTTTATTCACTGTTGGTGGGAATGTAAAATGGTGCAACCACTACGGAAGGCTGTATGGCGATTTCTCAAAAAGTTGCAAATAGAAATACCATTTGACCCAGCAATTCCACTGTTGTTGTTATGTGCCATCGAGTCACTTGCGACTCATAGCGACCCTATGTACAACAGCCCTAAACTCTGCTCTGTCCTGTGCCAATCGCACTGTCTCTGATACTCCCATCCCGATTAACCCAGTCACTGAATCAATCCACCTCATAGAGGGCCTTCCCCTCCTGTGCTGTCCCTCCACACTCCCAAGCATGATGTCCTTCTCCAAGGACTGGTCTCTCCTTACAACATGTCCAAAGTATGCTAGACGGAGCCTCAGAATCCTTGCCTCCAAGGAGCCACCCGGTTTAACCCCTTCCAGGATGAAACTGTTTTCCTAGCAGTCCAATTTTGAGTGATGACACATATCACTAGCTATGCCAAGTCTACACTATGACCTCCATATTTTTCTTCTTATTTTTTAAGTGGGGAAACTTAATTATATATTGCCTTCATTCTCAAAGGATTAACTGAATATGATCTGGCATAGGATTATAAAGTTACAAGAAACATTAGATCAAACAATATTTTTCCTAATGAAGACCCCTGATACTTCACAATAACTGAGTTTTATACTGTTAGGAATATATATGATATCAAAGTTAATTGGAGAGGTCATCTCAACACTCCCCTTCAAAACAAGACATATGGCTTGACTTCCAGAGGATTTCTGGTAATTTTGCTTAAATTAACTTTTTTGACATTTAGTTTATACACAATTGATGAAAACTCCTTATGTGTTTTACATAATTAGAAATAAATAGGCCTTCCTAGGGACAACTGATGAACTGATTAGTTTTATTTTAATCTTGGGACGTGTGTGTCTATCAAATGTACTTTATTCAATGTACTGTATACATCTCAGATTTGTCTCCTTGGTTGAAGTATGAGTATCCTGAGACTGATGCTGCTGCTCTTCACCCTTTCTTCACTTCCTTCTTCATCACCTCCTCTTGAAGATTAATACAGTGTGTGACACAAAGGAAATGTCCAGAATGGAGTGCTAAATGAATAGTCAATAAAGCTCTTGTCTCAACTTCAGCTAATGGGAGCCAGGAGGGTCGTTACCTCAGATCTGGCATTGAAGTCTTATACCACTGTCAGTTCTGACTTTGCTTCCATGTTCTTAAAAGTGTCATGGTAACTTAGTTGTTAAATAATGTGGTTGCTAATAAAAATGTTTAGTAGTTCAAACTACCAGCCACTCCAGAAATGAAAAATAGCAAGAAAAAGAAATCTGCTTCTGTATAGATCTGTAGGCTTGGAAAATGAATTTCTAAATTATAAATTTATATCTGTTTGTATGCTTTTATCTTGGAAATAGGACTAGTTGTGGACCCAGTACAATCTTTCAATGCGCTTGGCCTACAAAGTCTTCAACATAGATCAGAAAGAGTTTTGATGAGCATGAGCGAGCAAGGATTCAATCTCTGTTCATTCCTACTCTCCTATTATTTGCACTTTTGTTTACTTAATATACTTTTTAAAAACAAAAATATTATACATCTTTATTCACTACTTTAACAGAACTAAAGTATTTTGTAGAAACAAATTATGATATTAATTCATATTTGCATTGCTAGTCAAACAGCATGTAAATTAATCTAAAGAATTATGATAAGGACTTCAGCCTTTTTTAATCTAAAGTTTAAGTATCAAAAATGAGAATATGGTTCTTTTTTAATACATTATTTTAATCTTAAAAAAATTCAAGCAATTTAATGCAAGATAATGTCACTTTTATATAACTCTAATTTTAAAAAGATAAAATAATACTTTATACAAAGTCATACATATGTTAACATTCTTATACTATAGATTTATAGAAAGATAATAATAAAAATGTCAGTGCATATTGAGTTCCTCAGTATAGAACATAGTATGTTTTGGAGTAAAACATCTTCAAATCTCAAAATACTAGCAAGAGGAAAGGATTCTTCTGGGTTTGCTGTAGGGTTTACATGTACCATGATTACTTTTACTCAAAATAAGTACAAAAAATTATACATAAAAACTAGCCAGTTTATGGAAATTGTTACTTTATGTTTGGTCCAGACAGGGAGTGAAAGGGGTGACTGAAGAATTCAGATAATACACATGTCAGAGGGTCACTATGCATTGCTCTTTACTAGATGGCACCCAACAAGGACAACAACCAGATGCAGCCCTGAAAATGCTCACCAGGCTATGCTAAGGAATCTGGAAGACCACTACCTGGCTTACTTACTAGAATCTCACAACTCACCTGGTCTTTGATCAATGGTATTCAATGCTCCATACCTTTTCTTAAGAAGGTTTTGAAATTCAGGCAGAATAGATTAAATATCATATTTTGGTTTGGTATCTCATTGTGGTTTTAATTTGCATCTCTTTTATTGCCAGTGATATTGATATTAATTTGTCAGTTATGTGGCCTGGTTTTGACTGTTGATATTTTGTCCAATCATTCCTCTTACTGATGCAGTTAATCTGATTCCTATACAGTCCATCAGGTGAAGTCCAAATATAAAGAAAGAATTTGTGTTTTTTAAAAAGGCATTGCAATGAATAAATCACTGAAAATATAAAATTTTATCATTCTGTTTCCAGCCTTATACTAATGAACCTAGAAGCATTGAAAGAAAATGAAGTATACAAGTCACTGTACCAAAAAAAAAAATATGGCTGACATAAGAATTTCAAGAAGAAATAAATAATCAAGAGGCAATGGTGATGAAGGAGGCAATTCAGGCTGGTCTAAAGGAACTGGCAAAAAAACAAGGCCCCAAGAATTGATGTAATACCAAATGATGTATTTCAGCAAACATATGCTTCTCTGGACGTGCTCACCAGGTTGTGCCAAGAAATCTGGAGGATTTCTGACTTGAAGAGATCCACAGTTATTCACATAAAAATATTGGAAATTATTGAACAGTATCACTGTTCACACACACACACACACACACACACACACACACACACACACACACAAAACCCTGCTGAAGGCTACAGCCAATATTAGATGGATCCTAACTGAAAGAAGAGAGTACCAGAGGAATGTCTGTGTTTCACTGACTATGCAAAAATTTAACTGTGTGGATTACAACAAATTGTAGCTAACCTTGAGGAGAATGGGAATCTCAAAATACCTGATTGAGCTCATGTGAAACCTATACTCTGACTAGGAAGCAGTCCTCAGAACAAAGCAAGGAAACACTGCATGATTCAGGTATATGTCCTGTCTCCACACCTTTTTTAAGTGCAGAACAGATCATTTGGAAATTGGGTTTTATGAGGAGGAATGTGGTATGGGGGTTAGAGACAGACTCATCAGTTATGTAAATTATACAACCTTGCTTGTTGAAACTGAGAAGGACCTGAAGTGTTTGCTGCAAAGTTAAGGACTCTAGTGTCTTCAATATAGATTGAAGCTCAACATCAAGAAAACAAAGATTCTCAATCCATTCTGTTGTGGCTGGATATTTGGGCTGTTTCCATTTTCTTGCAATGGTGAAAAATGCTGCAATGAACATTGCTGTATCACCATTTGTGTTTCAGTTCTAATTTCCTTGGGGTTTATTCCTAGTAGTAGTATTGCTGGGTCATATGGAATTTCTATGTTCAACTTTTTGAGGAAACGCCAAACAGGATTGAGAAATTATGGTACATTCGCCCAATGGAATACTATGCAGCACTCAGGAGGAATGATTTTGGAAAATACTATGTAACTTGGGAGAGGTTGGAGAGCATAATCCTGAGTGAACTAACACAGTCTTATAAGGACAAATATTGCATAAGATCATCATTGTAAAATTAAAAGAAGAACTAGTAAAACATGTATGGGAACTCAAGGGTGAGAGGTCTGAGGATAGGTAGGGGTGAAACCACAAGGCTGCATGATTTTGTGGGTAAAGGGAGAGGGAGAAAAGAAATGGGAAGGATCTTGGCAAAAAGACACAGTAATGATGGACAATGTTCAGTGATGATTAATTTTATAAACATAATGCATGAAAATTATTGTAAGAAACACAATATGAATAAAAAATAATGTGAAACAATTATAGATATGAACTTTGTAAGCAAACCAATAAACAAACAGAGAGTCTCACCATTGGGCCAATTGGCAGCACCATGATAGATGGAGAAGAGATTGAGGTTGTTAACAATTTCAGCTTGCTAGGCTCCACAAGCAACACTCTTGGCACTAGAAATCAGAAAATTAAAAGACAAATTTCACAGTGAAAATCTGCTGTCAGGGACCTCTCCAGAGTATTGAGAAGTAACAATGCCAGTCTAGAGACTAAGGTGCATCTGATCCAGGCCATAGTCTCCACTATTACTTGCTATGGATCAGAGAGCTGGCCAATGACTAAGGATGAGAGAAGAATTGATGTCTTTGAGTTATGGTGCTGGAGAAAATTATTGAACATACTTTGGACCACTAAGAAAACAAACAAGTCTGTCTTGGAGAGGGTGAAACCAAGTTTCTCCTTGGATGCTAGGATTTTGGAGCTTCATCTCACATACTTTAGGCAAGTGGCCAGGAGAATTCAGTCCTTAGAGAAGGACATCATGCTCAGAAAGGTGGAGATACAGTGCAGGAGAGGAAGATCCCAGATGAGATGGATTGACACAGTAACGGGGTAATGGGTGTAGGTGTGTAGGAATCAGTGAGACTGGCTCAGGATAGGGTTGGCTTCAGAGCACTTGTACATAAGCTCACTATGAGTTTCAGGAGACTTGATGGCACACAACAGCCACAACCATATTACTGCTTCTAGTTATCATTAACACATCTTGATTACATGCTGGGTCATTATCAGACTTGAAATTATTAAAAATTTCAATTTCTTCATCTTTGACTTTAACTGTAGGAGTATATTAGAATAATAGTTATAAACAAGTCTTCCTTGCATGTGTATGGATAATATCCTATCACTCATAACATTGTATTTCAGGACAGAACTTGAAATTGGCTTTTTGACTGTGAATGCAACACCATTCTTCTGTTTTTCATTCTCAGAATAGTATACCATGTTATTATTTGCTTCAACATGGCCAAAATTAGTTCATATCACTTCATTTATACTTAGAATGTCAATGTTCATGCGTTCCATTTTTTTTTACAATTTCTAGTTTTCCATCATGCTCTGTTTATTGTTGTTGTTCTTGTTAAGTGTCGTTGAGTTGTAAATGACTCATAGCAAACCTAAGAGCAAAAGACTTGAACACTTGTATAACTTTCGCTGTTTCTCCACATTCATAGAGTTTCCAGAGGCAAGCCATTTCAGAAATGGATGCCACTCCTGCTTCCAAGCTTGTTTTAATCAGGAAGCTCTATCAAACACTATCCACCCTGGGTAACTGTTATCACATTTAATACATCAGTGTCACAGTGTTTAGCATCACAGCAACCACGAGTTACCTCCATACAGCAAATGGACAGACCAGTGCTATACCACTTAGAAGAATGTTTTATTAAAACCAGACACATTTTTAAAGAGGAGGCTGAATCATATCTCTCACACTCATTAGTGAGTCAACATTCCACCCTAATCCTCAGCAGTACCAGCAAACAAGCCTCTGTAGAACCTGGCTGCTGCCGACGACTTCCAAACTGGATCTATCTATGATCAACTGATATTCAACAAGGAAATAAAACCCATCAAGTAGGGAAATGGCAACTTCTTTAAAAAAAATGGTGCTGGCAAAACTAGATAGCTACCTGCAGAAATCTGAAACAGGATCCGTATCTCACACTATATAAAAAAATCAACTCGAATTGCTGGGTAAAGTACTTGGAATTCAACTTAAAGCCCTCCCCAAGCAAATGCAGGATGTGTAGCCAATGACGGGTTAGGAAAGAGACTCGCTCATGATCCTAAGACAGGAAGTACCATAAATTGCCATTATCCCCATGATGGGCAACTTGAGTTTAAGTTCTCTTATCTACCAAAGACTGGCAACATCCTATATTTTAATATTTTGAAAGGGGAACTGTCAGGAGCCTGGCTAACTTGTAAAGCAAGATTAGCCCTGTGCTGTAAAACCTGCAAGACTAACTCCATCTTGGCTAAAACATCTGTTTGGCAATAAACAACTCAAGAAAGTAAGATGTTAATGAATAAGAGTGACCAAAGGTCTCAGACCTTAGGAAATGCAATCTACAAAAACTCTTTGTTCCTTAGAGCACACAATAAAGTATTCTGGAAAACATCTTTGTATTGTACTGAGGTCTGTAAGAGTTAATGTTTG
>NW_006399922.1:5434338-5436307 GCF_000299155.1 Elephantulus edwardii | reverse complement strand
AATGTAAGAACCAAGTACCAGGAACTCAGTTTCTGGTAAAGTACAGCTACCCCCACCTCACTCACTTGAGTAGTTTCTAGCAAACAACCCCCTGCCCACCTGTGGTAAACCACACCCTGTTGGTCGACTGCCATAAAGTGAAATTCTCTTTCCTTGTAAGGACATAAGGGATTTTTCCGCAGCCCTGTATCTGGAGTAACCAATAGGTTTCCAAGCTGCTTCCCCACCAATCAGGTTCAAACAAGTCTCCAAACTGCCTCCCAGAGCTATAGCTAACCAACTGAAAGCAAACTAGAACTCTAACTGCTAAAGATAGCCAATCATAGAATGTATAGTTAGACAAAGAAGTAACAAAGGTATGAAAGGTAGAAGCTTGCACCAGCTCAGGGCTCTCGGGTGGATGCTGCTGTGTCAGAACGCGGGAGCCCGGGTTCGAACTCGAAATAATCTTTGTTAATTCGGCTAAAAAAAACAACAACAAAACACCAATCAACTCAAGGTGGATCAGTGGATCAGAGACCTGGAAGTAAAGCCTCAAACCATAACACTCATAAGAGACAAACTGGGACTGATATTAGAAGGCCTAATCTTCTTATAGAGAGAATGGCAAATACAGCCAGAAATATCCAATCTAGAAAGGATAAAATTGATGGACTGTCTAAAGATTAGATCTCTGTGAGTATCAAAAACTTTTTTTTAAAGAGGGTTAAAAAAAAAAAAATCTACCGTCTTGAATAAAAAACCGACTCAAACATTTGGCAATACCCTGTCAGACAAGGGTATCATAACAAAAGTTTACAGAATGCTTCTGGGCCTCCAGACAAAAAAGATTGATAACTCAATTACAACATGGGTAAAAGATGTGGAAAGACTTTTCACAGAGGATATTTGGATGACCAAAAGACACAGCTCAAAATCACTAGCAATAAGAGATGCAAATCAAAACCATAATAATATACGATCTCACCCCAGCAATAAATATTGGGGAGGATGTAGAGAGGTGGGAACTCTTATACATTGTTGTTGGAATTGTAAAAGGTACAGCCACTCTGGAACTCAGTTTGACATTTCTTCAAAAAGTGAACACAGAAACTCCACTATTCTACTACTAAGAATACACCCCAAGGAAATTAGAACTGAGACATAAATGGAGAACTGTACACCAGTGTTCAAGGCAGCATTATTCACCATTGTAAGAACATGGAAACACCGCAGATGTCCAATCACAACTGAATGAGTTGAAAAATTGTGGTACATTCACACAGTGGAATACTATGTAGCAGTCAGGAAAAATGATTTAAAAATTACAATATTCATTGAAGTTAATAAAATTAAATAAAATGAGTAAAAATAAAAAATACGTAACTTTGAAAAGACTGGAGAGTATTATGCTGAGTGAACGAAATTAATCTTATAAGGACAAATAATGCAAAAGACTATTCTTGTGAAGGTATGTTTCTTTTTTTTAGTTTTTTCTTCCGTCTTTTTTGTGGTGTTGCCAGTTGTCTCGATGGTGAGAATCTTTGTTTTCTTGATGTTGAGCTTCAATCCATATTGAAGACTACAGTCCTTGACCCTTTTTTTTTTGGTTTGGGTTTTTAAAAATAATTTTAATGAGCATTTACAGAGATTTTGGATTTCCATTCATTCATTGCTGCACTTCTCTCCCCGCCCATCCCTCCCAACCCCCCACCCCAGTTCGCTCCTCTCTTTCAAAAGTAAAAGAAACACTCCTTCCCTGGTACACAATCCCCCCGCACCACTCCCACCGCCCCAAGTACATTTGACTATGCAACCTTAATTGTGGACTCCTGTGATAACCAAAATACCCTACCATACATCGCTTTTTAAATTATTCACTCACTCATCTGTTTCAGTGAAGTATACACAATTTATCCAGTTTTTCTCAGTCATAAACCAACAGTGATATCAGTCCCATTTTACAACAGTGGCACCATGCAATATTTGT
>NW_006399922.1:5412435-5414119 GCF_000299155.1 Elephantulus edwardii | reverse complement strand
ATGTCTGGAGCAGACTGCCCAATGAAAGCCATAACTACTGCTGCTTTCTGTCCCTCTGATGCGGGGTCAAAGGGAGTGTACCTCCTATAGGCATCCATTAGTCTTTCTAGAAACACAGAGGGGGGTCCAGTAAGTCCTTAAAGGACTTCTTTTACCTTAGCCAAATTAGTGGGGCGTCGCACAGCCCCTCTGAGACCCGCTACGAGAGCCCGGCAGTAAGCGGATAGCTGCTCCCTACCTTCAGCAGTGTTATAATCCCAGTTGGGGCGAACGAGAGGAAATCCCTCATCCATGGCAGCAGGAGTCTGGACTGGTTGTCCTGCAGCATCTCGGACATTTTTCCTGGCTTCCGTCTGAATTCTCTCTCGCTCGTTGGTAGTGAAGAGGACCTGGAGGAGTTGCTGGCAATCATCCCAGGTAGGTTGGTGAGAGAACATGAGGGACTCAATTAGTCCAATAAGCCCTGTGGGGTTATCTGAAAAGGAAGGATGGTTAGTCTTCCAATTATAGAGGTCAGCAGAGGAAAATGGCCAGTACTGGAGGGGTTGGAGTTGTCCTGGCTCTGGGGGCCCTCCGTAGGCTCGTAAGGGGAGAGCCACAGTGGAATCTGGGCTCTCTAGACCCCTCCGATTGCGAGTCCCCCGTGCTGGTCCCTGGGGGGCACTCGCGGGGATGGGGGGACCAGGATCAACCTGGCCCTGACATGGGGGAGGATTGTGGCGCATTTCAGGCCACTCAGGTGGATTTTCAATCTCAGGATAAATTTTGGGTGGTGCTGATGGTGCAGCTTCTGGGGCCAGAGGAACTTTGGACTCAGAAGTTTGGGCTTTTAGGGCTAATGCACGCGGAGGGGTGGTATGGTTCTTCAAAATCCAAGGTTTTACCCACGGCGGTGGATTCTGCACTAAATCCTGCCACACGATGATGTATGGCTGTTGGTCAGGATGCCCGTTTGGTCCTTCCTGGAAAACAAGATCTTTAACCGCCAAAATGATTGTTAAGTCAAATGCGCCCTCTGGTGGCCAACCGACTCCCAGAGCGGGCCACTCAGAGTTACAGAAGGTTTGCCAAGGTCCTTTTTTAACGTTAATGGAGAGATTATTAGCCCTAGTTCTTACGTAAGAAAAATGTCCTAAAGTCAGGGAAAGGGGTGTCGTTAGATTCTGTCCCATTTTAGTCACCCACAGAACACAGCAGACACTCACAAGAAATACAAGACACACAAGAAGCTCTCTTTGCGACAACCAATTGAAAGCTGCTTCAGACGGGAGAGCCCTCAGGGCCCCTTCTCTCCAGCGGGACACTCTAAGTCCCTCTGACAGACCGGAGACTATTAAAGCCTCTGGATCCGTAATCCACCCAAAGTGACGTCTCCCTAGGGCCGTGACTTGTGGTTTTTTTCAAGCACGTCTGCTTTTTGCCACAGTCACAAACTGAAAGTAAGCTGAAAATAAAACAGACTTACGAACACACAGGTTTGGCGGCACTGCACATACAAAGGAACAAAGAAATTCTAGAGGATCCTCTTACCTCCAAGTGGCTGGTGGGTTGTGGGGGTGGCTGCTCGATCCCGGACGAGAGAGCCCCCAAATGAAAGACCCTAAACTAGGGCTTTTCCCAGACCGGCCGCGACCCCGAGCAACTCACACCAGATCCACTTGCTGTAATCACAAGAGGCTTTATT
>NW_006399922.1:5401942-5412184 GCF_000299155.1 Elephantulus edwardii | reverse complement strand
GATCAAAGGTATAGGTTTTTACAATACAGATCAAAGGTATGGGTTCTTACAGTACAGATCAAAGGTATGGGTTCTTACAATACTCGGGTTTGGGGACATTATTATTATTTTTTAAATTTTCCTTTCAGTTGCAGCCTCACATTGTTTAGGTACAATAAGTACTGAACTTTGCTCTTGAAAACTGTGAATGTGCTAGTCTGGCTTTCAATAGGACCCTCAATGAGGGTAGTTGGGGAATAGGCACACAGATGAGGCAAAGGTCTACTGAAAAATAAAACAAAGTAGGAGGAATCACAAGTAAAGATTTCAAAATCTACTACACAGCCATAGTAATTAAAACAGCATGGTGCTGGTACAGATACAGACACATAGGCTAATAGAACAGAATTCTGAAATCAACATATCCACCTATGAACAACTGATATTTGACAAGTGTTAGGACTGCAGAGCTTATTTCCCTTTCTTTCTCAAAATAACCACTAAAATGATCCAACTGCAGGAAACAACAACTGTCTCTGTTTCTCTCTGTTAAGCATGTGAAACTGCTCTACCTTCATTTCCCAGGAACAGTTATCTGAAACCCCAGTCCACTTCCCTATCTTGTAAAAAACAAGCAAACATTCCCTTTCCCAATTCCTTGTAAGACAGTATAAGACATCTCTCTAACTTTAAATGGGGACTGGTCTCTACTTTGGAGCCAGCCAGGCAGTTTCTCCTCAACAAACTGTCTTTCTTGGCCTAAACTAGGTTCTGCCTTCCTTGAAGGCCTTATATTTCTGGTGTTGAAACATGGTAGGGGCACCTGCCAGGAGGCAACAAACATTGATTCTCTAACTTTCTCTGTCTCTTGCTTTCTACCTCCTTGCAAGCCTAACCCACTGAGACTAGAGATCTCTCCTGACCTCACTTCATAAGCTCATTGGCAGCCAGTGAGTGACCCAAGATGCCCATTGCTTATGTGAAGCAGGACTGGAATCTACCCTGATTCCATATTGAGATTCCCTGGAAACTGTGAAATTAGTTTCTGTCTCTCCTCTATGTGACCTGTACCTCTCTCCTGGCCTTGATTTGCCTCCTGACTGCCCCTCTTTGAACTGCCAAGAGGACACCCTTCTCTGGGACTTTCTGCCTCTTGCCATTGCTGGCTTTCCGAAAAACACCAGATCAATCTAGGGTAAGTGGCAGCCATCCTCCTCTCTTGGGAATCCTGCACTCCTTCAGACTCTAAAAGTTCTAGTGCTAGGCCAGGTGGCTGGTCTCTTCCAATGCTGGGAATGCCCACGTCATGAGCAGACATTCTTCTCATGAGAAGAGGGAATTAAGGGATGCCTTAGTCCCTTCAGTATCTCTTTCTTTCTCCCCTCCCCCTCCGGGAACCCACATTACTTATCACCATCATGGTGATAAGTACATCACCACTTATCTCCCAATCATGGGAGCCAGCTAATCCTACCTTTCTCTGAACACTCCACTGGGGTATCTCCTCCACTCTCTTGATACTCTTTTGTTGCAAGAACATGGCATAGCCACAAAATCAATTAAATGTCTCAATTGCCCCAAAAGAGACACTTGAGTTTCAACAATCTCACAGACATTGACAATTTTGACCAATACAATAGCAAATGGTCAAAAATCCCCTATGTTCAGGCCTTCTTTGATCTCCTCTCTGTCCTTCTTTCTGTCAAATTTGCTATACGTGGTCCAGTCTGCGCCACCACCATGAGCTCCATGCAGTTCAACAAGGGCCCCTCGTATGGGTTCTCAGCCAAGGCAAGAACTGGATCCTGTCCAAGTATGATCCTCAGAAGGAGTGGGAGCTCTGCAGCTGGATGGAGGAACTCACCAGGATCCAGATCGGCCCTGACTTCCAGAAGGGATTGAAGGATGGTGTTATCTTGTGCACATTTACGAATAAGCTGCATCCAGGCTTGATCCCCAAGATCAACTGCTCCATGCAGAACTGGCACCAGCTAGAAAACCTGTCCCACTTCATCAAGGCCATGGTCAGCTATGGCATGAACTCTGTGGACCTGTTTGAGGCCAACAACCTGTTTGAGAGTGGGAACATGACTCAGGTGCAGGTGTCTCTGCTTGCCCTGGCTGGGACGGCCAAGACAAAGGGCCTGCAGAGCAGCACGAACATTGGTGTGAAATACTTTGAGAAGCAGGATTGGATGGTGGATGATACCACCATGAAGGCAGCCCAGTGTGTCATTGGGCTCTAGATGGGCACTAATAAATGCGCCAGCAATAAAACCCAGCTGGATTGACTCTCTGATCCTCTCCCGGAGTGGTGTACCTCCATCATGCTTACTCCCATCAGGGTGTCGCTCTTAAGTTGCCAGTGAACTGACAGCAACACCAGCTAGTTGGGCATGACTGCCTATGGTATGAGACAGCACCTCTATGACCCCAAGAACCACATCTTACCTCCCATGGATCACTCCACCATCAGCCTGCAGATGGGCACCAACAAGTGTGCCAGCCAGGTGGGCATGACTGCCCTTGGGACCTGGCGGCACATCTATGACACCAATCTGGGAACGGAAAAGTGTGACAACTCCTCCATGTCTCTGCAGATGGGCTACATGCAGGGCACCAACCAGAGCAGTCAGGTGTTTGGCCTGGGCTGGCAGATGGATGACCTCAAGTACTGTCTGTAAGGCCTGGCTGTGGATGCAGCCTCGGCCAGTGTGGATAACTGCCCAGGCCCCAGGGACACCCCCGAGTTCCCCCACTACTGCCAGGAGGAGGCTGATTACTGAGGGCCCACGGGGCATCTCCTCACACCATGGCCTAGTCTGGGTTTCAGGGTTTTGTACATGTTGGAGTACTGCAGCTGGGAGTCTGTGGGTGGTTGGGGGCAGGTGGGGATGACTCTCACCTCCCTCTTTACTCTCCTGGACTGATCCACCAGAGTGGGTTAGGGGACCAACCAGAGGATGGTGTCTGTGTTCACGGGGGAGGGGACAGAACAGGGAAGGGTAGTCAAGTCTCCACCCTCTCCCACTGCAGGGCTTTGTCTCTCTCCACCCTTCCCTTTCTCATTTGGTACCTGCCCGATCAGTTTGTGGTTTCTGTGACCACAAGGCCCATTACAAAACAAGATAAAACACTTTTTTTTGCTCCTCTTGGGGGATGATAGGAAGTGGTACTGAAGGCCACCCTAGAGTCCTCTCCACCTACTGAGGATCTAGATCTGATCCTTCAAGTGGGGAGACTGAGGCCCAGTGATGACCATGTAGTTTTAAGTGGCTGAGCTACACCTGACCCCCCCATACTTGCCCACACCAACCTCTCAAACCTTCCTAAGTGCCACCCACCTCACTGCTCAGAACTGCACAGAGGTCTCCCACCACTCCCCCACCCCCACCCCACAGACCTCCTTGGGTTCTGCTCTCACCAGGACCCTGATCACAAGCTAATGTGAAATACTGATTGAGGACCAAATTGCAATAAAAACGTCTTTCCAGGAAAAGCAAAACAAAACAAAACAAAACACCAACAAAAAACCTGTGGTACTTACTATCAAATTCTTTTAAATTGTTCTAAAACCTCTTCCCTTCTCAATCAAAAGTCGCTCATCTTTGATCCCACTTATCTCTCAGCACCCACTACCACTCCAGCTCCTCCACCTCTGCAATCTGCAAATTTAGCCTCACCACAGGAAGTTCCCTCCAGGTCCACCTAGGACTCAAATCTCTCCTTCCCTTTCCTCCCCTCTCATCCATCTTACTCACCCCCCATAAACCCCACCAACCCACATCCAGCCTGAAACTTGAGCCAAATGTGTTTACTCTGTGCTTTTTGATCTCTGGCTCTCTACTTACCTGCTCAGGTTTGTTTGGTTTTTTTTTTTTTAATCCTCACAATTAACCTCCTAGTTAAAAAGAAATCTTCTGCAACTAAAATATCACTCTCTCCTTTTTCAACCCTAAACTGCAAATAAAATATCACTTCCCCTCCTTCTCTGATCCCAACCCAGCATACTATCCTCCCCCAGCTCTCCAGACACAAGCAAATCTGCCAAGTTCTACACCCTTCCTTTCTCTCAGATAGCAGTCACTAGAGTGACAGGAATTGGCAGCAATAAACAAGAACAACAAAAAGTTTACAAAGATAAGTCTATACACATATGTAGTTATTTGCTTTTATTAAAATAAGCTAAACTTTTGGTTTTGTTTCTCTTTTCCTTATAGTATTTTCCACTCACCTTAAATTTTCAGCCACAGTTCAGGGAAAAAAAATCCAAATTTAAAGAACCCTGTAACTTTTAAAATTCACTAACCTAAATCCTAAGTCTCATAAGAGAAAAATAGTAATAAATTCCCATTCTATCAATCAGTCTGCCCCTGATATTAGAAGAAAACCTCAGAAAAAACCTTTAGACCATCAAAGTAACTCTAAGTTGTTTTGGTTTGGGGTTTTTTTTAAACTGCTGCTATTTCAGTGTTCAACAATAGAAACTTGGATCACAGAATTATTTTTTTTATCCAGAAAATGCACCCTCCCTCCCCTCCAGAAAAACCCTCCTCAAACCAAGGCTTTTCCTTCCAGTGTAAAGAGCCTTGCCACAGTCACATAAGCCATAAATATAATTCAAGAAAGTAAAGGGACAGAATGTATGTAGCCTCCTGCCACTTGCTTCTAATGAAGTTCTCATAAACACCTGGCTCAATAATTCCCAAGCCTGTCTTGGTGACAGAAAAGCAATCAGATTGGTGGAACCTGGGCTCCATGAGTGATTAACACAGCATCAGCATACATCTGGAGAAGCCTTGACATGGACAATGCTGGCTTACCAGCAATAATTCACTTTCTTCTCAACATTAATTCAAGACTCTTACAATGTTTTAATAATCTTTCTCCCAGCCAACTTACTATTATAAACATTTTTTAAAAACCTTTAAAATATCAAACTCCCCTATAAAACTATATATAAAATAGAGTATTAATTTCCTATCAATTTCTAGTTATATCTAAAGCTTCATACTTTATTAAAAAGAGACTTGTTATCAAAAGTAATTATGAACATTCTTTTCACTCCAGTATTTTAATAGTATTAAAAGGTAGCAATCCAATTCCAATAAGCCTCAATATACCCCATAGTTAAAAAGTATATAGCCAGCTGTTTAAAGTAATAACCTTCAATAGCAAACTTTCTCCTAGAGCAGATTATCTGAGAGGCTGGGCTCTATGAGGAGAAGCATGGCATTAGGATTGGTTGAAGATCTATCAACAATCTGTGTTATGCAGATGACACAACCCTGCTTGCTGAAACTGAGGAGGACCTCGTGCATTTACTGTAGAGGGTCAAGGACAGCAACCTTCAGTATGGACTGAGGCTCAATGTCAAGAAGACAAAGATTCTCACCACTGGACTAATCGGTAGGGTCAGGATGGATGGTGAAGAGATTGAGATTGTTCACAGCTTCAGTGTGCTCGGCTCCACTGTCAACACTCTTGGCACCAGCAGCCAGGAAATCGAAAAATGTACTGCGATGGGAAATCAATGGTGTCTCTCTGGAGACTAAGGTCGGCCATGGTTTTTGCAATCACTTGTTATGCATCAGAGAGTTGGACAATGACTAGGGAGGATAGAAGGAGAATTGATGCCTTTGAGCTGTGGTGCTGGAGAAGAGTATTGAATGTACCATGGACTGCCAAGAAAACAAACAGATTCATCCTAGAGAGGGTTAAATCAGGCTACTCCTTGGAGGCAAGGATTCTGGGGCTTCGTCTGACATACTTTGGACATGTTGCCAGGAGGGACGGGTCCTTGGAGAGGGACATCATGCTTGGGAGGGTGGAGGGACAGCGCAGGAGGGGAAGACCCTCTATGAGATGGATTGATTCAGTGACTGGGGTAATCGGGATGGGTGTGCCAGAGGCAATGCGACTGGCACAGGATAGAGCAGGGTTTAGGACTATTGTACATAGGGTCGCTATGAGTCACAAATGACTCGATGGCACATAACAACAACAACAGTACCCATAAATTAAAAGAAACTTGCCCAGCCAATTAACTAACAAACCCTTATAGGATGCTTTCTAAATACCATTTTCCAAGTTCTAAATCATACTAGTTCAACTCTTGCTAAAAACTGTTAACTTTATCTTCCCCTATGACAGAGTAGCCATCCCTGTTCTACCTAATTTAAAAAACAAAAACAAAAACAAAAACAAAACACCTCAAACGGCAATAGAATAACGCTCATAGGTCAACTAGCAGACAGTGCAATCCTTCTTCCTGCCCCAAATGATATTTGAATACTTTCAACTAATGTCACAAAAGCAATAGTCAATGTTTCCTCCTATTATTGTAATCACACCTTTTCCTTGTCAAGTGCCACTCAGTGCTCTACCTCAGGGGTATTCTTTGACTGTAGCAACTCAGCTTACCACTTTTTGCAGACTAATTGGACTGAAGTCTGTGTACATACCTTTTTTTTTTTTTTTTTTTTTAACATTTCCACTGTGGCTTTTATTGAGAAGGTAGTTACAGTAGTGTTGACCTGGTTTGCATGCATGTAGTCAGCTGGGGCTGAGGGTGGCTCTCTGCAGAGCTGAGGTGCAAGCTAAGGGAGCCAGGCAGGTTAGAGGCTCTTCCAGCTTTCTCAAGCTTCTGGCCATGTTCTCAACAACGCTAGTCTCTCTGGCATGATTAGGAACACTATCAGAGAAACACCCAGTGGGACTACCCATACATTTTGTCTCAGAAGCATCCATTCCCCCCACCCCCAATCCAACTCTTGACCCAATACAAAAAAGATTGTTAGCAAGAATTCTTCTTGCAGGAAAGTTGTCTTGGAAGTTTGAGGTGGGAGGGAGGAACAGGAAGAGGGATGGGGCAAGATGTCCTTTCTAGGTAGCTACAGTAAGAGCCCTCGGGCCTGGAAGAAACCTTGCACTGCAGGTCCCTCCGGTAGCTAGGAACTAAAAGCAAGAAACAGAAGCAAAGTCAAGTCCCTTGCTATCCTATCTGCCTTTTGGTATTCTCTTTAATGATCTAAGGAAATACGTTTACATTTATAATTAGATAATTTGGAAAATATACACTATTTACAAGGGCCAGCCCAGAAAAGTCTGTGGGCCCAGAATGAAAGTTTGGAGAGTTCCCTGTCCCGTTCACTCTAGTTTTCGCTGTGCTCCCCCTTCAGCCTCCAGTAGCAGAGTAATCATAGTCTCCTGGGGAACTAAAGGTGGCAGAGAGACCAGTTGCCAGAGCTTTGCTGTCTTCAGAGGCCTCAGTGGCAGTAAAGGTGCCACTTCTGCCTTAGCATCACCAGGAGCGGTGGAGCTAAGGAGCTTACAAGGTTGCTGACTGCTGTTTTCACTCAGAAGGTTCGGGGGACACTGGGCCTGGACTGCCTGGCTACATGAGTGCTCCATATGGGTAGTGTGAGCAGCAAGGCCGTGACCAGGTCCCTACCACAGTTCAGGAATGAACTGAGAGACCAGCTGCTGTTATCAGGGCCCAGTAGGTCTTCCTCCAGGCCAGGAAAGCTGATGTCCAGCAGGATCTTGCTGAAGCTGTCGTTCATTGTGTCCAGAACCAGACTCTCTGTCAGAGAGCGATTAGCTGAAAGATTGGCGACCTGTGGTTCCGGGGAGCCTGGCTTGAGGGTATCCATATATGAGGGGGCACGGCTGCTGAAGGAGTCAGAGGTAAGGTCAAAGGGTTCTGAACTGAGGAACTCTCGGGGAGTGCCAAAGAGGGGAATACTTTTCAGTGGCGTGGTGCTGAGGAGGGAGTCAGGCAGGGGACCAAAGGCACCCTGGGGGGTTCTTACTGGGCTGAAATCAAGCACCCCTTCTTTTGCTGGGGGGGGTTGAGCTTCCAGGACTCAGGAGTCATGGGGAGGACAGATTTGCTCGGGGTGGAGGAGATGGGCAGCATCTCCTTAATGGGCATCTTGAAAGGTCCTCCTTCTTCCTGGGAGTAGCCAAGCTGGGAGGTCTGCTCAGAGGGATCCACTAGGAAGGGGAGCTCAGCTCCTAGGGATGTGTTGGGCCCCTTTGAGAAGAGCACCTCAGGCTAATCCACACTGGGAGGCAAGAGATGCTGTTTCCTTGGGGACCGGCTCCTCTCCCTCCTCTCTCTCCATTTAATCACGAGCATTTCAGACACACACTGTGCTGGGGACTTGAGCCCACTATAGGATTTCTTGGGCTTTGGAGTGGGAGAGCCAGACAGTCCTCCCAGGTGTGAGGGGATTCTTCTTTGAAGGAGGGGGAGGGCCACTCTTGCAAAGGAGGGCTCTCTACTTTGATATGTCTGGCAAAATGTGGTGTTTCCTCCCCAGGTTGGATCTCTTCCTCCTTGATGGGCTGGACTGGGAGCAAAGGAGACAGCCCTTCTCCGGACAGGAGCTTCTCTTCTTTCACTGGGCCTGCAGTGGGAAGAGGGGCTATCCCTTCTTCAGCTAACAGTACCTTCGGGGCGATTTGGACTCGCTTACTATGGCGGGCCAGCTCTGAGCTCATGAGCGAAGCTGCCAGGGGCAAAGGCACCTTCACAAAGGGCTGCAATACCAGTGACTGGTTCACTGGGAACTGGATGGGCACTAGGTATCAGCTGACTCATGGAAGCAGTGGCTTCATCTTTCGGCATGCACCCAGTGGGAGTTCAGTTTTGATGGTCACGTTCTGGTACAGGTCAGGGTTGGGTCGTTTCTGGTGCTGCTTAAACACTTGGTCTAATGTTAAGTAGCGATTAGCACTGGGGTGAATGGTCCAAAAAGAGACCTTGCCATTAGCAGACGTCTCTCGAACAAACATGTCATGGAGAGAAAGGTTGTGGCGAATGGAATTCTTCCATCCTGGCTTGGCAATGTGCTTAAAGTACGGAAAGTGGTCCTCAATCCAAGTATAGATGCCCTTCAAGGTCATATGCTTCCTTTCAGTGATATTGATAGCAAATTGTATCATGGCCATGTATGAGTAGGGTGGCTGCTCTGACACGGAGTCCTGCCAGGATGTTGATGCTGGAGGCTCCTCAACCTTAACCTGATTCTGTTCCACATGATGATTTTCTTTTTCTTCCATTTCTTGTTTGATGTCACAGGAACCCAGTCCATCAGAACTCATCTTCCCAAGCCACCGGATGTTGGTCAAGCTGTTGTCGAGAGTGTAGCCTGCTGCCTCACCGCCAACACGGCTCTCCCATCTCTGCCCAGGAATGGCTCCAGGTGGTCTAGTAAGAGTTGCATCCCTAGTTGTTGGCTTTGGTCCCAAGGTCTCAGTGATCACTTCTGTCTTCTTGACATCATTGCTGTCTTGGCATGGAAGCTGGGGTCCCAGTGGGTGCGTGGGGTCTGCCCCACATCTAATGAGGATAAACTTGTCGGGCCCACTGCTGCCACTCTCTTTTCCTTTGGCCGTCAGTGCCGTGATGCTCTGGATGTCAGCATTGTTGGGGACAGCCACCACCTGGGTGTTGGGCATGGTGGGGTGGTTAATAATCTTGATTCCAGCTGGAAACTTGCAGGCGCTAGACTCTGCCACCTCTTAGGAGGCCTGTGCTTGTTCAGGCTCTTGTTGGGCAGGAGATCTCTTCGATTCCTCTTTTGATGTTTCACTTGGGGCATTTCGAACAGGAAGGGGCAACCTCGTCTTTTGAGAATCAGTGGCCGATGGGGGCTAGTTTTCATGATGAATCTGTGCTTTCACTCTCCATTGAGAATCATAAGCATGGACGTGCAAAATTAGCTCAGACTTCAGACCAGCCACGGTCTGTGCTTAGGGGTCACTCCAGCTCTCTCTAAGCTGTGGGTAGGGTGCAGAGGTCTAACTTCCAGAGAATGCCACTGCCAGGAGGCTCCCGACTGCTGCTGCCGCCGCCGCTGCCGGAATAGGGCTCCTCCAATCTGCAGGCCGAGCCACGGTCCCCACAGGGACTCACGCCAAGCCAGCCGGGTCCCTGGCGGTGCGGGAGGGGTGGGGAATCCCGGGGGATCCCAGGAGGAGAAGGGGGCCCGGGGCGGGGCCGGGGTGGGGTCCCGCACCGGAGCTTTCAGTTTGTTCCACTCATACATACCTTTTTCACTCCTGAAATCCCTATACTCACATAAGACCAAGTTCTAAATGCTCTGCACACACACACTCCATCCCCCATAACAGAGAAAACCAGACCATTGTTGCCCCAATACACCTAGGAGTGTATCTTTCAGCAGACATAAGAACAAGTGCAGGAGGAATAGAAGCAGCAACCAACTTTTTTTTTATTAATTTAGTTTGTTT
>NW_006399922.1:5396021-5400252 GCF_000299155.1 Elephantulus edwardii | reverse complement strand
TTGAACGTGTATATTGCCTTTGGTAGTATTGCTATTTTCACAACATTAAGCCTTCCTATCCATGAGCAGGGAATATTCTTCCACTTCTCCAGGCCTTTTTTTTAGCAACCAACTTTTACTACAAACTCTTCCAAGAGTTAAATGATATGGAGCTGATTCACTTATTTCACTACATAATTAGGTAGAATCTTTAGTAGCAGTTGCCCTCCAATACTAACATGCATTAAACTTAACAGTTGAAAAAGAAGGAATCTGCTTCTTTCTGGGAGAAGAATCTGTTACTATGTAAACCAATTAGAATTAGTCACAGGCAAGGTGAAAGAACCTCAAGAATGAGTCCAGCGAAGACCATAGGAAATAGGGAGCTAACAAATATTTTTTTTTCTCTTAAAAGTTGGCTACCCAGGCTTTTCTCCTTCCTCGGCTCTCTTACAGTCATTTTCTTAATGTTTAGTCCTGGTCTCATGTGATTTCTCTCTAGTTTTGTACAGTAGCCAACCACGCAGTTCATGAACTCCTGAGTACCAACCCTCCCTTGTCACACCTGCCAACTCGGCTGTCTAAAACCAACAGCCCTTCCCCTGCTTTAGATCATCACCCCCATCTAACAGGAAGTAGATACAGAAGAGACCCTCAACAGCTCACATCAATATAACAAAAGCCTGAGATGTTAGGGCTGCAGAGCTGCTCTCCATTCATTTCCCAAAATAACCACTATAACAATCCAAATGCAGAAAACAGTAACTGTGGCTTTAATTCTCTCTCTTTAGCATGCAAAACTGCTCTACCTCCATTTCCCAGGAATCTGAGATCACAATCCACTTCCCTATCTTTTAAAAAACAGCTGCCAATAGCCCCTTCCCCAATTTCCTTGTAAGACAATATAAACCCCCTCTCTAACTAAGTGGGAGCTGGTCTCTACCTTGGAGCCGGCCAAGCAGTTTCTCCTCAAGAAACTGTCTTTCTTGGCCTGAACTGTTTTGTACCCTTCCTCAGCAAAAAGGAGACAAAATCCAGTAAATGGGGAAAATGACACCTCCTTAACAAATAATGCTGGCAAAACTGGACCACTATCTGCAGAAAATGGAAACAAGAACCACACTTTACACCCACCACCACCACCACCAAAAACACCAACTTAAGGTGGATCAGGGGCCTAAGCATAAAACCAAAAACTATAAAGATCATCAGAGATAAAAATAGGAACAAACTTAGAAGCTTAATATGTGGCATGAGTAGATTTTCAAATATAGCCAAAAAATGCACAACTGAGAGAGGATAAAATAGACAAAATCTTCTAAACAAGAGTCTTGTGTGCATAAAAAACAAAAACAAAAACAAAAACAAAAAAAACCTTCTCCAATAGGGTGAAGAAAAAAAAAGCCCATAGACTGGCAGGTATATTTGGCAATCACATATCTGACAAGGGACTCATGTAAAGTTGTACAGTACTCCCAGTACCTCAACAAGAAAAACAGCCCTGTTACAAAATGCACAGAAGATATGAAAAGATAATTGACAAAAGATGCTCATATGAGCAACAAATGAAAAAAAAGTGTTCAAGATCACTAGCCAGTGGAGAGATGTAAAGAAATATCTCACTGTAGCAACAATAGCAACGTTCAGCAGGACAGCAAATAGCAAATATTGACAAGAATGTGGAGAGACTGGAACTCTCATACATTCCTAGTGAGAACAAAAATTTTACAACTATTTGGGAAGGCAGACTGGTGCTTCCTCAAAAAGTTAAAAATAAAAACACCATTTGATCTAGCTATTCCACTCCTGGGAATATACCCTAAGGAAATTGGAGCTGTAACACAAGATATATGTATACCCATGATTATTGTAGCCTTATTCACAATAGCAAGGAAATGGAAACAGCCCAAGCACCCATCAACGAATGAAGAAACTGTGGTAAATTCATACAATACAGAGCATTATACAACATTGAAAAAAAAACCTTTAAAACTTGTGGAAAACTATACAAGAACCCCTGAAACATTATACAACATGAATGAGTCTTTATGTTGAGAGGACATTATGCTGAATGAAAGAACTCAGTAACAAAAGGACAAATATGGCAGCACACTCCAGCGACGCGGGCAATTGGTCTGAGGTGCTGAGGACCAGTGACTTGACAGCTTAACATCTGGGAACAGACAGCAGCCCCTAACTCCTGGCGGCACCCAAGTCTGGCATCCCCCCAGCCCCGTAACCCCGCCCCCGCCACAGCACCATTCCCCCGGACACCACCCCAGCCACCGTCCTGTGCCCCTACACCTCTGCACACTCTAGTGGCCTTGCCACAGCCCTGCACCCCCTGCAGTGCCCCAGGGCCACTACTGAGTCCTTCACATAGGACAGAGACCTACCAACAGCAGTGGGCAGTAGGATTTTGAATCAGAACACAAAGGCACGCCGTGGATCTATCCTTTGCCCAAAGCCACCAATCAAGCTGTTGTGGGGCTGATACGTCATGAGAAAAGTGGATCCTAATTGGGTTTTCTTGGGCACCGCTGACTTCCTGGGAGAGTACCCAACGGTAAGCCCACTGATGGGAATTTGGCTGAGCTCTCCTGGGCCACACCAACTGCCCAGGAACGAGTGGGCCAGTGGTAATTTGTCTTAACTTTTGTGGACACTGCAGTCCAGCCAGAGGCGAGTGGGTCACTGGGAATTTGACTTTGACTTGTTGGGTCCCATTGGACCCAGGACCCTGCTTGAGCAGGGGCCACTGTGCTAAGGCACCTGTGTAAGTGCCTCTGGACAGGGACCACTGAGTGAAAACCACTGGGTGGGAGACGGACAGCTGGAATTTGAATAGGTACCCCAATCATAAGTACACCCAGAGGGCTGAGGGCTGAGTGAGATCCTCCACATGGTTTACCTGCCCTTGTGATTGCTCCACTCCCGTGCCTGCCCTACCCCATTTGGCACCACACCTGTGCCTTTAAGTCTGGTCAATCAACCTGCCTTTAATCTGGAGCACCTTGACGTGTCTTACCTACAAGAGGCTGCTCTCATAGGCTCTTAACTGACATTTCCCTGGAGTCAGAAGTTCAGAGAAAACACAGAGAAGTTCAGAGAAATTGGGTAGCTGCCCAATTGATCTCTAGAGCATTGTCTTCAGATCAAGAACATATCAATATCTTGAAGAAAGCAAGCTATTCCACACACTACACAAGTGCAAAGCAAGATGTCACCCCCCCAAAGGGTGACACAGTATCAATGGATTTTCTGAAGCCACAAAGTCTGATGGAACTTTCTGACACAGAATTTAAAGAATAATGATTGAATATTTTCAATGGATGAAAGACAAAGTTGAAGAATTACAGGATACTAGAAGCAAAAACCAGGAGGAGCTAAAAAAAAAAAACAATTCAGAACAATGTAGAGAAAACAAATGAGGCATTAGTGGCATTGGAGGTCCAATGTTTCAGATGCTGTCAACATGATGGAAGGACACAAGAGTAAAGTTTAAGAGATGGAACACAGAACCAATGAAACAGAAGACAGAATTGTCACCAATGATGTGCTAGAGCAAAAAGCAGACTCAAAAAGAAGGAAAAAGAAGAATACTTAAAAATAATGTGGGATACCATCAAGAGAAATAACATGTGCATCCTTGGAATGCCAGAATAGGAAGAAGCAAGTAAAGACACTGAAAAAGTTGTGGAAGAAATACAAGAGGAAAACTTCCCAGACATAATGAAGAATGAGAGAATATGTATTCAAAAACTCAGTGAACAGCATATAGAGCAGACATCAAAAGAAAAACATCGATGCATATCATAGTTAAATTTGCCAGAACCAAACATAAGGAGAGAATCCTAAAAGTAGCAAGGGAGTAACAAAGAGTAAGCTATAAGAGAGAGCAGATAAGATTAAGTGCTGATTTCTCAGCAGAAACCATGCAAGCAAGAAGAGTGGAAGGACATATGAAACACTCAAAGAACACAACTGTCAACCAAGAATACTGCGCCCAACAAAATTATCCATCAAATATGAAGGGGAGATCAAGATATTCCCAGAAAAACAGAACCCAAGAGAGTTTGTAAATCAGCATTGCAGGAAAGACTAAGAGATGTTTCTTGCAGAAGTACCATAGAAAGCATCATAGACCAAAGTAACTAGCAACAATACCAAAACAATACCAAAAAGGAACAATGATAGCAATAAAACCTTGCCTCTCAATAATCACACTGAATGTGAATGGTTTAAATGCACT
>NW_006399922.1:5394734-5395721 GCF_000299155.1 Elephantulus edwardii | reverse complement strand
AATAGACAACACTACTATAGTACTTGGAGACTTCAATACACCCTTCTCAAGAAAAGACAGAACTACCAGAAAGAAATTCAACAAAGATACTGAAGAATTAAACCTCACAATAAACCAACTTGACCTCATATTTATAGGCTAATGCACCCCCAAAAAGCATAGTATACCTTCTTCTCCAAAGTGCATGGAACGTTCTCCAGAATAGATCACATTCTAGGTCACAAGGCAAGCACAAATAAATTAAAAAACACAGAAATAATACAAAGCGTCTTTTCAGAGTGTAATGCTACAAAATTAGAAATTAATTATAAGAAGATAAAGGAGAAAAAACCCATACATTTAGAAGCTGAGCAACTCCTTGCTTGCACATGACTGGGTACTAGAAGAAAAAGAAATGAAATTAAAAAGTTTCTTGAAACAAATGACAATGAAAACACCACTTACCAAAACCTCTGTGAAACAGCCAAAGCGGTAATCAGAGGTCAATTTATAGCAATAAGCAAACCAAAAGGAGAGAAAAATTGACTATTGACTCTCTGACACAACATCTTTAGCAAATTGAAAAAGAACAGCAAGAAAACCCGATATCCTCTAAAAAACGTGAAATTATAAAACTTAGAGCAGAAATAAACGAAACAGAAAACCGAAAAACAATGAAAACTATCAACAAAACGAGGAGTTGGTTCTTTGAAAAGGTCAATAAAATCCACACACCAATAGCAAAATTCACAAAGAGAAGACACAAATAATCCGAATAACAGATGAATCAGGCAACATCACAATAGAACCAACTAAAATAAAAAAGCTAACATTAGAGTATTATGAAAAATGATATTCGAACAAATATGAAAACATAGAGGAAACAAACAAGTACTTAGAAATGCACAATCTACCTAAACTAACACAAACTGAAATTGAACATATAAACAGACCCATTACAAAAGAAGAAATTGAAAAGGTAATACAACAACTTCCAACTAAAAAAAA
>NW_006399922.1:5365436-5393057 GCF_000299155.1 Elephantulus edwardii | reverse complement strand
CTCAATATTGTGAAAATGGCAATACTATCAAAGGCAATTTACACGTTCAATGCAATCCCAATACAAATAGCAATCCCATTCTTCAACAAGATGGAAAGGGAAATCTCTAGTTTCATTTGGAATGGAAAGAAGCCCCGGATAAGCAAAGCACTCCGTAAAAATAGAAAAAAGAAGGAGGCATCTTTCTCCTGATTTCAAATCCTACTATACTGCCATGGTGGTTAAGACAGCATGGTACTGGTACAATGACACACACACAGAGCAATGAAATAGAACTGAGAATCCAGAAATCAGCCCTTCTACCTATGGTCAACTGATTTTTGACAAGAAGATGAAATCAGTTAATTGGAGAAACAGCAGCCTTTTTAACAAATGGTGCTGGCAAAATTGGGAAACTATCTGCAGAAGACTCAAGCAAGAACCATACTTCACTCCATATATAAAAACCAACTCTAGGTGAATCATGGACCTAGGACTATAACCAAGGACTATAAACTTCATCAAAGCTTGGGAGAACTCTAGAAGTCCTAATCCACAACAAAAATAGTCTTCCAAGTATCCTGAAAAATCTACAACCAGGAGAAGATAAAATAGATGAATGGGACCTTCTAAGAATCAAATCCCTATGCATATCCAAAAACTTCTCCAATAGGGTAAACTGAGAAGCCACAGACTGGGAAAAAGTATTTTGCAATGACATGTCAGATAAGGGTCTTTTATAGATTTTATAATACACTTGACCACCACAAAAAAGATAAACAATCCAATTGAAAAATGGCACAGGATATGATCAGACACTTCACCAAAGAACATGTTCAAATGGGCAACAAAAACATGAAAAAATGTTCAAAATCTCTAGCTCTAAGAGAGATACAAATCAAAACAACTATGAGATATCATCTCACCCTATTAAGAACAGCAAAATTTAACAGAACCGCAAAAAACAAATGCTGGTAAGGTTGTGGAGAAACTGAAACCCTTATTCACTGTTGATGGAAGCGTAAAATGGTGCAATCACTGTGGAAGGCAGTATGGCACTTTCTCAAAAAGTTGGAAATAGAAATAACATTTAACCCAGCAATTCCACTACTGGGAATATACCCCCAAAAGACCATAAGTGCCACCCAAGCAGATATATGCACACCCATGTTTATTGAGGCTTTGTTTACAATAGCAAGGAGTTGGAAACAACCTAAGAGCACATCAACAAACAAATGGATAGAGAAGCTGTGGAATATTCACAGAATGGAATACTATGCTGCACTAGAAAACAAGGAACTCATGGAAAATTATTCAAAATGGGTGACCCGGGAGGACATTATGCTGAATTAAATATCTCAGTCACACAGGGACAAACACTGCATAGGGCCACTGTTGTAAAACAGGACTGACTGTAAACAGGGCTGAGGGGAGACTGAGAAAGATGGGACAAATAATGTATACTACATTGGAATAGATGAGGGAGAAAACTGTTTAAAAGGGATATGCGATTAGGTATTATTGTCATGACAGGAGTCCAGAATGAATACTGCATAGTGGAGTGGACCTAGGATGAGGGATTGTAAAACAATGAAAGATTTTTTTAATTTTTTTTTACTTCTAAAAGAGAAGAGTGTACTGGGAGGAGAGGGGTGGGCAGGGAGAAAAGTGTACAATGAATGAATGGAAATCCAAAGTCTCTGTAAATTTCCATTAAAATTCATAATAATAAAAAAATTAAAGGAAAAAAAAGGTGGGGTGGGAGGTAGGTAGCAGGGAGAGCAGGAAAAGAATGGCTAGATAATGAATACTGTTTTGGAATAGTTGAAGAGAAGGCCAATCTGAAATGAATGGACAATTAGATAGGTACAATGCAAATAACAATCTGGAACAGGATATACATAACTGATAGACTTGGGATGTGGAAGGAAGAAAAAGACTAAAGAAATGGTTACACAGCGTAGAGGGAAGAAGAAAGGAAGAGGAAGAGGAGGTAGAGACTAAAGAATGTGAAGATATTAAAGAATGTGCTAGTAGAAGAGAAAGGGAGTGGTACAGCAAGGATTTGGTAAGAAGTTGTACATAATAGCATTATACAATTACAATTAATGCTGCAAAACAAAAGCTGCCGAATGAACACCAATAATTATAAAAGTTCGTGTTAAAATACCTATATACATGTAAATAAAGTATCACTAATACTTTACTTACAAAACTATCCCAAGCAAGTATTGAGCCTTGAGATTAATTTCCAGTCCTGAAGAGTGTCTATTGTCTTAGGAGTTCCCTAGGCTTCTATTTTCCCAGTTAAGTCTGATCTTTTCAATGATTTTGAGTTCTTGTTTTGCTTATTCAAAGACTTCTTTAAAAAATTACCTTATTGTGATTTTAATGCAAAGTTTACAGAAAAGTTGGATTTTCACTCATTGCTATATACATAGGGTTTTTATGTATGTATTTGTCGTGGAAAGGGTTAAACCAGGTGGCTCCTTGGAGGCAAGGATTCTGGAGCTCCGTCTAACATACTTTGGACATGTTGTGAGGAGAGACCGGTCCTTGGAGAGGGACATCATGCTTGGGAGGGTGGAGGGACAGCGCAGGAGGGGAAGGCCCTCTATGAGGTGGACTGATTCAGTGACTGGGATAATTGGGATGGGAGTGTCAGAGACAGTGCGATTGGCACAGGACAGAGCAGAGTTTAGGGCTGTTGTAAATAGGGTCGGTATGAGTCGCAAGTGACTTGATGGCACATAACAACAACAACAACTTTGCTATATATTCCGCCCCCCTTTCCCCCCACCCCCGTCCACTTTGCAGTGCACCTCTTATTCTGGACTGTTGTCAGACATATAATGCTTAATCCCATATTTCTTTGTAGTATTCATTATCTAACCTCTCTTTTCCTAGTTTCCCCCCAAGCCCAACATCAGTCCTGTTTTATAACAGTGCTTTTATGCAGTGTTTGTCCTTTTAAGATAGAGCTATTTCACTCAGCATAATTTCCTCCAGGATCCCACAGGTTATATAATCTATGCCTTTTTATATTAATTTCAAGTTGAGTGTCTGATAGTTGTAGCCAGGTACCATCTGGTTCTTTCCAGAGCAGTGAAGTTCCCGTACTAGTAGAGGATGAGGTGCATTGGTCTATTAGTACTGTAGACTATTTGTTTTTCTGTGCCTTTTATTTTCTTCACTCTTCTTTGCTCCAATAGTCCGATCTTAGATGGACCCTCACAAGCTTTAACAATTCCAGTTGGTGCTCAGCAAGTGGGATATAAAACATTATCTTTGTGGACTATGTTATGTCAATTGACCTTAATGTCCCCTTCTACTATGATCCTGTGTCCTGAGGCTCAGTAACTTATATCCTCAAGGTGTTTCATTATGGCTAAGACGTTTCAATAATTTTTTCACCTTTATACAATTACAAAATACCTTATTAAAATAGCTTTGCAGTATTGTTTCTGAAGAAGCAAATGTGTTTTCTTCTTTTAAGATTATTTTAGCTGTTCCAGTCCCTTGAATTTCCATACAGTTCTTTTAAGATTATTTTAGCTGTTCCAGTCCCTTGAATTTCCATACAGATTTCAGAATCAGTTTCACAATTTCTGCAAAGAAGCCAACTGGAAATTTGGTGGTGTTAGACAGAAAGAGAGTTGAAAGAAAAAACTGGTCCCAAGAAACAAACAGGTGTTTATGAAGTTTACCTGAGAGGGAAGCCAAGCGACTGAATGTAGAAAAGATCGGAATGGCGTGCAGGCAGACAAGATAGTTTCACTTTATATGGGCTGTTAGTGAGATTTAGAGGGGATGGAAGTTTGCTCCGGAATTTTGTGGCAGGAGCTCTGTCTGGGGATTTTATTTGGTCCAGGGCTCCATTAGGCTCTAGTTGTCTAGGTGATCTTTCTAAGATATGGTCAGGCCTCCTCAAGTTATGGTCAGGGCTGGCAAGGTTGGACCTTGGGCTAAGTGCTTGGGGGAGGCAGGGAACCATGATATTCATCCTCGAGGTGGACATTAAATACATCAACTTATTTGGGGATTACACCTAAGAATATATGAACTGGTTCATATTTGTGACATGAAGTATCAATGTGGTTTGAAATGTTCACAGTACAGGATTAAAAATCTTTAAGGATTTTTAAATTATAGACATCATATGTAAAAAAACAGAGGGTTTCAGTTTATTTAAAGACTTTTAAAAATTATTATTTCCACCAGATGCTACAGTTTAATTATAAAAATCATCAAAATCTTCAGTAGATGTGTCATGGTTTCTAGGACGTAAAGCAGCTTCAATTTCTGAATTGCTGTCATCAGACTCACCCCAGAAGGCTAGAAGACAAAATCAAACAGTTATTTAGCATTTCTGACTACGACTAGTTCAGCTTAATCATTTATTAAAGCACACAGTAAGACTTGTAAATTGCAGTAGTGGTCTGCAAAAGGCCTATCAGAGACATAAATACTGTACAAATTCAACATACTCTCTTAGAAAGCACTTTTCAGAATACTTCCTTTCACTATCTGTTGTATACTTAACACTTTCTATATGTTGGGAGACTTAACACAGGGTCAATAGGAAGCAAGGCTCGTCAGGGTTTTTCACCAGCCCTGATACCAATTCACCTCAGCAGATCTCCATTTTTATCTTCCATTTTCTTTACAAGAGAAGAAAGGAGGAAGGAGAGAAATGGTAAAAGAATAATTAGTGATACCAACATTGAGAAAAGGAATTGGATATAGATTGTTTATTTGAGAGGTCATTCTAGAAATTATGAAGAGAATGGGTATGTGATTCAGGAAGGGAAGAATCCAATAAATGTGTGTTAAGGAGTCCTTTTGAAAATGGCCTCCTGAGGTTCAGTCCTGAGACTATGTAGGATACACCCTAAATAATCCTGGCAAAGAGTAAGGAAGTAGAAAGATAATGATATTCATCAATTTCTTGATAGTTGAAGGTTATTAGAGGTGGTGGTGCATCAACCTTGTGGCATGCCGGGCTTCCCTAATGCTGAATGTGCCACTGTGGCCAGAGAAAGTCTTTAGGCAGAGGAGTGTAATGACTTGCTACAGAAGGCCATGGCACGTATGGGAAGCACAATTGAGGCCTAATAGGATGTGCTAAGGACATCAACGGCACCTGCTACGTTCACAACTTCCCAACGCTGACTTACCAACACCCACATAGCTTAACTTACCAGTCCATGATGACTTCTTATGTATGACCTCATTTACTTCTTGACCCTCTCTAGCAAGGTAAGTATTAATATTTCACTTTTACTGAACAAGCTGAGGCTTAAGTGGGAGTAAAATAACTGTCCACAACTACACTACTGCATAGTCAAGCTGTTAAGTCCCCCTCAGATCATCTGACTAAAACTCAAGCTCTAATTCAATGGGTATGAGGTTGAAGGAGACATGAAGAAAGAGGGATATTTTCAACAGGAGATATATTACTGTTGAAAGAGGGATAGATTCCTTCTGCGAACTAGGCCTGGAGAGATGAGTAGGAGTTCACTGAGCCAAGAAGAAAGCAAAAGAACTTCTCATAAAAGGTGCAGTGGGGGCAGGGAGATGAAGAAGGGAAAAGGGTTGTGTCTAGAGAACGACTTGATGAAGAAATGAGCTGGACAGTAGGACTCTAAAGGGGCTCTATCCATCAGGAAGTGGAAAGTTATCAGACATCCTCAAGTAGGAAGGAAAAAGACTGAGTCAGGTTTTCAGAGCTGATGGCTCTCAGAGAGTAGAGGACTCTCTACTCTCAGAGAGTAGAGGACAGATGTAAATTGGGGAAAGGGTGGATGTGAAGATAAGTCTGCAAGAGCCCTTCCATGTCATGAATTAGTTTGGCCAACATCAGCACGTATAATATTGGTAGTGAGAATGGAAAATATATAAAAGCATTTTATAGGTAGAATAAACTGGCTCTGGTAACCAATTAGATGTGGATTCAGATTCTTCATTAACTTCACATCTGCTAATTAATTACTAAGCATTTGTGGTCTACTGCATACTCATGCACCAGAGTCACAGTTACTAGTTACTGTTGATGGTGTTATGAGAAATCAGAACTTGAGCCCTTCAGAAACTATGATCACCCTGAGGGTTGCCAGAGCTGCTCCACTGATCACCAATATCCTTCATATTCCTTACACATGGTACAGGTGGCAAATCCACACCTCTGATAACTTCTTGGTTAAAATACAAAATGAAAACCTGGTTTCCAGTTATCTTTTACCTTTAGATTTTAAGGTGGTAATTAGTTTCCTTTTGTTTTCATGTCTGTAAAATAAAGAAATAGTCTAAATTCCAGGAAAAAAAGAAAAATAACATTTTAACATTGAGCATATTAAAGAAGCACATAATTAACTTCAATGACGACAATTACTGAAAGGCCAATGATTTTGCATTTATTCTGGAAGTGTAAAAGGCAGATTTCAGACTCATGTTGGTGGGAGGATGTGCCTGCCCAACAGTATTTCTACTGGCTTGTCCGATTCTGTGGAAGCACAGCCAGAGCTGAGGACCCCACTCATCTGGGGCTGCTGCCAGAAAACACTCTTATGAGTGCTGAGGTAGAATACCTGATTCATCTAACAGTCTTCTGAAAACCACTAATGTGTAATGGTATACTAGTGTTAATGTATAGTGGTATAACTAGCGTTAGTACTTTTAGACAAAGAAAAGTATTTGAAAGGGAATTCAAGATGTCAAAAATTCAAGGATTAGAATGCTGATTAGTAGACAGACTTTCTGAGTATGCTCTTTCAAGGTTCGTGCAATGATAATGAGTTAAAAGTTCTCTCTGGAAACTTAATTGAGATTATACTTAAATTCTTTTTTTTATTTTTTAATTTTATACTGGTTTACTTACAAAGTTCGTAAACTTTGTTTTTCACACCAGATCTTTCCCCTTCCCTATCACCCTTCCCTCTACCTTCAAATTGTATGGAAGCTTCCCCTTCCCCTCGCCCCACCCCCATTTTCATCCTTCTGCTTCCCCTTCCCCTCCTTGGATCCTCGTACTCGTTCTAGAATATTGGTCTTACACAGTATTTGTCTTTATGACACTGAGTTAGTTCACTAAGCACAATGCTCTCCAGTCCCTCCCAAATTCTGCAGTAATTTAAAAATCATTGCACCTCATGCTACATAGTATTCCATTGCGTGAATGTACCATAATTTCTCAATCCATTCCATTGTTGTTGGACATCTGGGCTATATCCATGCTCTGGCTATGGTTAATAAAGCTGTTATGAATATTGGGGTACAAGTCTATGTGCCTCAGTTCTCATTTTCTTGGGGTATACTCGAAGAGGTGGAATAGTTGGGTCATATGAATTTCTTTGTTCAGCTTTTTGAGAAAATGCCAAACTGCCTTCTAGAGTGGTTGTACCATTTTACAATCCCACCAATGAACTCCTATTTTGCTACTTTCTTTCCAACATTTATTACTTGCTGTCCTGCTAAACTTTGTAGTATGGCGTCTCACTGTGGTTTTGATTTGCATCTCTCTTACTGCAAGTGATTTGGAGAATTTCTTCAAGTGTCTGTCACTCATGTGAATCTCCTCCTCTGTGAGAAGTCTTTCCATGTCTCTTGACCGTTTTGTAATTGGATTATCAGTCTTTTACTTCTGGAGGCCCAGGACTATTCTGTAAACTTTTGTTATAAGACCCCTGGCTCACACTGAATGATCAAAGAAGGTATTTTAAAATAAACTGTTACATTTATAAACTTTTATATTTATAAAACTCATGGTTCCAGCCAGTAATAGCTCACAGATGTTATGCTTTCAGATGAGATATAAGAGTATGCTGTCTCCACCACTCTTGCTATGGGTGAGGACCATGGTCCTGTGTCACAGGAAACTGTGAATTCATCATGTAAACTGAAAGGCTGGATTATATGAATAATGTGGCATCAGGAATGGAGAAAGGCTCGCCAACAACCTGAGATATGTAGGTGACACAGCCTTGCTCACAGAAAATGAATACTTGAAGCACTTACTGAAGAAGTTCAAAGATACACTTTGCAAATTTTTTTATTTTATACCATTAAGATTAATTTTAAAAATTGTTTTTTTAATTTACATTGGTTTGCTTACAAAGATGGTATACACTGTGGTTCATACTATCCTTCATTCAAATTGTGTTTCATAAAATCATTCCCATTCATTATGTTTTATAAAATTAATCATCATTGAACTCTGCTCACAATTATTACCCTGTCTTTCCAGATCCCCACCGGATCTTTTTCACTTCTTTTACTCACTCGTCCCTCCACCCACCAAATTAAGAGACCCTATGATTTTCCCCTGCCTATCTGTCCTCTTTTGCTCCCACCCTTAACTCACACACGTTTTAATAGTTATCCTTCTATTTCTACAGTAATGGTCTTATGCAGTATTTGTTCTTATGAGACTGACTTAGTTCACTCAGAATAATGCTCTCTGGTCCCTATCAAGTTATGTAGTCATTTTTGAAATTTTTGCTCCTGAGTGCTACGTAGCATTCCCTTTGTGAATGTAATACAATTTTTCAATCCATTCTATTGTGGTATAAATAAGCAAGGCACTCCTGAAAAACAAGAATGAAGTAGGAGGCATAGCACTCCCTTATCTCAAAACCTACTACATAGTGGTAGTAACCCAAAAAGCATGGTACTGGTACAATTACATGCACTTAGCTCAATGGGACAGAATCGAGAACCTAGAAATTAATCCAGTTATCTTTGGGCGCAGGAGTGGAATCCACTTCCTAAACAACATGCCTCTGGAAACTCTATGAACTTTGAGAAACAATGATAGTTATAGAAAGGCTCCAGATTTTTTGTTCATGGTGATTCTATGAGTCATGCTCAACTTGATGGAAATAAACAATAAAAACAACAACAACATCTATGGTCAACTGATATAAGATAAGGAAACAAAACCCATCAAATGGGGAAATGACAACCTCTTCAGCAAATGATTCTGGAAAAACTAGACTACTACATGCAGCGAGCTGAATCAAGATCCACAGCTCTCACCAGAAACAAAACTCAAGATGGATCAGAAACCTAGAGGTAAAGCCTCAAACCATAAAATCATAAAAGACAAGGGAGGATTAAACAAAAGGCCTAGCCCATGGTATAAAAAGGATGACAAAGACAAGACAGAAATACACAACCAGGAGAGGATAAAATTGATGAATGAGATCTTCTAAGGATTAAAACCCTGTGTGCATCCAAAACTTTTTTCAAAAGGGTGAAAAGAAAACCTACTGACTGGTAACACACATTTGGCAATACCATCTCAGACAAGAATACTATTGATCCTCTAGTTCCCAAACCCGTCTAAACCCAGCCTGCACTTCTGCTAGTTCTCTGTTGAAGTGCTGTTCCAGTCATTGTTGGATAATATTCAGCAGCATCTTGCTTGAATGTGATATTAATGATATTGTTCGATAATTTCCACACTCTGTGGGATCATCTTTCTTTGGAATGGGAACAAATACAGATCTCTTCCAATCAGTAGGAATACTGTAGCTAATTTTAGATGGATCTTGGCTGAAAGCAGGGAGTACCAAAAGGATGTCTATCTTTGTTTCAGTGATTATGCAAAGGCATTTGACTGTGTGGATCATAACAAACTGTGGCTAACTCTGAAAAGGATAGGAATCCCAGAACAATTGATTGTGTTAATGTGAAACCTGTACTTGGACTAGGAGGCAGTCATCAGAACAAAGCAAGGAAACACTGCATGGTTCAAAATTGGAAAGGGTGTATGCCAGGGATGTTTCCTATCTCCATACCTTTTCAATCTTTATGCAGAACAGATTATCCAGGAAGCTGGGTTCTATGAGGAGAAATGTGGCATTAGGATTGGAGGAAGAATCATCAACAATCTGCATTCTGCAGATGACACAACCTTGCCTGCTGAAACTGAGGAGGACCTGAAGCGCTTGCTCTTGTAGGTCAGGGACTTCAGTCTTCAATATGGATTGAGGCTCAATATCAAGAAAACAAAGATTTTCACCACTGGGCTGATTGGCAGAATCAGGATGGATGGTGAAGAGATTGAGATTTTTCACAGTTTTAGTTTGTTTGGCTCCAGTCAACACTCTTGGTAGCCAGGAAATTAAAATACATATTGTGATGGGAAAGTCTACAGTTAGAGACCTCTCTAAAGTACTGAAGAGCAACGATGTCAGTCTGGAAGACTAAGGTTTGCCTGATACAGGCCATGGTCTTTGCAATCACTTGTTACGTATCAGAGAGCTTGACAATGACTATGGATGAGAGATGGAAAATTGATGCCTTTGAGATGTGGTGTTGGAGAAGAGTATGGAATATACCATGGACTGCTAAGAAAACAAACAGGTTTGTCCTGGAGAGGGTGAAGCCAGACTGCTCCTTAGAGGCAAGGATTCTGAAGCTTTTTCTGACATACTTTGGACATGTTGCAAGGAGGGACCAGTCCTTGGAGAGGGACGTCATACTTGGGAGGGAGGAGGTATAGCACAGGAGAGGAAGATCCTTGATGAGATGGATGGATTCAGTGACTGGTATAATGGGGGTAGCTGTGTCAGAGACAGTGAGATTGGCACAGTATCCTAAACAGGCTTTAGGGCTGCTGTACATAGGGTTGCTGTGAGTTGCAGGCAATTTGACAGCACATAACAACAACAACAACAACAACAACAACTTGGTCCTCTAGAATAAAAAGACTGATAATCCAATTATAAAATGGACAAAAAACATGGAAAGACTGCACTGAGAAAGACATTCTGATGGTTAATAGACACATGAAGAAAACTCTAAATCACTGGCAATAAGAGAGATGCAAATAAAAAACTACAATGAGATACCATCTCACCCCCATAACAGTGGCAAAGTTTAACAGAACAGCAAGCAACAAATGTTTGAGAGGATGCGGAGATGTGGGAACTCTTATACTCTGTTGGTAGGACTATAAATTGGTAAAACCACTCTGGAAGGAAGTTTGGCATTTCCTCAAAAAGCTGAACATAGAAATTCCATATGACCCAGTTATTCCACTACTAGGAATATTTTTGTTATTGTTATGTGCCATCGAGTCACTTGCAACTCACAGCAACCCTATATACAACAGCCCTAAACCCTGCTCTATCCTGTGTCAACCTTATTGTCTACGAAACACTTACCTACACCACCGAAGTGACAGAATCTATCTCATTGAGGGTCTTTCTCTTTTGCGTTGTCCCTCCACCCTCCCAAGCATGATGTCTTTCTCCAAGGACTGGTGCTTTCTTGCAACATGCCAAAGTACATCAGATGTAGTTTCAGAATCCTTGTCTCAAAGGAGCAGCCTGTTTTCACTCTCTCTAGGATTAACCTGTTTTTGCACACTAATGTTAATGTTCATAGGGCCACTATGAGTCGCCTGTGACCCGACGGCACTTAAAAACAACAACAACAACAACGTTAATAGAAGTGTTATTCACCTTTGTAAGACCATGGAAAGATTCACTTGTTGATTAAACTTCAACATAAAGAAATGAAAAACACAACTAGATCAATAAACAGTATTATGATAAGTAGAGAAGACTTAAATTGTCAAGTATTTAACTTTAGATTTAACTTAGATCCATATCACATAAGAAGGAGGAAGAAGAAACCAAATGACGTATTATATTGGGATAATCTGCTCCCAAGGACCTCTTTAAATGGCTAAAATGCAAGGATGTTACTTTAAGGACTAAGGTGATCCTGACTCAAGCCATTCTACTTTTAATTGCTCCATGTAAATTTTCTTTTTTAGAATGAGCAAGGAAGAATTTAGAACAACTAATGTCCCTGAATTGTGGTACTGCTGAAGAATGCTGAATATCCAAAAATGGAGTGACAAAATAATAAACAAATCTCTCTTGGAATAAGTGCAGCCATAGTGATTTTTAAAAGCAACAATTGTAAGATTTCATTTAACATATTTTGGTCATGTTCTCAGGAGGTGACAGCCCTTGAAGAAAGATATTATACTTAGACAAGGAGAACATCAGTAAAAAAGAAAACTTTAAATGAAATTAACACAATGGGTATAAAAAGAGCAGAGACTGAGAAGGGTACAGGATCGGGCAAGATTTATTATTTTGAACATAGAGTCACTATGAATCAGTTAAATTGATGGGACCTAACAAAAATAACAATCCTTTGGGCTATGATACCTTAGAGTTATGGTGTTGGACAGGAGTACTAAATATCCTGTGGATTGCCAAAAGAAAGAAGAGGTATGCCTCAGAAAAAGTGCAGCTGAAGTTCTCCTTAGATGCTAGGATGACAAAGCTTTATCTTTCATACTTTGGACTTGTTGCTAGGATAGGTTCTTCCTTGGAGAGGAACGTCATACTTGGAAAAATGGTGGGTCAATGAAAGAGAAGCTGACTCCCATAGAGATGGACTGACATGGTGACTGAGGCAATGGTGAGGATAGCACAGGATAGGACAAGATTCAGCTCTGTTGTTTATAGTTATTGTTGGGTTTTTGATTGCCATCAAGTTAAGCACAACTCATAGTGACCCTATGAACAAAATGCCTGAAGCCTTTCTATTAACTATTATCATTTATCAAAGTTAATAGAGTTTCCAGAAGCATGCTGTTAAGAAAATGGTTGCCAGTGGCTATGAATTATACTCAAATCGATGGCACTTTACAACAACATGATAAACCTATGTCTTTGGCTAGAATTAAAAAAAAAAAATTAGATTCTTTTTTCCCAGTAAAATAAGCTTCACTAAGGTAACATTTCCTAAGCCCTGTAGCTAACTCTGCTTGTTTCTCTTTATTTGCCATGATTAACTTGTGGCCTGCAGTCATTTCTACATGAGGAATAAAGGATCCACAGTTACTGACATCATAGAAGCTACAATAAGGTAGGCACATTTTTTGATAATTTTTAGCAGACTCTTGCTTGCACGTTATAATAATACTGTTCGATAATTTCTGCACTCTGTTGGGTAACCCTTCTTTGGACTGGGAACAAGTATCAAGCTCTTCCAGTTGAAATACGTCAACTGGTATGCCGTCAACTCCTGGAGCCTTGTTTTTTGCCAATTCTTTCAGAGCAGCTTACACATCCTCCTTCGTCACCACAGGCTCTTGCTCATATGTTCTTTCATGAAATTCTTCCTTGTCAGCTAATTCCTTCTGGTACAGTGACTCTGTATAATCTTTCCATTTTCTTTTAATGCTTCCTGGGTCATTTAACATTCTGTCCTGAGCATTCTTAAGTATTGCCACCCATGGCTTGAATTTGTTTTTCAATTCCTTCAGCTTAAGAAATGTTGAATGAGTTTGGCCCTTTTGATTTTCTGACTCCAGCTCTTTGCACATTTCATTATAATTTAATTTCATGAAATATATATTACATTTGTCATCCTGAGCAGCCCTTTGAAATTCTTCATTCAGCTCTTTAATTTCTTGGTTTCTTCCTTTAGGTTTGGCTTCATGGCACTCTCATACAATATTCAGAGTCTTATCTGACGTCCATTTTGGTCTTTTCTTCCTCTTCTGCCTTTGTAATGATCTTTTGCATTCTTTATGGACGATATTCTTGATATCCTCCCACAGCTCATTTGGTTTTCACTCATTGGTGTTCAAGGCCTCAAACCTGTTCCTGAAATGGTTTTGAAATTCGAGTGGGATAGACTTAAGGTCAAATTTTGGTTTCTGTGGATTTGATGTTATTTTCTTCAGCTTCAGCTTGAACTTGCATATGAGTAGTGGGTGGTCTGTTCCACAATCAGCACCTGGCCTGGTTTTCTCAGCTTATATTGAGCTTCTCCAGTGATTCCTTCCACAGCCGTAATTTATTTCATTCCTATGCATACCATCAGGTGCAATCCATGTGAACAGCCTGTGCTTGTGTTTCTTATAAAAGGTATTTCCAATGAATAAGTCATTGAATGTGCAGAATTCTATAATTCTATCTCCAGCTTCATTTCTGTCACCAAGTCCATATTTTCCAGCTACTGATCCTTCTTCCCTGTTCCTAATGTTTAAATTTCAATCACCCATTATTATCAATCCATCTTGATTGCATGTTCAATCAATTTCTTACTGCAGAAGTTTGTAGAAATCTTCTATTTCCTCCACTTTGGCTTTAGGTATCAGTGCATATATTTGAATGATAGTGGTACTCACTGGGCTTCCTTGTATGCATATAGATATTATCCCGTCACTCACCACATTGCATTTCATGATGGATCTAGAACTGACTTTTTTAATTATGAAAGCAACCCTATTTTTTCCTCACCTTTTCATCCCCAGCATAGTAGATCATATGATCGTCTGATTGAAAATGTCCCATACAAAGCCATCTCACTTTGCCAATAACTAGTATGTCAATATTTATGCATTCTATTTCTTTTTTAACAACATCCAATTTTCCTGCCTATTGTATAGAATGAAATCATTTGATCTCAGACCTCATTTCTGTCATCAAGTCTGCACTTTCAGACTGCAAGACCTTGTTTTTAAGTCATTTTTAGCTTTCAAGTAATTAATTACTATTAATGCACCTTAACTGAATGTTTGTTCAGTGTCAGAGTGCAAAAAATGGTAGAAATCCTCAGTTTTCTCCTCTTAGGCTTCAATTACTGGTGAATATATTTGAAAAATAGCTGATTAACATATCTTCTTATACACGTATGGATTGTATCCTTTCACTCACTGCATTGTACTTCAGGATAGATTTTTTTTAAAAAAAATTATTTTCATTTTCACTGTATTTCTTAGAATTGTTCCCATATATTGTGTCAAAAAAATGAATCAACACTGATCTGTATACCCTCTATTATCTGGTCTTTTCGGATTCCCACTGGATTTTTCTTAATTCGTTCACCTCTTTGGAAAAGGAGATCAAGGTCAGAATGGTGGAGGGTTAGCAAAAGAGGGGAAGATGCTCAATGAGATTAGTTGTCACAATGACTTTAACTGTGGACTCAAATACATCAGAAAATGATGAGATGGCACAAGATAGGGCAAGATTCCGATCCATTGTCATAGAATCACTCTGAGGTGTAGTCTACTCAGTGCCGTTTAACAACAGTAGTGCAAGAAAGAGTTTGGCTGGTACAGTGGTTAAAGCACCCCACTGCTAAGCAGAGGTTTGCAATCAAACCCATAAGCTACTCTATAGGAGGAAGTCTGTTTCCATGAAGATAACATTCTTGGAAATCCCATAGACTTTGTGCTGTTGGGTCTGAAGAAGTCAGAACCAACAACAGGAAAAGGTAGAAGGCAAAGGGCAAGGGCAAGGGCAAGGGCAAGCGGGAAGAGCTGTTGTGGCCAGAAGAGGCGAGGAGACCCAGCATTAATATAAGAAACAGGGATGCAAATCAAGGTTGGTAATCCTGTGATTTATGAGATGAAGCTCAAGAGATAGTTAGAATCATAGTATGCAAATTATGGCTAACATTGAGAAGAATGGGGATTCCAGAATATTTAACTATGCTGGCGAGAAACCTATATTTTGACCAGGAGGCTGTGGTGCATGCTTTAAGATTAGGAAAGCTGTTCATCAGGGCTGTATCCTTTCTTCATACCTACTTAATCTGTATGTTAGAAGATTATTTGAGAAGCTGGATTCTGTGAAGAAGAATGTGAAATCAGGTTAGGACCTATAACCTTCTTATGTAGATAATGCAGATGCCTTGCTTGCCAAAAATGAGGAGTTGAAGCACTTGCTGCAGAACATCAAAGACTGAAATCTTCAATATGAACTGAATCTCAACATCAAGAAAACAATAATCTTAGCCACTAGACCCAATAGGCAACATCACCAGAGATGGAGAAAAGATTGAAACTGTCAACAACTTCCTCTTACTTGGTACCACAATCAATACACTTGGTACTGACAGTCAGGAGATGAAGAGATATATTGCACTGGGAAAAGTCTGTAGTCAAGCACCACTCCAAATTATTGAGGAAAAATGATGCCATTTTGAGGACTAAGGTGTGCCTGATTCAGGATATGAACTTTTCAGTTACTTGCTATTCACCTGAGAACTGGATAGTGACTAAAGATTACAGAAGAAGACTTGATGGTTTTGAATTATGGTGATTTAGAAGAGTGCTGAAGATCTCAGGCATGGCCAAAAGAACAAACAAATATATCCTGGAGAGGATGCAGTCAGAGTGCTCCTCAAAGGAAAGGATGATGAAGCTTCATCTCACATACTTAGGGCATGTTGCTAGGAGTGGCTATTCCTTGGAGAGGGACATTCATTATGTTTGGGGAGATGGAAGGACAGCAAAGAGAGGAAAACCCTCAACCAGGTAGACTGATACTGACTGCAGTAATGGGCTTCAGAGTATCTAAGATTGTGAGGATGGCACAGGATAGGACAGGATTCAGATCTGCTGCTCATAGTGTCACTATGAGTCATACTCAACTCAACAGCACCTAGTAACAGTATACAGAGTTTTATTCCTAGACTGGGAAGTTTGTGTTTAATAGATTTTGCAAAGTCACTTTTTTTTAAACAGAGCTTTAAGACTTTCTATAGAATCTTGGAGAATTCTTCTGCTTAAGTTAGGACAGACTAGACAGTGGAGGGACTAGACTAAACTCACAATTGTTTAGGCAAGAAGTAGGAGAGACTTGACTTAAAAGCTAGTTACATAAGGATAATTTGAAGATGGCAAGCAGAAACTGATGGAGAAAATATCCAAGAAAAGCACAAAGGATAAAGTCAGAAGCCCTGATTTAGAGCTTTCCCTATGCAGTACTCAAGTATTCATTGTTCTTGAGAAGCCATAATCAATGAGCTTGTCTTTCTTCTCCAAAATTTAATGTTTTGTCAGTTTATTGTGTTTCAAAGTTGTTTCAAAATGTATTTTTTCCCATGGTAACAGATGTCAAGAAATCAAAAGTTATGTTGCATTAGGAAACTGTGCTGTGAAGGACCATTCCAGAGGGCTAAAGAGCAACATTTTCAATTTAAAGATTAAAGTGTATCTAGTCCAAGCCACAGTAGTTTCAGTTGCTTCATAAGCATCTCAGAGTTGGACAGTGAAAAGACGACAGATAAATGTTTTTCAATTGGACGGCCACAAGATCAAGCAAGTGTTATCTTAGAGGAATCACAGTCAGGATGCTGTGATTTAGAGGCAAAGACAGTGAAACTTGATCTTACATACTTTGGATAGTTTCCAGGATGGATCAATCCTTGAGAAAAGTGGAACTTAACAGAAAGAGAAGACCCTGAACAAAGGAATGATAGTGACTAGAACAATGGACTTAGACATGGCAGACATTGTGAGGACAGTGTAAAATAGAACAAGGTTCACATCTTTTGTTCATAAAGTCACTATGCTACTCAAGAAAAACACACAGGATAAAGTCAGAAGCCCAGATGTCAGAAACTCCCTCTCTCATCACCATTGAATCAGAATCAATTCATAGCTTATCTTCCAGCTGGTTTCTGAGTCTTTAAATCACATAGGACGAAGCTGTTCATCTTCCTCCTGCAGTCACTGGTGGTTTTGCACTGTCAGCAAGAATCACCTTTAGGTTATAAGCACAAGTCCTGTGCACTCCACCACCAGAACTCCCTCCCTCCAGTGTGTGTGTGTGTGTGTGAGAGAGAGAGAGAGAGAGAGAGACTGACTGACTCGGTTAGGTGCTCATAGACGCAGAAGTTAGGAGAAGGCAAGAGTATTTCTAGCTTGGGTGACTGAGAACATCTTTCTTACCTGGACAATCAACACCCTTGGAATCAGAAGTCAGGAAAACAAGACATGTTGCATTGAGAAAATATGCTGACAAAGACCTCTCCAAAGCAATGAACAGCAATGATGTCAGTTTAAAGACTAAAGTGCACCTGATGTAGGCCATGGTCTTTTCAATTACTTGGAAGGACTTGAAACTTGGATAGTGAATAAGAATTAAGAAAACTAACTGATGCCTTTAATTTGTGGTGTTGGAGGAGAATACTATCTTATGAACTGCCAAGCTAATAAACAGCTCTGTGCTTAAGAAAGTGAAACCAGCGTATCCTTAGGCACAAGGATTGTGAAACTCTGTTTCACATACTTTGGATATGTTGTAAGGAGGGGCCAGTCCTTGCTCAACATAAACAAGTAAGACCTTTAACAAGATGGACTGACACAGTGAGCGGAACAATGGTGGGTTCAAGTATGTCAGAAAAGGTAAGAATGCCACAGGATGGGGCAAGGTTCAGAGTTGTTGTTCACAGGTATGCTATGAGTTGTAGTTAACTTCATGGCACACAATAACAACAAATCTATGGTATAAGTAGATGATCAAATATAACTGAAAATGCACAATCAGCAGAAGTTAAGAAGATAATATTATGGGTGACTTTAATGTAAGAGTAGGAACAGGGAAGAAGGATCAGTAGTCAGAAAGCATAGTCATTGTGACAGAAATGAGCCTGGAGATTGATAAAATTCTGTACAATAAATGACCTATTCATTGCAAATATCTTTTATAAAAACACAAACAATAACTATAGACATGCTACAAAGGAACCAGATTGATTATATTTGTGGGGAAGAAAAATCACTGGAGAAGCTCAATATTCGCTGTAAAAACTACGCCAAGTGCTGACCGTGGAACAGACCACCAACTATTCATATGTAAGTTGAAACTAAAGCTAAAGAAAATAAATCCACAAGAACCAAAGTTTGACCTTAAATTTATACCACCAGAATTTAAAGAACACCTCTGGAACAAACAGGTTTGAGGACCTGAATACTAATAAGCAAGGACCAGATGAGCTATGGTAGGATATCAAGAATATCATCCATGAGGAATGAAACAAAGCCATTATAAACACAGATAAAGACCAAGATGGACATCAGAAGAGATGCTGAATATACACTAAATGGCTGAGAAGCCAAAGCAGAGGGATGAAGTCAAGAAGTTAAGAAGCTGAAAAAAAGATTTCAAAGGGAAGCTCAGGAAGACAAAACAATGCATTATAATGAAATGTGCAAAGAGTGGAGTCAGAAAATCAAAAGGGATGAACTTGCTTGGCATCTCTTAAGCTGAAGAAACTGAAGAACAAGTTTAAGCCTGGAGTGGCAATAATTAAGGATGCTGAAGGCAGATCAAAAGAAGATAGAAGGAGTACATAGAGTCACTATGCCAAAAAGAATTGGCTGACACAAAAGAATTTCATGAAATAACATCAGGATTAAGGTGAGACTGAGAAAAATTAGATAAATTATGTATATTGCATTGAAACAGATGAGGGATAGAATGGTTTAAAAGCATCATATGATTAGGTATTATGGTTATGATAAGAGTCCAGAATGAAGGCTGGATAGTGGAGTGTATTTCTTTCATTGTATACCAATGAAAGAATTTTTCTTTAATTTTCAAAGCGAAGAACGAAGTGGAGGGGAAGGATGAGCAGGGAGAAAAATGCAACAATGAATGAATAGAAATCCAAAATCTCTGTAAACGTTCATTAAAATTAGTAAAATAAAATAAAAACCCAAACAAACCAACAAAAAGAGCCTTCGTTGATGAAGGAGAAAGTTCAAGCTGCTCTGAAGGAACTGGCAAAAAACAAGGCCTTAAGAATTGATGGAATATCAACTGACATATTTGAGCAAACAGATGATGCCCTGAATGTGCTTACCAGGTTATACCAAGAAATTTGGAGGACAACTACATGGTCAACTGAGTGGAAAAGATCTATATTTATTTTCATTCCAGAAAAAAAGTGACCTTATAGAGTATGTAAATTATTGAACAATATCACAGGCAAGGAAGATTCTGCTGAAGATTATCGAAAAACTACTGGAACAGTACATCAGCAGAGAACTGCCAGATGTGCAGGCTGGGTTTAGAAGAGGCCATGACACTAGGGACATCACTGCCAAAGTTCAGTGGATCTTAGTTGAAAGCAGAGAGTAGCAGAGGAATTTTTATCTACATTTCATTGACTATGCAAAGGCAGCTGACTGTGTGGAACAGAACAAATTGTGGTTAACACTGAGAAGAATGGCAATCCCAGAATACTTAATTATGCTCATATGAAACCTATACCTGGAGCAGGAAGCAGCAGTAAGAACAGAGCAGGGAAACACTGCATGGTTCAGGATCAGAAAAGGTGTGCATCCTATATCCATACCTTTTCAATCTATATGCAGAAGAGAACATTTGGGAAGCTGAGGAAGAATGTAGCATAGGAATTGGAGGAAGATTCATGAAAAAAACCTGCATTATGCAGACAACACAATCTTTCTTGCTGAAACTGAGGAGGACATGAGGCATTTGCTGCAGAAGGTCAAGGACTGTAGTCTTCAATATGGATTGAAGCTCTACACCAATAAGATAAAAAGATTCTCACCACTGGGCCAATTGGCAGCATCATTTTAGACCAAGAAAAGATTGAGACTGTTAACAATCTCAGCTCTTGTGGTTCCACAATCAACTCTTGGCACTAACAGTCAGGAAATCTAAAGAGGAATTGTATTGGAAAAGTCTGCTGTCAGGGATCTCTCTAGAGTACTGAAGAGCAATGATGTCTGTATGGAGACTAAGGTGTTCCTGATCCCGGCCATGGTCTTTGAAATTCCTTGCTATGCATCCAAGAGCTGGGCAAGAAGAATCAATGTATTTGAGTTGTGGTGCTGGAGAAGAGTGTTGAACATACTGTGGACTGCCAGGAGAATAAACAGATCATGTCTGGATAGGGTAAAACCAAGCTGTTCCCTGGAAGCAAGGATTTTGAGGCTCTGTCTCACATACTCTGGGCATGTGGCCAAGAAGGACCAATCCTTGGAGAAGAATATCATGCTTGCAAGGGTGCAGGGAAAGCGCAGGAGAGGAAGACTATGGATGAGATGGATTTAGTCAGTGACTGGAGAAGTGTGATTGGATCTGTTGGAGACAATGAGATTGGCTCAGGATAGGGTAGTGTTCAGAACTCTTGTACACAGGGTTGCTATGAATTGCAGGTGACTCGATGGTACACAAGAACAACAACAACAATGTTCATCAAAACACTTCTGCCAAAGAGTAAAGTTAAGAACTAACAGACTGGAGAGAAAGTATTTGTCAATGACATATCTGACAAGTGACTCATCTTTTAATTTTATACAAAACACAAGCATCTCAATAGCAGGGAGAAAAATATCCCAGTTACAAAATCGGTAGAGGATAGGAAAAGTTACTTTGCCAAAGAAGAGATTGAGAGGGCAATGAACACATGAAGAAATGCTCAAGATTAGCTATTTAACTCAACTCTGTCACAGCCATGGAGTTGGAACTAACTTATAGTTAACCTTCAAATGGGTTTTTGAGACACTAAATTGAACAAGAGGAGATGACCCATCTTTCTCCTGAGGGGCCTTTGTTAGATCTGAACTGCTAGAAGAGGTATGATCTTTGGATTAGTAATGCAACTCCTTATGGAACATGCTACCAGAGCTTTCTCATTAGCTATTTAAGTGATTCAAAGAAAAATAAAACTGGTGAGGGTAAAGAGAGATTGGAACTCTAATGCACTGCTGGTGTGAATGTAAAATAGTAGTACCACTATAGAAAGCAGTTTCATACTTCCCTAACAAGTTGAAAATGGAAATATAATTTGATTGAGAAGTTCTACTACTAAGTATAAATCTCAAGGAAATAAGAGCTGGTATAGACAGAACATGCCCGGTAGTTCACAATCTAAAAGAACTAAAAACCAAATATAAGCCTTGATAAGGAATATTGAAGGATTCCACAGACCAAATCTGAACAATATAAGAAGCATCAAAAGAAGATTGAATTAAATGGACAAATTTCTCGAAACTCAAGCCCTACCCAGATTGACATGATCAGATGTACAACACTTGAAGAGGCATCACAAAAGAAGAAATTGAAAAGGTCATAAAAAGACTCCCCCACAAAAGAAGTCCTGGACCAGATGGCTTCACAGCTGAATTCTACCAAACATTCAGAGAAGACTTATCACCAATTCTACTTAAGTTATTTCAAAATATACAAGAAGAAGGATCACTCTCAGAGATATTGCATGAAGCAACCCTAGTATCAAAACCAGTAAAGATATTATAAAAAAAGACCAATATATCTCATGAACATAGATGCAAAAATATTTAACAAAATCCTAGCCTACAGAATCGAAAAGCACATAAAAAACTGCCCAACTGAGCATGACCAAGTGGGATTCATAAGAGGTATGTAAGGATGGTTCAACATAAGAATAACAACCAACGTAATTCACCACATTAAAAAAAACAAAAACAAACAAGAACCATATAACACTAGTAATTGATGCAGAAAGGGAATTTGACAAAATTCAACATCCTGATTAAGATACTCAGCAAAATTGGAATAGAAGGGAATTTCCTCAACATGGTAAAAAAAAAAATATATATATATATATAGACACACACACAGACATATATATATATATATATATATGCAAAACCAAGAGACAATATCATTCTCAATGGAGAAAGACAAAAACACTTTTTCTGTGAACAGGGACCAGACAAAGATGTCTACTGTTGCCACTGCTACTCAATATTGTATTGTAAGTACTTGCTAGGGCAATACAACAAGAGAAAGAAATAAGAGGCATCCTAATCGGCAAAGAGATGGTTAAATTGTTGCTCTATGTAGATGATATGATAGTGTACAAAGGAAACTCCAAAGACTCAACAAAAAACTTTTAGAATTAGTAGAACAATTTAGTAGGGTGGCAGGATACAAAATTAATATCCAAAAATGCTCTATAGTAACAAAGAAAACTCAAACAGAAATAAAGAAAGCAATACCATTTACAAAAGCCAACAACAAATTGAGATACTTGGGAATAAACTTAACTAAAGATACAAAAGACCTCTACAAAGAAAACTATAGAACGTTTCTGCAAGACACAATAAAAGACCTAAAGAAATGGAAAAATGTGCCCTGTTCATGGATAGGAAGACTCAATATTGTGAAAATGTCAGTCCTACGAAAAGCAATCTACTTGTTCAATGAGATCCCAATCCAGATATCAAATTCCTTTTTCAAGGATATCGAAAGGGAAACTGTCAAGTTTATTTGGAGAGGAAACAGACTCCAAATAAGCAAAGCACTTCTGAAAAACACAGTTGAAGCAGGAAGCATAACACTTCCTTACCTCAAAATCTACTACACAGCAACAGAAACCAAAACAGCATGGTACTGGTACAATGACAGACACATAGACTAATGGAAAAGAATTGAGAACCCAGAAATAGACCCATCTATCTACAGTCAACTGATATTCAACAAGGAAATAAAACCTATTAAATGGGGAAATGACCTCTTCAACAAATGTTGCTGGCAAAACTGGACTGCTTCCTTCAGAAAGCTGAGACAGGATCCATATCTCACACTATACACAAAAATCATCTCAAGGTGGATCAGAGACCTGGAAATAATGCCCCAAACCAGGCAGCCCATAAGAGACAAACTGGGACTAAGATTAGAAGGCCTAGTCCATGATATAAAAGTACTGCCAAATACAGTCAGAAATACACAATCTGAAGAGGATAAAATTGATGAATAGAACTTTCTAAATATTAAATCTCCGTGCTCATCAAAAACATTTTATAACAGGGTGAAAAGAAAACCTGCCTACTAGGAACAAACATTTGGCAATACTTTCTGAGACAAGGGTCGTATAACAAAAGTTTGTAGAATCCTACAGGGCCTCCAGAAGAAAAAGACTGATAACCCAATTACAAAATGAGCAAAAGACATGGAAAGACTTTTGACAGAGGAGGACATTTTGATGACCAACAGACACATCAAGAATGCTCCAAATCATTGGCAATAAGAGAGATGCAAATCAAAACCACACTGAGATACCATCTTACCCCAGTAGCAGTGGCAATGTTTAGCAGGGCAGCAAGTGATAAATGCTGGAGAGGAAGTGGCAACATAGGAACTCTTAAACATTGTTGGTGGGATTGTAAAATGGTACAACCACTCTGGAAGGCAGTTTGGCATTACCTCAAAAAGCAGGACAAAGAAATTCCATATGGCCCAGCTATTCCACTGCTTGCAATATACACCAAGAAAATGAGAACTGAGGTACAGAGACTTGTACACCAATGTTCATAGCAGCATTTATCACCATAGCAAGAACATGGAAATGCCCAAACCCCAATGGAATGGACTGAGAAATTATGGTACATTTACACAATTGAATACTATGCAGCATGCAGGAGCAATGATTTTGTAAATTACTACCTAACAGAACTGGAGAACATTATGCTAAGTGAACTAACTCAGTCCCACAAAGACAAATACTGTATAGGACCATTATTCGAGAGCATGTACAAGGATCTAATGAAGGGTTTAAACATAAAGTTGCACAATCTGATGGGTGGAGGGAGGAATTGGTAAAGGAAAGGGGAAAGGTTGGGTGTGAAGAAAAAAAAAGTATATATATGAACTTTATGAATTTTTTATGTAAACCAATATAAAATTATTACCTAGCTTGAGAGGAACTGTATGCTGCGTGAATTAACTCAGTCCCACAAAGACAAATCCTATATAAAACCATTATTGTAGAATGAGTATGAAGCTCCAAGCTGGGGGATGAGTGGAAGCAGATGGGTGAAGAGGTGAGGGAGGGTATTATTCTTGGGTCGTACAATTTGATGGGTGGTGGGGCTGAGGGAAATGGGAAGGATCTGGTGTGAAAAACAATGTATTTGAATTTTTTAAGTAAGCTAGTATAAAAAAATAATGTAAAATAAAATGCATATGAATGATTATATGAAATACAATGTAAATGAAAGATGGTATAAAACAATGTATATGAATAAAAAATGATGTTTATGATTCATGCATAGAATTTGTATCATCAATTTTAACAAACTTTGTATAAAAATACATTTTTAATTAGTTGGAAAAATTTGAAATAAAAAAGAAGATGGAAGGAATAAAGAGAAAACGGAACAAAAAAAAAGAGTGACATACAACCATGTCAGAAAGAATCATGTGGGATAAAGTGCAGTAGCTAGAGGAAATCTGGTCTCTGGCTGCACTGTGTACCAGTACTATCAAGAACAATTACAGACTTTATAAGATGCAGGCACAGACAGAAGAGATTCCTACCAGGGTATGTGAGACCTGAGAGAGTGGCTACACAGAAGTACCTGATCCTGCCCCTCATGTCACCTGGATAGATAGAGTGCAGCAGCCAGATGGAAGCTTGTCTATGGCTTCACTATGCACTAGCACTGCCTAAGGACGATTACAAACTTTAAAAGAGGTGGCACAGGCAGGAGAAATTTTTACCAGGCTACATTAGACCTGAGAGGGCAGCTGCCTAGAGGCACCTTGCCCTGACCCCCTGGCCATACCCTAGAAAGACTGTAGCAGCCAGGGGAAACTGATCTCAAGCCAAACTGTGGACCACCAAGGACAATTACAAACTTTAGAAAATGGTGGTGAGTTTGCACAGGGCTGTACTGCAGACTGGAAAGAAGTTGAAGGAATTTAGGAAAGATGCACAGGATCACAAAGGACTCCTTGTACAGAGCATGGTCCTCTCTCATAAAGGGAGCACTTTAAGTCTGCAACAAATCAATAACATCATAAAGATAAAAATCCTGTTAGCAACCTACTCACACAATGGCATACCAAAACCTCTGGAATACAGTTAAACCAGTCCTCAGGGACTGGTTATTGTGCACAGCAATAAGTCAACTCATAAAAAAGAAAAAAAGAAGCAAAATTAATGACTTAACACCTCAAATAGAACAAGAACAACAATCTCACCACACAGCCTTCAGGAGAAAGGAAATTACAAGGACAAGAGCTGAAATCAGTGAGACAGAATAATAATTGAAATCATAAAACAGACCAAGAGCTGGTTTTTTCAAAAGGGTCAATAAACAAGATAAATCATTGACAAACTTAACAAAAGAAAAGAAAGAGAAGACACAAATATCTCAAATAAGAAATGACAGAGGTGGCATCCTAAAAGAATCAATGTTGTTGTCATTGTTATTAGGTGCCATCAAGTTGAGTACAACTCATAGCAACCCTATGAACAAAAGATCTGAAAACTATTCTATCCTGGGCCATCCTCTCACTTCCTGACACACAAGAGCCTAGTGCAGCAGTCACTGCAGCAATTTATCTGGTTGAGGGTCTTCCTCTCCTTCGCTGACCCTCCACCCTTCCCATCACCATGTCCTTCTCCAAGGAATAACCCCTCCAACCAGCATGTCCAAAGTATGTGAGGCAAAGACTTATCATTCTTGCCTCCAAAGAGCAATCCGGCTGCACCCTCTCCAAGACGTATCTGTTTTTCTCTTGGTGTCTGTGGGATGTTCAGTGTTCTTCTCCAATACCACAGCTCAAAGGCATCAATTCTTCTTGTTCATTGTCTAGCTCTCAGATACAAAGCAAGTGATTGGAAAGACTATGGTCTGAAATAGACACACCTTAATCCTCAAACTGACATTGCTACTCCTTAATAATTTGGAGAAGTCCATAATACTGGAATATTATTAAAACTATACTCTGATAAATTTAAAAACTTAGAAGACAAAGACAAATTCCTAGAAACCCATATAATATTCAGATTGACATGGATAGATGGAGAACACCTGAACAGCTCCAACACAAAAGAAGAAACTGAACAAGTCATAAAAGACTCCTTTGCAAAGAAGTCCTAGACCAGATGACTTCATGGGTGAATTCTACAAAACATTCAAAGAGGATCTATCACCAATTCTACTTAAATTATTTTAAAAAACTGAAAAAGAAGGAACACTCCAAGAGTCATCCTATTAAGCAAGGCTAATATCAAAACCAGACAGAGAGATTACCGAAAAAGAAAACTACAGACCAGTCTCTCTCATGAATATAGATGCAAACATCCTTAACAAAATCCCATCCAAGAGAATCCAACAGTATAGCAAAAGAAATAATTCGTGATGATCAAGCAGGATTCATAAGAAGTAAGCAAGGCTGGTTCAACATAAGAAAAACAATCAATGTAATTCATCCCAGTAAGAAAGCAAAGAACAAGAAGCACTTGATCCTATGAACTGAAGCAAAAAAAGACCTTCAAAAAAATCCAACACCTCTTCTTGATTAAAACACTCAGCAAAATATGAACAGAAGGGAATTTCTTCAACATAGTGAAAAGTATATATGCAAAACCAAGTGCCAACATCATTCACAATGGAGAAAGACTAAAGGTATTCCCCTTGCAAAGAGGGACCAGACAAGGATGCCTACTTTTACTACTACTATTCACTATGGACTCAACGGCACATAACAACAACAACATTTACTACAGTATTAAAAGTACTTGATAGATATAGTGCTGAGATCCAAGATGGTGTCGGAGGCAGAGACAGCGTGGTGAGCTGCGGGAGCAGCGAACCACTTAAAGCAGGGCCATTATGGCTTTCCACAGGCTTCGGCTTATTGATAATTGAACACTTAAACAGTTGATGAGTGGCCCTCAGTGAAGATCGAGGCTCAACAACAGGAATTCAAGGATTGCCAAGGAGAAATGGGTGAGTCTCGTGGCTCCCAAACAACCCCCCCACCCCACGCAGAGCCCACACCGTGCCAAACAGCCACTGCAGCTCCATGAGGCTTCCACAGCCTGACGAATGGATTCCCTCAC
>NW_006399922.1:5362603-5363976 GCF_000299155.1 Elephantulus edwardii | reverse complement strand
CAGCTCTGCAACTGCATCCTGGCCCATCCTCACCCTTCTGCCCCCAATCCTCACTTCCTTGTACCCCCAATATGTTTTTCCCAATTAAAAAAAAGGTACTTGATAGGGCAATAAGACAAGAAAAGGAAGTAAGAGGCATCCAGATGGACAAAGAGGTGGCAAAACTGTCTCTATATGCAAACAATATGATAGTGCACAGAGAAAACTCCAAGGACTCAAGGGGGAAAAATACTGTTAGACCTAGTGCCCAGTTTAGCATTTCCTAAGGCAGTTTGACATTTTCTAAAAAAGAATAACATAGAAATTCCATATGACTCAAGTATTCCACTGCTAGGAACATCCCCAAGGAAAAGATAATTGAGACACAAGGTAGATTAATGTACATTAAGGTTAATAGTGCTAATTCATAATAGCAAAAATTGGAAACAGCCCAAATGTCCATCAACAAATGAATGGATTGAGCAACTGTTGTACATTTACATGAAAGAATACTACACAGTATTCAGGAGCAAAGATTTTGCAAAATACTATATAAAATTATATTATATGCAAGCAAATGCTGCTGAAAATCATTAAAAAATTACTAGAACAGTACATAGATAGGGAACTGCCAGAATTTCAATCAAGATTTAGAAGAGGCCATGGCACCAGGGATATCATTGCTGATGTCAGATGGCTTCTGGCTGAAAGTAAAGAATACCAGAAGAATCTTCTATTTGTGCTTTATTTACTGTAAAAGGCAAATGAGTGTGTGGATCAAATGAGTTATGGCTGACACTGAGAGGGATGGGAATCCCAGAGCACTTAACTGTGCTCATGCAGAACCTATACCTGGATCAGGAGGCTGTTGTGAAAACAGAGCAGGGAAACACTGTATGTTTTAAAATTGAGAAGGGAGTGTGTCAGAAATGTATTCTCTCTCCATACCTATCCAATCTGTATGCTGAGCAAATTATTTGAGAAGCTGGATCAGGATTGGAGGGAGACTCAACAATAACCTGAACTACGCAGATGACACAACCTTGGGTGCTGAAAGTGAGGAGGATTTGAAGCACATGTAGAGGATCAAAGAATGCTGGCTTTGTATGAACTGCATCTGAACATCAAGAAAACAAAGATTCCTACCACTGGACCAATCATGATGGATGAAGAGGAGATTTAAACTGTCAACAGCCTCATCTTGCTTGGATCCACAATTAACTTCCTTGGTACCAGTAGTAAGGAAATAAGATGATGCATTGCACTGTGAAGATCTGCAGTTACAGATTTCTCCAAGTTATTGAGGGATAATTATGTCAGTTTGAGGACTTAGGTGCGTTTGTTTCAGGCTTTCTGATCACTTGCTTTTTATCTGAAAGCTGTTGTGTTGTTAC
>NW_006399922.1:5346654-5356857 GCF_000299155.1 Elephantulus edwardii | reverse complement strand
CCATATAAATAAATACATGGTCAGACATGCCACCCCACATGCTCCTACACCTTACATTATTCTATCAGTCAGTGTGTCCAGTGTTCATTATTGACTCACAGACTTTATTGCAGTTGGGGAACTTATTAGGAAAATGGCTGGGGAATGAGAGAAGGAAAAAAAAAATCACATGATGTAAGTCTAGATTTGGTCCATAAGTTCCAAGCCAGATTAACAGCAAGAAACAATTCCTCAATTAGTGAAAAACAGTTTCTCTGTCAACCAGTGAAAGTCTAGGTTCAGTTTAGCAGCACAGATACAAGAAGCCTCTGGCTTTCTCAATTAATACAACAATTTGATATTCCACAGACGCCAAGAGAAAAACAGGTATGTTTTGGAGAGGGTGCAATCAAATTGCTCTTTGGAGACAAGAATGATGTGGCTTCGCCTCACATACTTTGGACATGCTGCTAGGAGGGGCTATTCCTTGGGAAAAGACATGATTCTGGGTAGGGTAAAAGGGTCGGCAAAGGAGAGGAAGACACTCAACCAGATACAATGATGCAATGACTACTGCAATAGGCTCTTATCTGTCAGAAAGTGTGAGGATGGCACAGGGTAGAAAAGGATTCAGATCTTTTATTTGTAGGGTCACTATGAGTTGTTCTCAATTCAATGACACCTAATGATAACAACATATGAGAACCTAGATAACATTATGTTGCGTGAACTACCTCAATCTCATAAGGACAAACACTAGATAAGACCATTATTTTAAAAATATTTTTAAAAAAGGATAAGTAGTAAGACGTTGGTAAAGTAAATGGGAAAGACCCCGTGTGAAAAACAATGCGTATTAACTTTGTAAATAAACCAGTATCAGATAAATATTTTCTTTTATAAAAAGAACGTAGAGGAAATACATAGAACCACTATACTAAAAAGAAACAGAAATATTTCAGGAAGTACCATATGATTGCATGTTAGTTGTAATGAAGGATGATGTTCAAGTTGCACTGAATGTTTTGACAATAAAATAAGGCCCTGGGGGGGGGGGAAAGGCCAAAGCGGGAAGGGGAAAATGTAGGGGGGAGCTAGGGGTGGGAACAGTGAGAAATCATAGGGTCCAGAGTTTGGTGGGTGGGAAGAAGGGGTGAAAGAATTAAAACAGATCTAGTGGGGACCTGAAAATACTGGGTAACAGTGGGCACTGATTAATCATGATTAAATTTATAAACAATGTATGAGAATGATCCAATGAACACACAATATAAATGAAGGACTGTGTGAAATGCAATGTGCATGAAAACCAAAATTTTGTATGCAAACCAATAGAAAACAAAAGTAATTTTAAAAAAAATAAGTAGCATATGATCAAGAATAAATGGTAATAAAGGAAGAATTTAAGCTGTATTGAAGGCACTGAGAAAAAAAAAATACAGCTCTAGGAATCAATGGACATGTTTCAACAAACTGATGAAGCCCTGAATATGTTCACTTGTATATGCCAAGAAATTGTCTAAGAGACTGAAAGAGATTCATATCTGTTCCTATCCTCAAAAGAGGTGATCCAAAAGAATGTGGAAATTACCAAACAGTATCAGCAATATCACATGTAAGTAAAATTTTCCTAAGGATTATTATAAACCAACTCAGACAGTACATTAACAGGGAATTGCCAGCATTTCAAGCTGGATTCAGAAGAGGCTGTGGCACAAGGGACATTGCTGATGTCTGATGGATTTTGGCCAAAAGCAGAGAATACCAGAAAGATGTCTATTTGTGTTTTATTGACTATGCAAAGGCATTTGACTGTATGGATCATGAAAAACTGTGGAAAACATTAAGAATGAGTGTCCCAGAATACTTAATAGTGCTCATGGAAAATCTCTATGAAGACCAAGAAGTTATTGTCCAAATGGATCAAGAGAGAGAAAACAGCATGGTTTAAAATAAGGAAAGATGTGCATCATGGTTTTACCCTTTGTTTGTACCTATTTAATCTGTATGCTGAGCAAATAATTTCAGAAGCTACTATATTAAGAATGTGGCATAAGGATCTTAGGAAGACTCATTAACAACCTGTGTTAAATAGATTACCCTTGCTAGAAAAAAGTTAAGAAGTCTGATCTCAATTTCTATTTTTCCCCTTTTTCCTCTGATTTTGTAATAAACTCTTGTTTACTTCATGGATGTTATCTTTGATATCATCCCTCACCTCATCTGTTCTTCAATTATTGGTGTTCAATGCCTCAAACATATGCCTAAAATGATCTTGAAATTAAGATGGAAGTGACTCAAGATTATATCTTTGTTCCTGTGGACTAAATTTTCTTTGGCCTCAATTTGAACTTGCATATGATAATCTGGCCCACAATCCACCCCTGGCCTAGTTTTGACTGCCGATATTGAGTTTCTCCAATGATTTCTTCCACAAATGTAGTCTATTTGATTCCTATGCCCTTTAAGTGAGATCCATGTATAAAATCATCAATCGTACTTTTGAGGGTTGTAGAGTGGATTATATTTGGGGCTAGGGGGTGGGGTTTGGGGAGGTGCGGGGGGAGGATTGTGTACCAATGAGGGAGTTTTTCTTTTGCTTTTCAAGGAGAGGAGCGGGGGGGAGGGGGGAGGGGTTTGTGCGGGGAGAAGGGTGCAACAATGAATGAATGGAACCCCAAAATCTCTGTAGATGTTCATTGAAATGAAAAATAAACAACCTAAATTTAAAACAACAACAACAAAAAAAAACAACTGTCAAAAGCTGAAAAAAAAAAGTTTGCAATGAATACATCATTGTAAACACAAAATTCATTCATTCTATTTGCATCCTCATTTCTATCATGAAAGCCCCCTTATAGAGAGAGTGGTATGTTACCAAACCAAAGGTTGGTGATTTTAATCTGTGGCACTCAGGCCTGGTTTTAATTGGTTTTGGTCAAACATTCTTCTAAGTGATATAGCACTGGTCTGTCCATTTGCTGTACAGAGGTAACTCGTGGTTGCTGTGATGCTAAACACTGTGTCACTGATGTGTCAAATCTGATAATGGCTACCCATGGTAGACAGTGTTTGGTGAAGCTCCCCAATTAAAACACACTTGGAAGCAGGAGTGGCATCCACTTCTGAAATAGTCTGCCTCCAGAAACGAATGTGGAGAAAAGATTAAAGTTATACAAGTGTTGAGGTCTTTCATTCATAAGGTCGCAAAGTCATCTACGACTCAATGGCTCTTAACAATAACAACATCAACATCCCTTGTTCACTGTTTCCTACTTTTGTATTCCAGTCACCAATTATTATTAAGGCATCTTGAGTACATGTTCGGTCAATTATGGACTGTAAGATTTAGTGAAAATTCTCAATTTCTTCTTTGGCTCTAAATGTAGGAGCATATATTTGAATAATAGTTGTGTTAATGGGTCTTCCTTGTGTGTGTATGGATATTATCCTATCACTAAACATATCACGATGGGAAAGTCTGCTGTTAGGGACCTCTCTAAAGTACTCAAGAGCAACAGTATCTCTCTGGAGACTAAGGTGTACCTGATACAGGCCATGGTATTTGCAATCACTTGTTATGCATCAGAGAGTTGGACAATGACTAGGGAGGATAGAAGGAGAATTGATGCCTTTGAGCTGTGGTTCTGGAGAAGAGTACTGAATGTACCATGGACTGCCAAGAAAACAAACAGATTCATCCTGGAGAGGGTTAAACCAGGCTACTTATTGGAGGCAAGGATTCTGGGGCTTCGTCTGAAATACTTTGGACATGTTTAAGGAGAGACGGGTTCTTGGAGAGGGACATCATGTTTGGTAGGGTGGAGGGACAGTACAGAAGGGAAGGCCCCCTATGAGGTGGATTGATTCAGTGATTGGGGTGATCGGGATGGGTGTGTCAGAGGCAATACGATTGGTACAGGATAGAGCAGGGTTTGCGGCTGTTGTACACAGGGTCGCTATGAGTCACAAACGACTCAACGGCACATAACAACAATAACAACAACAATTGAGTTATTAATGTTTCTCTTTTTTTTTCTTTTGTTAAGTTTGCCAATGGTTTGCCAATTTTATTGACCCTTTTCAAAAATCAGATCCTGGTTTTACTATTTTTCTGTTTTCTATCTCATTGATTTCAGCTCTTGCTCTTATAAGACCCTGAGTACATCCACAAGGTCGAGCTGACTCTATAGTTTAGACTGTCATCATCTTTCTTAAGTTTCTTTTGCGTCGACTTAACCTTTGGTGACAGTGGTGTGTTAAAGTCTCTTACCACAGTGCTGTCTGCTTCTTTCTTCAGTTACTATGGTCGATCCACTTTCCTTTGGTGACTCAGTGTAAAGGACTTCTATTATAAGTTCTTGTAGATTTGGTCTTGTTTTCACAAATTCCTTAATTTCCTTCTTTTCTGCAAATAATGTCATTTCTCCCTCATATTTAATGGAGAGTTTTGCTGGGTACAGGATTCTCGGTTGGCAATTATTTCCCTTCAACTTTTTGTATATGCCTTCATGCTTCCATGATTTCTGCTGAAAAATCAGAATTTAATACGATTGCTTTTCCTTTGTAGGTGACTGTTTTTCTCGTGCTGCTTTGAGTATTTTATCCTTGTCTTTTAATTTGGAGAATTTGACTATGTCTTTTTAATTTTTTTTTATTGGTTTGTTTACAAAGTTTGTATACACTGGATTTCACACTATCCTTCATTTACGTTATATTTCATACAGTCATTCTCATGCTTTACATTTTATAAAATTAATCAACATTGGATTTTGCCCTCATTATCCTGTCTTTTCACTTGGCTCTTATCCATTTCCTCCCACCCCTCAATGCAATCCTGTGGTTTTGCCCCTACCCATCTCACTCTTCTGCTCCCACCTCTTCGTCCTTGGAGTTCCCATACAAGTTTTACTCGTTATCTTCCTATTTTTACAGTAATGATCTTATGTGGTCCTTATGAGACTTAGTTCACTCAGCATAATGCTCTCCAGTCTCTCCCAACTATGATATGTCTAGATTTTTTTTTCTTTTTGGCTTTAGTCTATTTGATGTTTGCTGAACTTCTTCAATGTGGATTTCCTTGTTCTTAATAATTCCTGGATGTTTTCCTCTAGTATCTCCTTCTACAATTTTCTCAGTGATTTCCCTGTCCCTTCTGTGTTCTGGAATTCCAATCATACTTATATGTTCCTTTTGATGTCATCCTAAATGATTCTAATGCTTTCATTTTCTTTATATTTCATCTCTGATTTTTTTTCTAGTATGTTTCCATTGAGGTTTTTGTCTTTCAGCTGATTCTCTGCTCTATCTCTTCTACTTTTTTGTTCCCCCCTCCCCAGCATGTTGGATACTTCTGCCATTATGGTCTAAATATTCTGGATTGCAATTTTCATGCATTTCTGTTATTTCCAATACTGTGTTGTCTTTTTAAATTCTTGTACCTTTTTATCTATAGTGTCAATTCTTTCTTCCCTCTTTCACATTTTCTTCCACAGTTGTATAAGTTCCTCCACATAATTTTTTTTTTTGCTCTGTGACTCTAGAGTGTTTGCTTTCTTAGTAGTTATCATTGCTTCTTCCATCATTTGCATGTTCTTCTGTAGATGTTCAAATAACTCCTTATCAATGTATTACTTATGGTTCTCTACTTGTAGGTTGTTCCCTTTATTTGTGGCTTCCATTGTTTCTTCCATCATTGGTACTTTCATTCATAGCTGTTTGAATATCTCCAGATCAACAGATATCATTTGTATTCTTCACTCTGGAATATTCATGAGGTCTGAAATATTCTTTTTTTTTTGAGAAGGCTTAATTTGTTTTTTTCAGTGTTTGAAGCTGTCTGCCGCTTTCTCGACAATATGTGAAGTTTTACTTGAGCTGTTTCTATTGTGTCTGTGTAAGCTGTTGGTGGTTCTTGTCTTTATAATGTTATTGATTAGTTTCCATATTAAAATGTTCAGTCTATGGGGTTTGCCACACACTCTACTGAAAATCTTTTCTGGTAAAATTTGCTTTTCCTAAAGTCCTTGAGGTTCTCTCTGTTCTGCACTATAGCTCTACAGGAATTTTACCTTGATGTAGTACCTTGACCCAAACTCTACTGTCCTCCTTCCTGTATGAAGTGCCTGGGTGGTGTGACACCAGGTACTCCAGGATTTCTGTTGCTAGCAGGGAGGTTTCAAGTCAGCTCTCTTTTTTACAGCTCTTTTTTTGCCAAGTGATAAAGCTGAGAAGAAAGTCTCTCCTTTGCTTGTAGCTCTTTATCCCAAAATCTCTTGTCTTGTTTGGCTCTGGTATGGCCCCACAGCCATGGGGGCAAGAATTCCCAAATGGAGGGATCTGCTTTTAGGGAAGCCTCAGTCATATCTCCCCACAAGCACTAGAGAGCACTCACTCTGGGATCAATGCCTCACCTCATGCACTTTTTCTCCTGAAGCTTAACATCTTCCTTTGTCTCTGGAGTGGCATGAGATCATAACCATCAGCTCAAGCTATTTGTGTGTAGGTGAAGGTGTTAATCCAGCCCTTCCTCTCCCAGAAAGCTGAGAAAGTCTTTTCCTTGCTTTTATCTCTGTGTTCCAAACTCTCTTGTTCTGTTTGGCTCCTGGGATAGCCCCATAGCCTGGGAGGCAAGGATGCCCAAATGGAGGGACCTGTCCCCAGGGAAGCCTCAGTCCTATCTCTACTGTTCAGTTTTAAGAGAGTGAAAGGAAATGCTTTTTGTTCAGTGATTATCTCAGGGTAGTAGTTTCAGGAGTTCATCCAAGAATGCATGGCTCTAGACAATCTTGGTTTCTTTAGAATTTCAAATTCTATTCCATATTTCCCCTCTTTTACCAGGATTACTCTATGTCATTAATTAACATATTCAGTAATATGGGCCAAGTACCACCCAGTATTTCTGGTGAGGCAAACAAGGCCCTTCTTCATTCAGGCAATCCATTTCTTCCTGCTTCTCCTTCTTCATCTGTTGTGCCATGTGAACAGAGACCACTGTTGCTGTTCACTGGATGGCTTCTTACATGGGTTTAAGATCACAGGCATTATTAAAAGAATTAGGAGATATAATAGAAGAACTAAACAGATTATTAGGCCAATTATCTGGGATGTCCCACAAAACCATGATCCTCAACATCCAAACCAAGGAACCAAATCCTATGAGTTACATATAATCAATATCAGCTGCCACTTACCCCCATTGTTGTGAATACATCTACCATACTTTTGTTAACTCAACTTTTTACAGTTATACAACTTATTGACAGGACTTAATAGCCAAATATGCAACCCTACTCTTTTTTTTTTTTAATAAGAAGGCTGGGCATGAATGGTCTGGGATAGTGGCTGCTGGGAGTAGGGTGGCTACTGCTGCTGCGGGTGAGGATTTTGCTGGTTGTAATATGGAGTATGGCCCTGCTGACCATACCCACTGGGGCCTTGTTTTCCATAAGGAGGAATCTGCTGTGCATAAGAGAGGCCGCCCATGGTACTCTGTTTTTGGCCCTGCACGGTCATCTACCGCTGTGGGGTCTGGGACCCATATGGCTGCCTGGGTACCCATGTCCTTGCTGCGGTCCTGTTGGAGGTCCCTGTTGTTGCTGTGAGTATGGATTAGTCCTGCCATATGGCTGAGGTCTCATCTTGCCCATCTGATCCATTGGACTGGATGGCTGCTGGGTCCGGGCGAGTGGCTGGCCCCCGCCGCCACTGCTCCCTGGGCTCATGGGCGCATGGTGGCTCCTTTGCTGGGCCCCTCCCGAGGCGGCCGACGCTGTGGCCCCCCAGCACTGGGAGGTGCAACCCTACTCTTAATTAAAATTATTATATTCCATCTCTGTAAGCCAAAACTCAGTATTCCATAAGAAATAACAGTCTTTCCTCCTCTCTTTCACCCCTGGTAACCACAAATAAGCTTTGGGTTTATCCTTTCATAACTGGGTTATTTCACTCAGTATCTTATCTTCAAGCTCCATCCATACTGTAGCCTGTATCAAGACTTAATTTCTCCTACTGCTGAGCAGCATTCCATTATATGTGTACCATATTTTGTTTCTCTATCCATTTACTGATGGATATATTGTTGAGGTTGTGTTCACTTTTGGCTATTATTAATAGTTCTGAGTTCAGGCCTCAAGACACAGCAGCTCTGGATGAGCAAAACTGCTGCACTATCATCAAGTCTGGATACTTGGCTGGTCCCAGGCTTTAAGTGGAGGGCAGCCTGTCACAAGAGATGGGATATGTATTCAGCTCCAAGGGCCAGGCTGAGAGAAAACAGGCCTAGGATACACAAAGTTTCCTCATTAGGAGGAGGGAGCAGGCCTGATGGGATAGGGTAATGAAGAAAAAGGAAGTACCTTTGGACAAACCTTCCATGAGTAGGTGGGCAGAGTGTCTAGACTTAAGGGATCTGCCCATTCACTTGCTCACTTACTCAGCAAATGCCATACTGATGACACTACAAGTCAAATTCTATGTTGACACTATAGTAGCAAACAAGACAGATCTGATCTTGTAATTAGATGTTTACATTCCATTGGGGGAGACACACAAACAAGAATCAAATGCACCATGCCTGTGGAAAGAGGCAGGAGAGAAGTTCAATACCACCAGTCAGAGCAAAGTCAAAGGTTGAACAAGAACAGACCATTTAAATAGAAATTCAAGTTTAAGCCGAAAAGAATGAAAACAAGTCCATTAAGTACCAAATTATGATCTCAAGTATAGCCTGCTTGACTTTAGACACTATCTCAGAAGTAGACCTGATGCACTGAACACTAAAGATTGAAGACTAGATGAATTGGGAGATGACTTCAAAGACATCATACAACAGGAAAATAAAAGTAATTTTAAATGACAGGAAAGAAAGAAAATTCAAAAGAAATGTGAGAAAAGACTCTGAAACTTGCTCTAGAATATAGAAAAGGAAGCTAAAGTGAATGGAAGAATAAGAGAACTGAGCAGAATATTTTAAAGGGATACCCCAGAAGACAGGGTAAACTATTGTATGAAATATATAAAGACTTGGAGTTATAAAGCAAAAAAGAAGAAAACACTTGGACATTTCTCAAGCTGAAAAAAACTATACAAATTCAAGTCTCAAGTTTCAATACTAAAGGATTAGAAGACTGCTAAGCTTACAGAGTCACTGTATCAAATAACCAATAAATAATCACTTGAAAGCACAAAATAGGCATCTATGCGTGTCACTTCTATGTGTGTTGCTTCTAGACGCATCACTTCTACATAGGTCATTTCTACGCCGCATATCCAGTCAATAAACCAGTACCACTCTTAAAAATTTCTTAGTGTGTCCTGGGGCCCTAGACTGTGGCACTACTGCCTGGTGGGAGACTGGAAGCCCCAACCCTGGCCTGACACCTGGACCTCTGAACCCACTGCCTGAAAGACTTTCCCCAGTTACCTGGACACTCTTGCCCACTACCTGGAAGCCCAGCACCACTCTTTCACCTGTAAGTCCCAGTACTGCTGCTTGGATGCTCTGCCTGTTGCCTCAACCCTGACACCTGGAAGTCCTGTCCCCACCACCTAGAATTCTCACCCCTGCCACCAGGAATTCCTGCCCCTACTACCTGGAGAACCTGACTCCACCATCTGGAGGATCTGGCCCCACAGCCTGGGTGTCCTGCTGCTGCCCCTCTGAACTGTGAAAGAGAAATCAGTATCACAGGTGAACACATTTGATTTCCTCTACCCTCCAAAAGTGTGAGCTGCCTTTAGCCCAGAGCACCTTGGACTGGCCTAGCTGCAGTAGTTGTCTCACAGAAGAGGCTATTAATTCTTCCAACCTGAAGTAAGTCTTCTTTTGAGTCAAAGGGTCAGAGAAAAACCCAGGCTGGGAAGCTACCCTACCATCTTATGGAGCAGTGATGTCAGACCAAGAGCCTCCTATGATCCCAGCAAGAAAAACAGCAATGTCATGTAGGAAGCAGGCTACCTCACACTCTACACAAACCCAAAGCAAAATGTCACTTATAAAATGTGACACAGTATCAATGGATTTCCTGAAACCAGAAAGTCAGATGGAATTATCAGACAAGGAAATTAAAAGAATAATGACAGGATATTTTCAACAGGTAAAAGACAAACTTACACCACAACAACATAAAGGTAAATAATCTAATAGAAAAATGGGCACAGGCTATGAACAGACACTTCACCAAAGAAGACATTCAGATGGTCAACAAGCACATGAAGAAATGT
>NW_006399922.1:5345094-5345819 GCF_000299155.1 Elephantulus edwardii | reverse complement strand
GGGAAAAAAATAAAAACTTGAAGAATTACAGGACATTGCAAGCAAAAACCAAGAGGAACTTAAAAAAACCAAACCCAAAACAGTGCTGATAAAACAAATGAGACATTAGAGGCTCTGGAAAAACAAGAAACCACCATCCAAACTATGAGGTCTAATGTTTTAGATGCTGTCAACCTATTGGAGGGGCATATAAACAGAGTTGAAGAAATGGAACACAGAGCCAGTGAAACAGAAATTACAATTGTTACTGCTAATCTATTAGAACAAAATGCATAATCAAAAAGGAAGGAAAAATAAGAAAGCCTAAGAATAATATGAGATTCCATCAAGATAATAAGGCACACATCATCAGAATCCCAGAACAGGAAAAAGCAGGTAAAGTTGTGGAAGAATTACTAGAAGAAAACTTTTCTGGCATAATAAACAATGAGAGAATATATATTCAAGAAGCTGAGTGAACACCATATAGCCTAGACCCCAAAAGAAAAACACCAAAGCATATCATAGTAAAATTTGCCAGAACCAAAGACAATGAAAGTATTCTGAAAGCAGCTAGGAAGAAACAAAGAGTAACCTATAAGGGAGAGCAAATAAGGCTAAATGCCAATTTCTAGCAGAAACTATGCGAGCAAGAAGACAATGGAATGACATATATCAAACACTAAAAGAATACTACTGTCAACCAAGAATACTATCCTTAGAAAAACTGTACATCAAATATAAAG
>NW_006399922.1:5343896-5344859 GCF_000299155.1 Elephantulus edwardii | reverse complement strand
TGAGCACTGTTCGTACAGAGAGTTTCTGGAGGCGAGCCATTTCAGAAGTGGATGCCGCTCCTACTTCCAGGCCTGTTTTAATCAGGAAGCTCCAGCCAACACTGTCCACCATGGGTACCCATTACCACGATTGGCACATCACTGTCACAATGTTCAGTGTCACAGCAACCACGAGCTACCTCTGTACAGCAACACACAGACCAGTGCTATACCACTTAGAAGAAGTAACAGATTGGATAAAATAACAAACAAACAAACAAAACTCACCCCAAACAAACACCCCCCCCATCAATATGATGTCTACAAGAGACACACCTGAAAACTGAAGATAAAGAAAAACTGAAAATAAAAGGGTGTAAAGAAAGATACTAAACAAATGACAACCAGAAAAAGTAGGAGTAGTGATATTATTAGTCTCTGATAAAATAGATTTCAATGCAAAAAACATCACAAAGGACAAGTAAGGTCACTACATAAAGATTAAAGGATGAAGGTCTGCTACCACTGCAGCCTTCCTGTCTGCTACCACTGCAGGTACCTACTGCAGTTCCCAGAGGTCTGTGGGGAAAGGCCATCTTTGTAAACTTGGACTTCGCTGGAAGATCTGCGACCCAGCCTTCCTGTCTGCTACCATTGCAGCCTTCCCGTCTGCTACCACTGCAGGTACTGACTACAGTTCCCAGAGGTCTGTGGGGAAACGCCATCTTTGTAAACTTGGACTTTGTTGGGAGATCTGCAAGAACAGTAGAGGCAGTTCCAGGGTGGGGCTTGCGACCCAGACACCCGAGACCCATTTAGGTCCTCGGGCCAGGAAGACAATTGTATTTGCCACATCTATAAGATTTATCAACCTCCCCTAAAATACTCATGTACCATTGAGGATTAAGTTACGTGGGGAATCAAACTGGTTTCTGGCCTGAGTACGTAGGGCCCACTAACTCAAACAACAGGGAGATCCTGAGC
>NW_006399922.1:5328777-5334589 GCF_000299155.1 Elephantulus edwardii | reverse complement strand
TTATATTTTAGGGCATTATGTTTATCGTAAGAGTACGGAATGAGGGTTGCAGAGTGGATTATATTTGGGGGTTGGGGGATGTGTGTGGGGGATTGCGTACCAATGAGGGATTTTTTTCTTTTGCGTTTGAAGGAGGGGAGCAAACAGGGGTGGGGTGGGGGGTCGGGCAGAGGGTTGCAACAATGAATGAATGGAATTCCAAAATCTCTGTAGATGTTCATTGAAATGAAAAATAAAGGAATTAAAAAAAAAGATTAAAGGATCAAGAGAACAAGAGGACATTAACAGTAATAAATATCTAAGCACCAAATGATAGAACTGCAAAATACACAAAGCAAACATTAACTAAAGTGAAAAAGGAAATAGAAAACATCAATATAGTAGTTGGAGACCTTAATACACCACTCTCAAGAAAATATATAACTACCAGAAAGAAACCCAACAATGATGCTAAAGAATTAAACTTAAAAATAAACCAACTCTGTCTCATAGATATACATGCTAATGCACCTTCCCCCTCAAAAAAAAATGGCACAGTATACCTTCTTCTCCAGTATGCATGGAATGTTCTTAAAAATAGCTCACCACTGTACTCCCCAGGACAGTTTACCCTCTCTCAGGGTGAGTATGCAGCTGATCTTTTTAATTCAGTACAGCCCATGAATAATGTAAATGCTCGTTTTCTTCAGGGCATAAGAGAGCCCTAGGGTGCTCTGGATCTGTACATGTTATCCTAAAATACATACTGTGGGCATTGTTTTTCATTTGTTTTAAAGGGATTGCTTTATTATGTTATTTTTTCCCCCTCATTGTCTTTTCATGTACAAACTAGTTTTGATTGCTATTAACATTAGGAATGACTTTGAACCTTGCCAGCCTCACTGGTATGATGTATATTTAATGAAAGCACAAACATTCCCCTTATCATATACTTAAAATGATAATTAAAGCCATTCTTTTAAATGTTCATGACTTTCCTAAAGCCAAAGTTTTTTTTGAAATGAGTATTGACACCCCTAAATTCAATGTGGCATGGTACATCCTTGTCCCACCTTGTGGGGATTAAAAAACAGGTTTTCCATTTTGAATAGTAATTAGTAAGATAGTACTGGTTAAGCTATTAATGATTGAAGTTAATAATTAATAACATTTTATACAATTTCCATATAGTCTGTTCACTAAGTAATCTTTTTACAGTTGCATCAGGCCTGAACGCGTCCATTCAGAAAGCTTCAAATTATAGAAACAATACTGTTCTATACGAGTGACCAATTATGCTTGCTTTCTCTACATTGTTTATTCTGCGGTGAAGTTGAGGCTTATAAGTCAGAACAGAGGAACTAACTATCCACCAGTTTATACAAATGTCACTGTATCTATGACTTTTTTAAAACTAAGAACTGTTAAAAAGAAATGTTTCAGCAGATGACCATGTATAATACCATGTGGTAAAAATGAATTCAGACTTATTAAATGAAAAACTTGTTAAATCTTCTCAGTATCTGTTTATGAGCACAATACACACAAGAGAACTGTTGATAGCATATTGAATAGATTTTCATGAATATATTGCTCTGGAAACCGCCCCCCCCCAAAAAAAAATAGCTCACCATTTAGGTCACAGGGCAAGCATTAATAAACTAAAAAACAAAGAAAAATGCAAAGCATCTTATCAGACCACAATGCTACAAAATTAGAAATTAATAACAAGAGGATAAAGGAGGGAAAAAAATCCTAAATTTAAAAGCTGAACAACACTTTGCTTGAACATGACTGAGTATTAGACAAAATAATAAATGAAATAAAAAAGTTTCTTGAAACCGAAACAAATGACAATGATAACACAACTTACCAAAATCTCTGGGAAAAAAACAGTTAAAGCAGTAATCAGAGGTCACTTTGTAGAAATAAGCAAACACATCAAAAGGCAACATCTCATGCAACATCTCAAAAAAATTGAAAAAGAACAGCAAGAAAACCCGACACCCTCCAAAAAAACCTGAAGTTATGAAATTAGGGCAGAAAGAAATGAAATAGGAAACAGAAAAACAACTGAAACCAACAACAAAACCAGGAAATGGTTCTTCAAAAAGGTCAATAAAATTGAGAAACCAGTAACAAAACTAACAAAGGAAAAGACACAAATAATCTGAGTAAGAGATGAAACAGGCAATGTCAAAAAAGAACCAACTAAAATAAAAAGGTAAACAATGGAATATTATGGAAAAACTATACTCAAATAAATATGAAAATCTAGAGAAAATGGACAAATACTTAGAAACTCACAACCTACTTAAACTGCCACATCCAAAATTGAACAACTGAACAGACCCATTACAAGAGAAGAAATTAAAAAGGTAATAAAACAGATTCCAACCAAAGAAATCCTTAGACCTGATGGTTTTACAAGTGAGTTTTATCAAACATTCAGAGAAGAATAGTCACCAATTCTACATAAAGTATTTCAGAAAATAGAAAAAGATGGAATTCTCTCAAGACTCATTCTATGAAGCAAACATATCCTTGATACCAAAACCAGGTAAAGACACCACCAAAACAGATAACTACAGGCCAATATCTCTCTTGAACATAGATAAAAAACATCCTGAATAAAATCCTGGCCAATAGAATCCAATGATCCATCAAAAAAATAATTCACCATGACCAAGAGGGATTCATAACAGGTATGCAAGGATGGTTCAACATAAAAAACCCCAATCAGTATAATCATCACATTAACAAAGCAAAGGACAAGAATGACATGATCCTATCAATTGCTGCAGAAAAGGCCTTTGACAAAATTCAGCACCCCTTCCTAATTAAAACACTCAACAAAATAGGAATAGAGGGGAATTTCCTTGACATGGTAAAAAATATACATGCAAACTCAAGAGCTAACATTGTTCTCAATGGAAGGAGATTAAAGGCATTCCCATTGAGAACAGGAACTAGGCAGGTATATACCCTCTGTCACTTCTCCTATTCAATACTGTATGGGAAGTCTTAGTAATAGTGATAAGACAAAAGAAGGAAATAAAAAGGATGCAAATTGGCAAATAAGAGATAAAATTATCTCTATATGCTGGTATGATATAATGGTATACTTTTTGTTGTTTGCCTTCAAAGTTGAGTATGATTCATAGTGACCCTATGAACAAAAGGCCTAAAGCCCCTCTACAACTAATGACATTTATCAAAGTTCACAGAGTTTGCAGAAGAATGTTGTTTATTAATTGGATGCTACTCCTGCTTCCAAACCTGTCACAGTATGTTATTGTTGTTATGTGCTGTTGAGTTACATACTAAGTCTAACTACCCTATGCAGAGCAGCTCTGAACCCTTCCTTGTCCTGAGCCAGTCCTACTAATTCTGACACAGGAACCCCCATTGCCCCAGTTACTTTATCAATCTACCTCATCTGGGATCTTCCTCTCCTGCACTGTCCATCCACTCTTCTGAGCTTGATGTTCTTCTCCAAGGACTGGTCTTTCCTGGCCATGTACCCAAAGCAAGTGAGGTGGAGCTTCAAAATCCTAGTCTCTAAGGACATACTTGGTTTCAGCCACTCTAAGACAGAACAATGTGTTTTCTTGGCAGTTCAAGATTCTTCTCCAACACACAACTCGGAGGCATTTATGCTTCTTCGTTATCCTTAGTCGTTGTCCAACTCTCTGAAGCATACAAGTAATTGAGAAGACCATAGCCTGGATTAGGCACACCTTTGTATCTAGGATAACATCGTTGCTCTTCAGCACTCTGGAGAGGTCCACGACAGCAGATTTTCCCAGTGCAATTTGGTTTTTTTATTTTCTGACTGCTGGTGTTATGCATGTTGACTGTGGATCTGAGCAAGTTGTAATTGCTAACAACCTCAATCTCTTCTCCATCTATTATCGTGTGGCCAATTTGTCCAGCGTTGAGAGTCTTCTTGATGTTGAGCTTCAATCTATATTTTACAGCAAGTGCTTCAGGTCATCTTCAGTTTTAGCAAGCAAGGTTGTATCATTTGCATATCATAGACTGTTAATGAGTCTTCCTTCGATCTTGATGCCACATTCCTCTTAATAAAGTCCTGCTTTATAAATTATCTGTTATACATACAGATTGAAAAGGTAGGGGACAGGATGCATCCCTGATGTACTCCTTTCTTGATTTTGAACCACAAAGTGTTCCCTTGCTCTATTCTGAGCACTGTTTCGTAGTCCAAGTATAAACCCTAAAGACTCAGTGAGAAAACTGGAAATAGTTGACCAATTCAGCAAAGTGGCAGGATACAAAATCAACATACAAAATCAATTAGATTTTTGTACAGTGATACTGAGAATACAGAACTGAAGCTAGGACAAACAATACACATTATAATAATTAATCACAAGATTAAATACTTGCGAGTATCTAACTAGAAACAAAAAGGATCTATTCAAAGAAAACTACTAAATATCACTACAAGAAACAAAAAGAGACCGGGAAAAATGGAAGAATGAATATACTTGCTCTTGGATAGGATGACTCAGTATTGTCAAAATTGTAATTCTACCAAACGCAATATATATATTCAATGTAATTCCAATGCAAATACAAATTCCATTCTTCAACGAGATGGAACAGGCAATTTTCAATTTCATCTTAGATGGAAAGAGACCCTGAATATGCAAAGAACTCCTTAAAAAGAGAAACAAAGTAGGAGGCATCTCACTCCCTGATTTCAAATCCTACTACACTGCCATCCATGGTGGTCAAGACAGGGTGGTACTGGAACAATGACTGACACATAGATCAATTGAATAGAACTGAGAACCCAGATAACAGCCCATCTACATATGGGCAACTGATTTTTGTCAAGGAGATGAAATCAGTTAAGTGGGAAAACGACAGCATTTTTAACAAATGTTGTTGGCAAAATTGGAAAATCATCTGCAGAAAACTCAAGCAAAACCCACATCTCACACCATACACAAAAACCAACTCAAAGTGGATCAAGGACCTAGGACTAAAATCAAGGACTCTAAACTTCACCAGAGAAAAGCTTGGAAGAACTCTAGAAGCCCTAATCCACAATATGAACAGTCTTCCAAGCATCCTGAAAAAGCTACAACCCGGAAAAGATAAAACTAGATGAACGGAGCCTTCTAAGAATCAAATCCCTATGCACATCAAAGGAAAGCCATAGAATGGGAAAGAATATTTGGTAAGGACTTGTCTGATAAGGAACTTATATGTAGAATTTATAGAATGCTTGAGCACTACAAGATAAATGTAAACAAGCCAATTGCAAAATGGGCATAGAATATGAAAGACACTTAGTCAAAGAAGACATTCAGATGGTGAACAAACACATAAAGAAATGTTAAAAATTCCTAGCTCTAATCAAACAATTATGAGCTATCCTCTCATCCCAGTAACAACAACAAAATTCAACAGAACCACAAACAACAAATGCTGGAGAGGTTATGGAGAGACTGTTGGTGGAAGTGTAAACTGGTGCACACACTATGGAAGGCAGAATGGTGCTTTCTCAAAAAGATAGAAATAGAAATATTATTTGACCTAGCAATTGCACTACTGGGAATATTCCCTAAAGAAATCAGAACTGCCACCCAAAGTGATATATGCACACACATGTTTATTGCTGCATTGTTCACAATAGCAAAGAGATGGAAAAAACCCAAGTGCCCATCAACAAACAGATGGATAGAGAAAATGTGATATATTCACACAATGGAATACTATGCAGCACTGAAAAACAAGGTTTGTTGTTGTTATGTGCTGTCGGGTCCTTTGTGACTCATAGCGACCCTATGCACAACAGCCC
>NW_006399922.1:5325753-5328267 GCF_000299155.1 Elephantulus edwardii | reverse complement strand
TGGTCCAGTGGTGAGAATCTTTGTCTTCCTGACATTGAGCCTCAGTCCATAAAACTGAGGAACTAGGAAAAAAAAGGAACTAATGAAATAATATACAAAATGGGTCACCTTGGAGGACATTTTGCTTAGTGAAGTATCTCAGTCACAAAAGTACAAATACTGCATAATGCCACTGTTATAAAACAGGACATGGGCATGGGGGTTGGGGAGAAATGAAGGAAAGAAGGAGTAAATAATGTACATTGCATTGGAACAGATGAGGGAAATAACTGCTTAAAAGGAATGTATAATTAGGTATTATATGCATGACAACAGTCCAGAATAAGAGCTGGGTGGTAACATGTTCTGGGGGCTGGAGGGATTGTACAACAATGAAAGAATCTTTTTTTTTTTCCAAGAGAAAAGCAAACTGGGTGGGGGGCTGGGGAGACAGGAAAATATGCAACAATGAATGAATGGAAATCCAAGTTCTCTATAAACTGTCATTGAAGTCTCAGTGGAAAAAAAAAGAACAGCAGTATGCAAAGACACTGCCTCAGTAAACAAACCTACATACATTAAAAAAAAGCACAGAATAATATAAAGATGATTACTTGTGTTTTATTGACTATGCAAAACCATTCTACTATGTGGATAGTAAATTATTGATAACATTGTGAGACATGAGAATTGCAGACCATTTATTTGTGTTCATGAGGAACCAATATATAAATCAAAGACCAGCCATCCAAAGAGAACAAAGAAACTGCAAGGTTTAAAATCAGGAAAGGTGTTAATCAGGGTTCTATCATTTTCACTACACCAATTCAGTATGCATGCTGAGCTAATAATTTGAGAAGCTTGACTATATGAAGAACTCAGCATCAGGAATGGAGGAAGAATTCTGCCTTGAAAGCAGAAAACTTGAAGCATTTAAAGACTAAACTTAAATATTATAGCATTCAGTATGGATTGCACCATAAAGAAAATAAAAATTCTTACAAATGCACCAATAAGCAAAGGAGCGTATTGGTAAATGGAGAAAAGACTGGCGTTGTCAAGAATTTAAATTTATTTAGGTCCAAATTCAGTATCTTTGGAATAGCCGTAAAAAAACCCACAAAACCCCAACAAACCCAAATAATGTATTGCATTGGGCAAATCTTTGAAACACCCTTTTAAAGTGCTAAAAAGCAAAGATGTCATTTTGAGGTCTATAATACACATGACAAAGCCATGTGTTTTCTATCATCTCCTACACACGTGAATTCTGATAACTTAGTCCTTAGGAAGCTGCATGGCTAACCCAAAAGTGTTCTCTTTCTGGCAGTTCAAATCAACCAGAAGCCCCAAGGGAGAATGATGGACAATCACTTCTGAAGACCTGCTTTATACGTGAAGAGGGTAATCTATGAGTCAGTTCTGACTCAATATCAATGAGCTTTGACTCATATCCACATTGAACTGGAGAGTGAGGCAGATCAAAGAAGAACTAATGCCTTGGGATTATGTTGGCAAAGAATGCTAAGAATTCCGTAGACTTAGAAAAGAAAAAACAACTATATCTTGGAAGAAATGCTTCCAGAATGTTCCATGAAAGCAAGGATGCTTAAGACTTCATCTTGCACACGTTGGGCATATTATCAGGAGGATCTTGTACCTAGAGAAAGGCATCATGCTTGGTAAAGTAAAAGATCATAAAGAGGTTGTGAGGATAATGCAGAATGGAGCTGTGTTTTGTTCTGCTTTACTGAGTCACTATAAGTTAGAGATGACTTGATGGAAACTAACAATATTTCAACGACATGCTAGACTGAAGTAATGCAAGTGGAATCGAGGATGACATGTAAGACATGCCTAACATGTGCCTAAGACCTGCATACATTCATCAAGTTTTGGACTTAGAGTCAGACTAGCTAACATAGGCTGATAGGATGATAACTGGGGTAAAGAACCCTAAAAGAACCCCAAGTACATATGACTACCAAGTAATCAAATTATCCTGCTCCTGAACAATAAGACATGGAATGGAATAAAATTTTACCACCAGAGTACCTCTTGGAATATTAAAGAAGGTCCTATTACCCCCTTTGTTTGTTGTTCGATAATGTCAAGCCGGAAGCAACCCACAGCTGACCCTCCGGCAGAGGGTTTTCAGAGGTCTTAGGAGGATATTACTCTGCAGAGCAAATGGTAGTCTCTAACTGCAAGCATTTGGGATTGCAGCGCAGCATCTTGCCAATTATTAAGACTTTAAAGCTAGGTTTAACAATGCAATACAAAGGGCTCTAGTGAAAACAGTCTTCAACAGGAGAACAAGGAGGACAGAATCTCAACACAGTATACCTTATTGGAGTCTGAAAATAACTAATTTATGAAAAGATGTAGTTGTTTCTACAATTTTTAATGATTATTGGCTGACAGTCAGTTGGGTCACCCTTCTTTGGAATGGGAACAAATACAGACCTCTTCCAGTCAGTTGGCCAAGTGGTTGTTCTCCAGATTTCTTGGCACAACTTGGTGAGCACATCCAGG
>NW_006399922.1:5313636-5323988 GCF_000299155.1 Elephantulus edwardii | reverse complement strand
GGAGGGACAGTGCAGGAGGGGAAGACCCTCTATGAGGTGGATTGATTCAGTCACTGGGGTAATCAGGATGGGTGTGTCAGAGGCAGGGTGATTGGCACAGGATAGAGCAGGGTTTAGGGCTGTTGTATATATGGTCTCTATGAGTCACAAAGGACTCGAGGGCACATAACAACAACAACAACAACATTGGCTGACATAAGTACTAGTTATCAAATAGCATTTCAACTTAGATTCTTCTCAAAATATACAGTTTTTTGAATGATAAAAGAAAAAAAAAAACCCAGAAGAAAAAAAATCCAAATGAGTGTGCCAAGACATCTCTGTAAACACTAATTTTAACATTTAAAGACAAACCGAGCAGAGTCCGTTTTAATTTGACAAAGTCTGAGCGCCCCCTGATGGCTAAATTGGCACCTTACAGCAGATATAATTTTTAGCGGTAAAGGGCCGCCCGTCACCCTATTAAATCCTTTACTTGAAATAATCAAGTAACTGTTCTTTCACGCCATGTACTGATAAAATAAGTGGGCTTATTATAGGACAGATATGGAACATCAGGGAGTGTCTTAAGTTGATAGGATTTATGGAGAATGTAGATTTGTTAAGCGATAGACAGAAATGTGCTATTACATGAAGATCTAAAGGAAGCTCGGGAAGCTCGTTTTCATTTACTGTACTGTTAGCTCCGGGTACTTTTAATGTTGTTCCTTAGGGAAAATGGCACATCCACTGAGCAAAACCACCAGCACTACAAAAAATAAAAAAAAACAAACCAAACCTGGATGCCACTGATGCACCAGAGGCTCAACTGCAGGCGAGCGCCCTCCTCTGGCCGCTGCCAGGCCTGCAGGGCTTGCAGGGACTGCCACCCACAAAGGGCTGGCTGCCCAGGGGCTCTGCCTGGGGACAGTGTCTGGGTGACTTCTGCTACCTTTCCCCTAGGCAATTACCTTGCAAGAAACATCTTTTAGTTTGCCTCAACTAGTGGTAAGCTGAAGGTACATGGCAAGCTGTTAAAATACATTCTCAAAACTCATCTGGGAGGGTGCAAACTGCTTCCTGGAGGAGATAAGGCAAGATGATGTTTGCTGAGAAGAGGAAGCTTTGGCATGTAGCCCTGAACAAAAGGGAACAAGTGTTCTTTACTGGCAGAACAGCTTCTCATTAGGACTCACTCCTTCATACATTATGCCTTTCATCCCTACTCAACCACAAAATGCTTTTGCTAAAGTAAATACAAAGGTAGAAAAAGATTAACACTGAAAGAATCTTTAGTAATAAACAGTTGCCTATCTGCCTACTTGCCCGTGATTTATAACACAATAAACATCTGATTCTGTAACAGCTCATGCACTGAAGCCACAGCTCTGAAAAATGGAATGTGAAAGCACCCAGGCCCCACTACCATCACAACAAAGTGAGCATGTACAAATGTGCTAAGAGTATCTCTTTGCATCTTTTATAGCTTGTGTATATTAATCTGTAACACTTATTAGGAGAGTCATTGCTATGCAAAGCAGCACCCAATCCCTTTCTCTGGCTTTTCAACAGAGTGCACTGTTTAGCCAATAGGACAGACCCTCTGGCCCTCATTCTGCATTCATCACGGGCAGCATTTGCACAATGTATCTCTCAAAGGCTCTGAAAAGAAGGCCTTAATACTCATGTAAACAACTGCAAACCAATTACTTAATGAATCAGGCCCACATATAATGAGGGGCAGACAAAGAGCTATAAATGTATTTTTGCACCCAAGCCGCTGCTTTAAAGTAAAAATCCCTCAGCTATAGTTTGGGCTTAACAGCACATCATAATTATTGTCTCTAGGACATCAGAGGAAGCCATTTCCCCCCGCCCCCCCCCAGGTCCAGTGGGGTCTTTTTTGAGCTTGCTCATCAGCTCACTGACAACACTGAGCAAAGAAGAATTTTTAAAAGTGCTACAGCAGCACTGCATGTTATGTTTATTCTCAAGTACTGGGTTTTGAGACCACTTGTAAAAGCAATAAAGCTCAAGGAGCAACTGTAGTAAGTGAGATCCTTAAATGTAAGCCTTTAAGAAATTTCTGTGAATCTAGACACAAACAGCAAAACTAGAGCTCTCTAAAGCCTAGGGTGGCATAGTAACAACCACAATCCCAGCACAAGAACCCAGATATAACAGATGCAATACCAAACTCACTTGCTTAAAGACCAGACGTTGTCATTATTCCTGAAAGGCTTTTCTAAAAACAGGTATTATGAAATTATAATTTATTTAGAAAATTAATTTCATTCAGAAACAACTGTATTAACAAAAAGCCTCTGATTTCAAATTGGAAAAGTGGTTTTAGTTTTGTGAATCCAATTGCTTTCTGAATATCTTTCAAATGCTCCCCCTCAAATAAATATATACAGATATACAAACAAAAGGTTAAGAATTGGGTTTATTAATGCTTCTAACATAAAGCAGAAGCACACAAATACTTCGAATAATCTTTAAACACTGAAGGGATACACTATTGAACAAAACAGTAATAATAAATTCTGAAACCTCTCTGTAGAAATTATCTTTTAAAATATCTTTGAGATAACCTCAGACTTGAACTTATAGCATAATTATAAAAACAAATAAGCTTTAAAACATCTATATCCCCTAATTCATTATTTCCTGATCCCTCTTAAAATTATAGTTGAAAACTCAGGTAATAATTCCTGCTAAGATAACAGTAGCAATTCCTGATCAACTAAATGAGCAATTTTCTCACAGTGACCTTGCCAGGTTTTCAAAAGGGAAAATGTTTAATTTAAAACAATTTCTTTTTAAACACTGTAAAAAAAATATAATTTTTCTTATAAAAGTATTACATTTCTTGATCAAATAGTTTCATAATATGGGATATTATATAGGACATTATATATGTAAAGTTTTTGCTTTAAAATGTCATTGGAGTAAGTAATTAATTAAATGTAAGACAATGGATCATTTTAAGAATACCTTTATAATGAGAGACATTATTATAAATGAAACTTTCTGTGGTGTTTTAAGTGCTATGAATATTTCATCAGATGACTGCTTATTCTTGCTCTCAGGCATCTGATGGCACGGTATAGTTAGCATTTTATGTTGACGACAAACAGTTCATTTATCATTTTTCAGAAAACTTCTAAGAAGTGCTATGGTCTACAAAGCGAAGAGATAAATTTTATTCCTCAGTAAAAGAAACAAGCAAGAAAGCAGCAGAAAAGGAAAGACTTATCTTTACTTGGTTAAAAACAACCACCCACCGTGTATAGTCCACTATTGCTAGTTTAAATATCAGCCATCTCAGAAGTAAGAAACAACCATTTCATTTCTTTTAAAGCCTGATGTTTTCTCTTGGCCCTTTCCTGACAACTTCCTTTGTGTGGTCTCTAAGCAGTCCTACTGCGAGCAGCTGTAGATGCTAATGTGTGGTTCACTGAGGTGTCAACAGAGTTTTAAACCAAGGCAACAACAGCTGCAAAACAATGCTTGGCTCTGGTGCAAGTATTTTCAAAGGTAGACTAAAGTTTTAACTATTATTTTAGATAAACAAAACCCCACATCATAACCCTCCATCAAGTCACATAACAAAATAATAAACAGCCAGAACCGAATTGAGCTGTGACATTTCTTTTATGACTTTACCTTGTCAAAGGATTTACTTCACCAGATGAAAAATATGCTTCCAAAGCAGTATCATTAGTTGTCTTTGTATTGAGTGTGCTGCTGCCATTATTAAAACCTGTGATGAGCACAAACAGGAAGGCAGAGTTAGCAATGGCTGCTACGCAGTGATGAAACCCAAAGTAGTAAGATGCAGCCTCACAATTTTGATAAAATCCACGTCAACAGGGAAAGATGCTGTCTGAACTAAAGAAGGCAAAGGGAGCTGCTAGGGCAAGGAATGGCATGCTATACAATACTATAAAAAAGTCACAAAAACGAAAAAAAATAAAAGTACCCAGAAGGGATCTGCTTTAATAAGAGAACAAGAAGCACACATAAGTATACAGGTCTTAGTCTTATGCAAGCATAGTGGAGAGTCTCAGGTCACAATTTCCAGATCAGATTTCAGAAATAACTGCCACTCTGACAGACCTACCTCAACCACCCTGAATTCTGACAGTTCTTCTATTTTCCATCTCTTAGAGGAAGCTGAATTCCTATTGAAAATGGCCAAGGCCATTCTTTATTCATCCTGGAAAGGTTAGTGAGGAGGATACACATCAGGACTCTTTCCTGGAAGCTGAGTGAACCACAGTGCACCTAGTCAGCCATGGGGGATGGGGTCCCTAACCTCAGTCTCACTGGCCTATTCACTGTTGATATTCCTGGGGATCATGAATTGACAGTGTACAGGTATCCTTGTAAATGGTGTTTTCTGAGTTTCTAACCTGTAACTTGCTTGTCCGCATAATAATCCCCTCAATAATGTAGTCACCTTCAATCTGAAGAGAGTCTCACATGCTTAAATAGACTGTCTTTTCAGACATGAAAACTGAAGCACAAGGTTTAAGTAGCTTTCCTTAGTGAAAGTCCCAAAGTCAGAGGCCTAAGACACTTAACAAAAATACCTGAAATGTGCACGTCTTCATTAGGTCTATTTGGAGTCTGTGAGCAAAAACCCCAACACACAGTGCTGTGAGGTAAACCCAGTCAGTACACAGGATCTTTTATCCTTCCTCTCAGCCTTTTTATCCTTCTATCCAGTGCAGAATTCCCAAGGATATGAATGAGAGTGGAGGTAAAGAGCAATGTGTGACAAGATGTAAAATACACAAGGCAGCATCTCACACCAGGCAGGCAAACCCATCAGAAGCACTTCTATTATTATAATACAGGAAAATCTGGCATCTTGAAAAGTACAGAAAGAAATTTCACAGGAAGTTGGGGAATGGAATGGAAGGTTGATTAGCTTCATGGTCAGTTAATGACTATTTCATTCACAAATAAATGACACATACTTTAATGATTAGTGTACTGATAGAACCATAATTTTTTATGCATCCTCAATAAATTAACACTTCTACCAAATACACTTGTTCTGTGAACCTGTCCAATCAACTATGCACAGATTTATGGTGTTTTCCTCCAAACTGTGCATGTGTCCACTAACCAGAAGTAATGCTCTGTACAAGGCATGGTTCTTAAGGGGCCTCACATGTACAATGAGGTGGATGAATATTTTCTAAAATCTCCCTGAACTCTTAACTCTGTAACTCAACTGCGAAGAAGGTGATAAAAAAAACTATGTTATATCAGAAATGTTAGATCTCTCCATAAAGGTGACACTTTCTACCAGGCAGAGCCCCTGTTTTTTGTTTGTTTGTTTTTGAGACCCTGTTTTAGAGCACCACTGCCACAGTTGTCAACCAAACCCTGCACTGGGTACTCATTCTGCCACGGCTCACTGAGTACTCACAGTAAGCAAAACAACTGAGCTTTTCAGCAGCCAACTCAAAACAACTTCATATTAACTAGATCGCCAAAGACAGCTAAGTCTAATGCATCATTAGACTGTCCTTCCAATAAAGGTCTGTCTGAAGACAATTTTGAAAAAAGTGGAAATGTGAATATGATATTAAAAAAAAATCACTGTTAAAATCTGATAAGTGAAAATATGATATGGTGGCTACCAAAAAATGAAGCCCTTAAAACTATATTGCCTTCTGTATTAATTCACTGTAATTCACTATTAATTCACTTTAACAATGGGAATTGCGACTTACTTAAAAAAATATAGGTGTAATAAAATGAAAACCACTGAAACTCATAAAAATAAAATGATAAAGAAGGAAAAAAATAATTGTTTCAGTTATATAACTATTCCTATTATAACAGGAATATCACAGGTAAATGGCTTTAACAAATTTATTCTCATAGTCTGGAAGGCTAGGCATCTGAATTCAGGGATGCCAGTGCTGGGGGAAGGCTTTCATCCTCTGCCAGGTCTGTGGCAAAGTTCTGTCTCCTTCAGCATCTGTGGGCTTGATATCCCTTGGAGACTGTGTGTGTTCTGCATCAGTCTTCCCTTGGTCTGAGAGATTGATAGCACAGGGTGTAACCTCTTCACTCATCTCTTCTTTTATGGTGATTTTACAGTCCCTCTCTCACCTCACTTTTCTTTCCTTTTGTTTCTTATAAGGTTCAGGCCCAGACCCCAGGCAAAATCTTCTTCTATTAGATCAGGCTGTGTCCTCATTAAGAGTGTTGCATCCCCTTTTAAACTCATTGTAATGGCTTAGTTGATTATATCAGCTCATATGCACAGGATGACTGATCACTCATTACACAGCTGCCAAAACACTGAGCATCATGGTCTAACCAAGCTGAAACACCATGACAACTATTCAAAACAAAAATTCTAGATTGAAAGAAATTACATTTAAATTGAAACTTCAGTTGTCTTGGATTTTATAGTTCTCATTTCAGAATTTAAAATGAACTAACATTCCATTAAGAAAGGGAAAACAGCTCAGGGGCACTGTCTATTACTTAAGAAATTGGGAGTTTGGGAGGAAAATGGATCTGGAGTGATTGCTGTGCCACTTATAACAAGTGGCTACTGTGACATACCAAATGAGACCAAGGGGGTGTTGAGGGCCATGGCTATGTTGGTACAACATAGACCCACGAGGGAAAGTTCTGTCATCCCTATCCAAACTTACTCTACTGTATTAAGAAAACCATTAAAAATATATTTACTTTTGTCTTAATTCTATTGTTATTCACTATCAATTAACTTTTATAAAGGGAGTTCAGGTGACTTACACTGAAAAATAAAAAGGTGTACTAAAATAAAAACCACTGAAAACAATAAAATTATGAAGTATAAAAAATTAATTGTTTCAGTTATATAGCATTACTATAGCAGTACTACCACAATTATTTTAACAAAGAAATGTATTCTTTTCTCTTAGGAGAGGGAGCTCTGGTGGCTTGATAGTCAGGAGTCACACTGTCAATCTGAAGGTATGTGGTTTGAATCCACCAGCTGCGCTAGAGCTCCCTAGAATTCAGGATACTATTTGTTCATTCTGATCTTGGGACAGCTTGTTACTGGAAAATTCAGAATCCTTCCAAGAACAGCCTCCTTTCCCTGGACCAGACAACCTGAACGCCAGCCTTCACTTACCTGATGACAGTGGTACAGAAAAAGTTGCCTTTTGGAATCTGTCGTCAGAGTAATATGTATTATCCTGAAGAGTGGACTGCTTCAGCAACTGGTAAGCATCTGTTTCTATAGATAAATAAAAACATAAGAAACAAACAAACAAAACCCAGCAAAACCTTCCTTCTGTACTTAGTGGTAAGGAATTACGTTGCCTATGCAAAGGTAAGCAGTTCAAACCCACCAGCTACTTCATGGGAGTGTGATTTACTGCCTTTGAAAACCAACTGTTATGCATTGATTCTGACTCAATGATACACAACAGTCCAAAGATAAACTTCTGTTTCCTATTAAATAAGCACTTTTCAAATGTGTGCATATTATTTTTTTATTTTCAATTTTTCAAAAGTCCAAAAATATAACCAACCAACCAAAACTAATTTAGATGAATGTAGGTTTCAAGATTTCAAGGATAAGTGAATTTATTTCAGGCTGCTGAATTTCACTCATTATTTTGAGTGTATGTGTGTGTGTGTCTAGGTTCAACAACAGCATAAGGAAAGAACTTTTTTTTTTTTTTATTTTGTGTGCGTGTACCGTCAAATCAGATCTGACTGGTACAGGAGGATATTGCGCCTCCTTCTCTGGCAGAGCATCTGGTGGATTCGAACCATGTTCCTCTGGGATTGCAGTGGAGCTTCTTGCCACTAGGCCACCAGAACTCCCCTTAGGAAGGAACTTCTTATTGCTGCAGTCTTTGCAGGTACAGCTACAGAAATTCATTAGGAAGACAGCACAGATTTCCAAGGTTCCCAGTCCCTCTGGCATGCTCCCACTTTAGCTTTGAAGAGTGAATACTCTGCAATTGCCTGGAGGAGGATAGGAAAGGTGGCAGAAGTAGGTTGGCTTAGAGCTGTACAGCTGAGAAACTTTAACCAAAACTCAGGGGAACAGAAGCAGGAGTGTTCATGAGGAGCAGAGCCAGGTTCCCAGAGCAGTCAGCTGTAGGCTGAACCTGGCTTGTCGTGTACAACTCCCTTGGCTGTGCAAGGCTCTAATAACTTACGCTGTAGGTTAACTTGGGAGAGACTATTAGGAAAATGTCAAATATTATGCAATGGGCCTGAGTGGTACATTTTCCTTATGATGATCACTTTATTGCACAGCTGACAGTCTCAAGGGTACATGGATAGACGGAGGTCAGAGAACAAAAATTTAGCAGAGACAGACAGAAACAGCCTCTCTTACTTTCCAATGGCAATCAGTTTTTACATCCACATTTTCGCTGTGGCCACAAAAGCATTACTGCTGTCAGTGCCAGGGACAGACATTCCTGCATTTTGCCAGCTTGATTTAAGAATTCAAGGGCTCCTTATTACTGGATTTAAGCAAACCTCACACTGATGGTGGGGGGAAAAAAATCAGAATTTATCTTGTCCTATTAAGAATCAGTCAGAGTTAAAAATTCAGAATAAGCATAATTCCGCATTTTAAGTGCTATGTAATGGAAAGACATATAGTTCCACCACTATCTTGTACCACTGATCACTCCAACTCTCCATCAGCTTTCTGAGGTTGTGATTGTATTCAGGAGGAGAATATCATCTCTTTTTTTCTGCAGAGAAGCTGATGTCTTTGAACTGCTGACTTTTTCCAATTAGTAGCCCAAGACATAAGTTATTATACCACCAGAGCTAGGGACCATTAACTCTGAAGAGAAAAGACACTGAGGCAAAATGTGTGTGTGTATGTGTGCTGTTGTTTTTTCAAACTGCTCGATTGTGAAACTGGTTTGGCAGGTTGGAATCAATATTTTGAAAAAATTAATAAAGTAAGTATCAAATGCAGTGCATGTGGGAAGAGAAAAATATTATTTGTATAATGTCTATGTGTATGAGTTGAGTACTATCTTAAGAAATTAGAAATGCATCCTGCTGTAGGTTAGTCTCACAGAGCTATAATGGCACTGCAATACTCTCCAAATAACCCCAACATCTTTATTACTTTAGGTTTAACTTTATTTTTTATTTTCAGGAGGAAAAATTTGTTGATCAGATTAAAGAGAAAATGCATGAATTCTAAGAAAGGTAAAGAATCACTTTCTAAAAAAGGTGGAAATACCTTGTTTAGTTTTTGTTTTCTAAAAATCAATAATTTTTTTTTCCACTGAAGATCTTAATGGCTATATGCTATTTCTGTGATCAAGGTCAGAAAAAAGGTAACAAACGCAAAAAAATTTAAAAAGGAGCCAACTTTTTGGCACACAAAGACTCATCCTTTGAGTTGGAGCTAGAAGTAGTTTGCAATTATCCATGTCTATTATCTTAAGGCAGAGAAACTGAGCTCCAATGGACTGTTTCTCCTATTATTTAAAACATTAGATTTGTGTGAGAAATATCCACTTCATAGTTATAAGGTAGTTTCAGGTTTGTGGGGATTAACTATTCTGTGCAAATCCAAGAAGGCATATAGCAGAAAGAGCACCACTGTAAGACTCTGGAAAAGACAGGTTATTTCCACAGATCACAAGTTTTACATTTTAGTGTCTTCTTTTCTTCTTGAGGATCTGGGATCTGCAATTCAGATGGAGGCTTCTCTTCCAGGATTTCTAAGCCAGCTGTTTTGGAGGAAGATGGCGCACTTCCTGTCCCACTCCACCAGAGCCCCTACTCACGGCACCTCACTGGCATTAGATCCTGAAGCACCTGGAAAATTTTCATCTAAGATGCAGCTGTTCTGACCACACTGATTAAAACCAAGCGCTGCTGGAAACATCACTCACCTTCACTTCTACTCCATGCTGCTAGCAATGGATTGGCAAAGTGGAGTTTAAACAGTAAAAGGAATGAATACTGAGGTAGCACCCGAGACACCAAATTGGCCAGGGAGGATTAGATAGGCAGGCATCATGTGCTTCAATCCAACAAGAGAATCAGCATGCACCAGAACTAGGGCTATTACCCCATAGTATATGCCATGACTAAAGAAAAACTGTTGCTGTAGAATTGATTCCAACTTATTACCTCTATAGGGCAAGATACAAATGCGCATGGGGTTTTCAAATGTTTTGAACTGTGTGTAAACTTTATGGCCTTGGAAACTATATGTTGTTGTTGTTGTTGTTGTTGTTATGTGCCGTCGAGTCGTTCCCGACTCATAGCGACCCTATGCACAACAGCCCTAAACCCTGCTCTATCCTGCAACAACCGCACCGCCTCTGACACACCCATCCCTATTA
>NW_006399922.1:5305550-5310975 GCF_000299155.1 Elephantulus edwardii | reverse complement strand
CTATGCACAACAGAACACACGCAGATTAACAGAAAGGGCAACCTAGGTAGAACTATCAAGTATGGAAATACAAGGGAGGAGGAACAGTTGTAAGCAGACCCTAGTGATTGGAAACTATATAGGATAGTAAAAATTATGTCCAAAGCATTGTTATGACTTGGTATTAATTTAATAGCAATGAGTTTTAATCTCTGTAAAAGCAGACTGCCACATGCCTCTCCGGTGAAGTGGCTGATGTCTTCTAATCGCAAACCTTCTGATTAGCAGCCAAGGTTGCTAACTACCGCAAAACGAGGGATCCTTGCCATACCCTTATTCACTTGATTCTAGTTAGAGATTCTAGGAGATGGTTTAAGTAGGAAAAACAAAATAAAGTTTAATTGTAAAAATTAGGAGAGGTGAAAGAATACAATGAGTGTATTCAATGAGTGAGTCAAAGAAAGATGTAATAGTTGAAGAGGGGAAAGGCTGGAGGTTATAAATGCAGACATTTTCTGAAGCCTTTAAGGTATTAAAAATGACTGACTCGGGCCAGACGTCAGCCAGTGGAAGAGGATGGGAGGGCATTCCTATTCTCTTGGAACAGCTCTCCTTTGGCTGCAGTCAATTGTTATCAGGTAATAAGGTGGACCCAGGTGTGGCAGATTTCTCCATTTACTGTTTAATAAAGCACTGCACAGGCCAAGTAAAATATATTTGCAATCTCAAATAAGATGGTAGAGCTCCAGTGCAACAATGCTAAACCTGGTCTGCAGCCCCCTTCCCCCACCCTGACCCCACACTGAAAGCTCTGCCATAATAAAGGATATGGATGAGTAGAGCAACAAAGAATCTTCACAAGGAGTCAAGATCAGCCATAGCAATCAGCAGAACGGTGTTAAAATACTTATTGTAGGAGTAAGGGGGGGTAAAAGTAAGAAAGATCTGATTATCTGACTTGATTTGGAGAGACTGTCCAGTAACAGGACAAGAAGATTTGGCTTTCAGATTTTCAAAGACACTGCTGCTAGTGTTGCTAAGTGTTTACAACTGTAAGAACATCAACGGGATAGCCAATTGATAGACTGTAAAAGGGCCAAAGCTTTAAAAAGGGAAGGAACCAAAGTTTTTGTCAGAGGACTGTTGTTATGTGCCGTCAAGTCGTTTGTGACTCATAGCGACCCTATGTCCAACAGCCCTAAACTCTGCTGTGTCCTGTGCCAATCTCACTGTCTCCAACACACCCATCCCAATTACCCCAGTCACTGAATCAATTCACCTCATAGAGGACCTTCCCCTCCTATGCCTGCCCTTCACCCTCCCAAGCATGATGTCCTTCTCCAAGGACAGGTCTCTCCTTACAACATAACCAAAGTATGTCAGACGAAGCCCCAGAATCCTTGCCTCCAAGGAGCAGCCTGGTTTAACCCTCTCCAGGATGAATCTGTTTGTTTCCTATCAGTCCATGGTATATTCAATACTCTTCTCCAGCACCACAGCTCAAAGGCATCAATTCTCCTTCTATCCTCCCTAGTCATTGTCCAACTTTCTGATGCATAACAAGTGACAGCAAAGACCATGGCCTGTATCAGATGCACCTCAGTCTCCAGAGAGAGACCACTGCTCTTCAGTACTCTGGAGAGGTCCCTAACATCAGACTTTCCCATTGTGATACGTCTTTTTAATTTCCTGGCTACTGGTGCCAAGAGTGTTGACTATGGCTCTAAACAGACGAAAGCTGTGAACAATCTCAATCTCTTCACCATCCATCCTGATGCTGCCAATTGGTCCAGTGGTGAGAATCTTTGTCTTCCTGATATTGAGCCTCAATCCATATTGAAGGCTGCAGTCCTTGACCCTCTGCAGCAAGCACTTCAGGTCCTCCTCAGTTTCAGCAGGCAGGGTTGCATCATCTGCATAATGCAGATTGTTGACAGATCTACCACCAATCCTGACCATACATTTCTCCTCATAGAGCCCAGCCTCTCGGATAATCTGCTCTGCATACAGGTTGAAAAGGTATGGAGACAGGACATATCCCTGACGTACACCCTTCCCAATTTTGAACCAGGCAGTGTTACTTTGCTCTGTTCTAATGACTGACTCTTGGTCCAAGTATAGGTTTCACATTAGCACGATCAAGTGTTCTGGGATTCCCATTCTTCTCAGAGTCAGCCACAGTTTTTCATGATCCATACAAATGCCTTTGCATACCTCTGGTATTCCCTGCTTTCAGCTAAGATCCATCTAACATTAGTTACAATATCCCTAGTACCACAACCCCTTCTAAACCCAGCTTGCACTCTGGCAGTTCTCTGCTGATGTGCTGTTCCAGTCGTTTTTGGATAATCTTCAGTAGAATCTTGCTTGCATGTGAAATCAATGATATTATTCTATAGTTTCCACACTCTGTTGTGTCACCCTTCTTTGGAATGGGAACAAATATAGATCTCTTCCAGCCAGTTGGCCAAGTGGTTGTTCTCCAGATTTCTTGGCACAACTTGGTGAGCACGTCCAGGGGACTGATCTTAGATTTTTCTGAAGAAATGAACTGAATATTTTAGTTTATTTATAGAGACTGAGATTACTGAACTTCCATGGATATAAAAACAAATGAAAGAGGAATTTATCTCATATACAGATGAAGAGTCAGTAAATTGGTTCTGAGACATGTAAAAGTCAAAGCTGCATAACCCAAAGAGGTACATAGGCAGCAATAGGAACAACAGAGAGGAGGAAGTGGTTTGCAGCTGGTGGATATTGTGGTACAAGGGGTCATGGACAACGTCAGGCCAAAGCTCAAACTAAAGATTCAATACCTATTATAATCAATAATATGGAAATACCAATGCTTCCTATGGTGGTGATTAAAACTATGTGGCCAAGGTGGGTATGACCTTTCTGGGCATAATTGTAGATGTGGGCAGGGAAATTCAGACTACAGTGGTCAGCAGAGCATGAGCAGCATCTTGAGTAGAGACAGTCACCTACTAATCAGTGGCCATACTAAAGGAGGTCACTGGAGAAACCAGAGCAGATGTGAAGTCAATCTGGTAGGATGATGCTGAAAACTGATCTTCTGTTGATCTAAAATGGTGATCCTAGATCAGTAAGAAATAGTTGTGTCCAACTGTTCACAGCTGACAAGTAAGCTTTGTTTTCAATTTACCCTTTTTTTGTGGTTTTTTTTTTTTTAATTTTTAAATTTTTGTGTGAGTGTACCATCAAATCAGATCTGACTGGTACAGGAGGAGATTGTCCCTCCTTTTCCCGGCAGAGCATCTAGTGGATTCGAACCGTGTGCCTCTGGGATTGTAGTTGCAGCTCCTTGCCACTAGGCCACCAGAGCTCCCTTCAATTTACCCTTTTGATATCTGTGTCTTGACTCTTGTGGATACAATTCTTATTTACATGAGTTCAAGTTAAACCTCAAATTTATGTGGAGGAAAACCAGAAAACTAGATGGTAGTGGCAATTTTTCTGTGTTCACTAAAACTGGCACAAGCACATCTAGATAAAAACTAAGGACATACAGACATAAAGAAAGGCAACAGCTGGGTGAAGATCTTAAGTAGCTCTCTATATCAAATTAATCAGATTTCAGGCTCTTTAGAGGCAAGATTGTAAACCTCTTGCTACGAGTTCTCAAAGGAGCCCTTTCAGGTCATCTTTCTTTCAAGTATTCCATGTCTTGGTTTTCTTGCATGCCAAGGAGCTTCTAGCTCTCCTCTCTCCCCTCTCCCTCCCCTCAGTCCCCTCTCTCTCCTCTCTCCCTCCCTTTCCCACCTCCCTCTTTGGCCCCTCTTCTCTCTCTCTCATCTCCTGTAGGAGGAAAGGTGATGCAGAGAAACTCCATATTCCAGACAAACTCCTCTCACAGACTGCGACCTGATTAAGAGCATTGCATTGAGCCCAGGCAGTACAGAGTGCTATTTATCGGGCAATATCCTCCATAAGGATTTACAGCCTTGAAAACCCAATGGAGGGGGCACCATGAGTCAGAATTCAACAGTGGATTTTGTTTAGTAGTCAACACTAATCTCTTTACAACTTATGGATCACATCAGAGATGACTGCATCAGTACATAATTGTCTCTTGTGTTACTTCATTAACATAATAGAGATTAGGGTTTGCAACACATAGGCTAACTACGTAATATTGATAATCATGGCCTTGTCAATTTGACACAAAAGTGGGGAGAGGCAGGGGTGAGGAATGACACACACAATTCAATCTACAATAGTCTTATTTTTGAGTAAACCATAGTCTGGAAGCACAAGGACTGGGTAGCTCCTTAAGTCTTCACTTTCTACCTATCCCTTAACTTCTGGAGAAACACCTCTTTCCATTAATAATGTAACATGCTCAGAAAATTGCTAACCTAGTGAAAATAATTAGATAAAACTAATTTCTAAAGAAATTAATTATTTTCAAGTAGAATGTTCTGACAAACACAGAAACAAATATGCCTATGTTCTTGAGGTTTCAATTATAGATCCTTCAATCAATTATCTATTTTATATGTTGTTGTTAGGTGTAATCAAGTTGACTACAACCCACAGCCACTCTCTGAAAAGAGATCTGAACCTTGCCTTTTCCTGCTCCATCTCACAATCTCCAACACGCTCCAGCCCAGTGCACATACAGTGACTGTGTTTACCCATCCTGTTGAAGATCTTCCTCTTTTTTCTGATCGTCCACCTTTCTCATCAAGATGCCTATTTCCAAAGACTGGCCCCTCCTAACAACATGCTCAAAGTACATAAGGCAAATTTCCACCATTCTTGCCTCTAACTAACACCCTGGTTACACTTCCTCCAAGACAAACTTGTTTATTCTTTAGGTAATTCATGAGATACAATACTCTTCTACAATACCAAAATTCAAAGGCATTGAGTTTTCTATGGTCATCCTTAATTATTGTCAACTTTTAGATGCAGAGGAGGTAATGGAAAAGACTGTGGTTTGGGTCAGGTGTACTCAGTCTTAAAACTGACATTCTTGGTCTTCAGTGGCAAATTTTCTTAATGCAGTAAGTCTCTTTCATTCATATATGTTGTGTTTTGTAAAATTATTGTTGATCTGTCTCTTATCACCCCATCTCTTCAAGTCCCCACTGCATCTTTTCTATTCCTTCACTACCCTCATTTGCCCAATAACCTCTTCTATCCTAGTAACTGTGTCCCTCTCTCCTTTTTTCTGTTCTCCTCTTCTATCCTTCCTCTACCCCTTTTGAATATGCATACATATCCTGTGTAGGTTTGACTGCTACTGCTATGTGTGTTGATTGTGAATTCAAGTGAGATAAAATTATGTACAAGTTCAGTATTTTTTCTTCGTCTATTATGACGTTGCCTATTGTTCCAGTGGTGAGGATTTCTATTTTCTTGATATTGAGGTATATATTACTTCTAAGTTGGAAGTGTCTCATAGCTGATCCTCCAC
>NW_006399922.1:5289619-5304470 GCF_000299155.1 Elephantulus edwardii | reverse complement strand
TCTGTGGCTTCCCTTTTCACCCTGTTAGAGAAGTTTCTGGATGCGTATAGGGATTTGATTCTTAGTGTGTTTCTGAGGCCATAATTACATCTGAGATGATTGTTCATCTTTGTTGTGAATCTGCTGGTGGATGTGAACTGCCAAGAGGAGCAGACTTTGGGTTAAGTGCATATTTCCTTAAGGGCTACATCACCAAAACTCCCTACATAAAATCTAGGTTTATATATAAAATTTAGTTTAAAAAGCAGAAAATCTTAGTTAAAAATGTAAAAAAAAGACAAGGTGTATGATCTTGTTCAAGATCTAGCTTAGAGGGTTAAAATTTATCCTTGCCTGTTAATTCCAAGGTGATGGCACAAGGATATAAATACATTATCCTCATGTTGTTGCATAAGCCGCTCTAAGCTAATCATCTATCTTTCTGCAAAGTGTTAAAGGATCATGGAACTTACTCTTTTTCATTTTGATATACATTTTGTGTCTGGAAAATGGAAATAGCTAGAGAAAGAATGTGAAAACATGCTGAATAAAGAGAGGTAAAAAATGATGTTGAGGGGAGGAAAAAGCCTCAACTTCTTATCTTTTATTCTCTTTTATATGCAAATGTACACCTGCTAAATACTTCCAGATCTACAAATAAAGAAAATATCTGATGAACAAGTGCTTTTAACCACCCACAACAAGAGCCAGATAAACATGTGATTCACAGCCTCTAAGGGGCGTCTCTATGTCTGCAGCACAGTCTGCCCACTGCTTTTGCAAAAATTTGTAAGGAAAAGTAGAAGAGCAGGGCCTGAACAAGAAATAACACAAAGAGATGCAAACAATACTGTCACTGCAGCTAGGGAAAATGACCTTGCACAAAGAACTGGACACCTTCAAGCAAGGGAGAATTAGGGCTATTATGGTATGAAACATGTAGAAACTTGAAAATTAAATACATTTGAAATACATTTTCTGTCTAATGAGTTTTCCTCAGTGTATTTTTATACTCATGATTTTTTTAACCCTTTATTTGGCACTAGATGTGTTGCTGATGTAGCAAATGCAGTCATTTTTATAAATGAAAATAAAAACGTTAGGGTATCTTTTGTAAATTAATTCAAAAGATAAATATCACTTAAAATCAAGAAGTCATTTGTTCATTTGTTCAATAATGGGGTTGTGTGAAAATTAGAAAAATAGTAGGATATAGGACCTATGACAATTCTGAAAATGCAGAAAGCACATCTATGTTTAAGATTTTATTTTTTTAAAATAAAGGATTGTATGTCTTTGTGAAGATAATGCCCTGAGAAGATATGTAACAAGAACCACTTTTGATACTTAAACCTTGTGCAACAGAACCAGTAATTCTGAGTTGGTAAGGTCACAGCATCATCTCTCACAAAGACGATAAAAATTCCTCATTGACATGAGTTACCCAGGTCTGCCTTAGAAAAATGTACTCCATCACAATCTTAATTTCTAGGAGAAATTTAACAACTAAATAAACATAAACTTTGTGAATTAACTTTAATAAATTCAACACAGCTCTGCAGGCATTACTTTTTAGGTAAAGCTATATTCATAGCTTTAAAAAGATTCTTAACACTGGACCAATAGGCAACATCATGATAGATGGAGAAAAGATTGAAGTTGTCAACAAGTTCATCTTACTTGAATCTACAATGAACACTCTTGGTACCAGTAATCAGATCAGGAGACAGTATTACTCTTGAAAAGTCTGCAGTCTGGTACCTCTCCAAAGTACTGAGAAGCAATAATGTCAACTTGAGGACTAAGGTACACCTGATTCAGGCCATGATCTTTTCAATCACTTGCTATGCATCTGAAAGCTGGGCAATGAATAAAGATGACAGAAGAAAAACTGATGCCTTGGAACTATGGTGTTGGAGAAGAGTTCTAAATATCCCATGGACTGCCAAAAGAAGAAACAGATATGTCTTGGAGAAAGTGCAGCCAGAGTGTTCCTTGTAGGACAGGATGATAAAGCTTCATCTTAACATTCTTCAGATATGTTGCTAGGAGGAGTTATTCCCTGAAGAGGGACATCATGCTTGGGAAAGTGGTAGGTCAGTGAAAGAGGGGAATACCATTAACCAGATGGACTGACACAGTTACTGCTGCAATGGGCTCTAGAGTGTTAGAAATTGTGAGGATAGGACAGGATTCAGATCTGTTGTTCATGGGCTGCAATGGGTTGTACCTGACTTGACAGCACCTAACAACAAGATATTCATCAAAGGGTGCTCTGGTGGCTTACTAGTAAGGATTTGCTCTGCTAATCCAAAGGTACATGGTTCAAAGCCAACAGCCTCTCCTCAGAAGAAAGGTGGACAATCAATCTCCTGTGTAATTTACAGCTTCTGAAAACTTGCAGGAGGGTCAGCTATGAGCCAGTTTTGACTTGATGGCACATGCTGTTGTGGTTATGTGCCATCGAGTCACCTGCAACTCATAGTGAATCTATGTACAACAGCTCTGAAGCCTGCCCTGTCCTGAGCCAGTTTCACTGACTCCAACACACCTGTCCCTCATTGCCCTAGTTACTGTATTAATCCATCTCATCCAGGGTCTTCCTCTCTTGCGCTGTCCTTCCACCCTCCTGGACATGATGTCCTTCTCCAAGGATCAGTCCTTCCTGGCCACATGCCTGAAGTACGTCAGAGGGAGCTTCAAAATCCTAGCCTCCAAGGAGAAACTTGGTTTCACCCTCTATAAGGCAGACTTACTTGTTTTCTTCATGGCCCGTGGTATGTTCAAGACTCTCCTCCAGCACCACAACTCAAAGGCATAGATTCTTATTCTGTAATTCTTAGTAATTTTCCAGCTTTCTGATACATATCAAGTAATTGCCAAGACCATGGCCTGGATCAGTTGCACTTTTGTCTCTAGACTGACATCATTGCTTTTCAGTACTCTGTGGAGAGGTGCAATCTTTTGATTTTCTGACTGCTGGTGCCAAGAGTGCTGACTGTGGAGCTGAGTAAGCTGTAATTGTTAACCTCAATTTCTTCTCCATCTATGATGGTGCTGCCAATTGGCCCAGTGGTGAGAATCTTTGTCTTTTTGACATTGAGTTTCAATTCATATTGAAGACTACACTCCTTCTCATTTTCAGCAAGCAAGGTTGTGTCATAACAATAACATATTCATAGTGCCTGCCCTTTATTACTGTCATGGAACTTTAACTTTTCAAAGTATGATAATCTTGATCAGGGAGCAATATTTCCCCCCAAAACGCAGTATTTTTATCAATGTGTACTTAACAATTTATATAATGAGTAAAAAAGAATGACAATGACAGTAATGTTACGATCATTATCATTATTTATAGTAGACAAAAGGAGCTCTGGTGCCTTTATATTAAGAAGCTGCAGTGAAATCCAAAGACACAATATTTGGGTCCACCAGTTGCTCTGCTGGAAAAGTTGGGCATTCTCCTTCCATGTGATTTATTGCCCCTGAAAACCCAGCTATGGGTAAGTTATGACTCTACAGTACTCAACACAACAATAGTAGGACCAAGGAGCTCCTCTGGAGCAGTCACCAGTCACTGGGAGTTGCACTACTCACATCTTTAGTGGTTCAAATCCATCAACAGTTATGAGGGAGAAAGTTAGGCAATCTTTTCCTGTGTAATTTTTTGTTGTTGTTACATACCACTGAGTTGGAACTGACCCTCCAGAGGATTTTCAGAGGTTGTAAATTGCACATGAGATGGTCCATCTATCCCCTGAAGAGCAGCTGGGGATTTAAACTGCTTTCCTTTGGGGTTAGGGCAGAGCTCCTTACCAACTAGGACATCAGCACTTCCTCCTGTACATCTACAGCCTCAGATATAAATTTACTCTCACTTAACAGCAAAGAGTGATTGTCAGACCAGGACTAGTTAAGGAGGCTATATGGAAGAAACTTAAAACATGAAATTCTTCCTTTCCTCTATAATGGAGTGTCTCTCTAAAATTCATGTTCATCCAGAACCTCAGAGTGTGGTAGTTGGAAACAGGATCTTTGCAGATGTAAGCAGTTAAAGATCTAGAGATGAAATAACTTTGGATTCTGGAGTGGCCCTAAATCCAGTGACTGATGTCTTTATATGAAAAGGAGATGACGGAGAAGAATGTCATGTGAACATGTGAGTGGAGATTGGAATTTGGAAAAGGCATGCAAGACCTGTAGGGACTATGCCCTGCTTACACCTTGATTTCAGACTTACGTCCTCCAGAATTGTAATGAAATAAAAACCTTTGTTCTAAGCAACCCAGTTTGAGGTACTGATCCCAGATTTAACAGAAATATCTGAAGTTTGATTTCTTTTCTCTCTCAATTTAAGTCCCCTGTGAAACTGAAAAGCTTTTACAACATGACCTACAAGAGACTGCCCAGTTTTAAAACTTCTGGCCAATAGTTTTCTAAAGTTGGGGTCACCTGGGACACATCTCAAAGGTGTGGCTTGGGCATAGGCATACCTTAAACTCCACACAGATTTCACTGTGTAAAATAACCCCAGGCACCGGTGAACTCAATTCCTTGAACACAGAGGTCTCTCTTCTTTGATAAGGGTTGTTTTGTGTTTTGGTTGTTTGTTTTTTTTTTCTCCTTTAAGGACCACATATTTGAAAACAACTCCATCTGCACTGTAGGAGCAGGAACACATTGCTATCACAAACAGTAGGGAGCAGTTCTCTTCAATCAAACATTTAGCCCCTGACACACAGCAGAGACCTGATGATACAGACTACAATGGACACTGGCAGCATGGCGCGGTTTACTTGGTTCTATACAAACTGGAGTGCTCTGTCCATGGAACAGCAAATAACAAGTCTTTATCGACAGTATGCACTTAAGCAACAGGACAGGTGAAATAAACAGAGCACGTGGCACCTCGGCACTCTGAAGTTATCACTGTAGTCTTTTCCTCTCAAGACAAATGTAGTCACCAAACAAAACTTGGCCTCTGTATGTTTCTAGCTCTTTTCCAATCTATTTAAAACTAGGGCAATAATGTTTTGGGAAGCACTACTCAGAACTCAAATTACATCCTTAAAATCCATGCTGACCTCCTAGAAAGCTCCTAAATGGAAGTAGCTTCCTAAGGCCTTGAAGATTTCAGCTTGTCAAAGAATATCAATGAGGAATGGCACAGTCAGACAACCACTTTCAACACAGCTTGACCAAGAGAATTGGTGTCAAAAGAGTGAGAGGCTGAATGGACATTCTTAGAGGATTAATCCTCTTGAAATAAAAGCTGAGAGCCCTTTTCACATGGAGCTTAAGGAGATAAGTTTTGCCAGGATGGGCACGTGGGGTGGGAAAAGTACTGGTGGAAGGAATGACTGAAAGAGATAGTTTACTGGCCTGAATCAACAAGCATTTAACGGAATTTCCATAGTACTACTCTTGTTTTTAATCACTGGCACCCTAGTAAAGCACAGGTAAAGCATGTGGCTGCTAACTGAAAGGTCAGTGGTTTGAACTCACCAGCCACTCCAGGGATGTCTGTATCTGTAAAGATTTATAGGCTTAGACACCCTGTGGACAGTAGGTTCGACTTCAGCGCAGTGGTGGTGTTTTGTCTTGTACATTTGTGTCTTTGCATTTTCAATCATTAATTTGACAAATTCCTATTATGTGCCAAATATTAAATTGGAGGCTAGATTTTTATTAAATTAGCATGAATTGTATAATTTGATCTAATTAAAACTCACTTAGCACTGAAAAGTAAATCTGGTGTGAATAAAAGGAAAATTGTCAACATGAAAGAAAACTGAAGAGTATTGCAAAATACAAAGGGAGATTTTCTCTCAAAATATTGATACTCAAACTCATTGCTGTTGAGCTGTAACTGACTTATAGATGACCCTGCAATGGGTTTTCAGGAAGCTGTCAATCACATGAGAGGAGACAGCCCATTTTTATCTTCTGGTGCCATTGTTAAGATTCAAACCACTATTGAAGTGCCTCTTTTAGGTCAGTAACATAACTCCCTATGGACTATATCACCAAATATCACTATCATTCTGGCATAGTATCTCAAGGAAACACTGATTTGAATATCCTACTACTTGCACGTGGTCTCAAAAGCCTAGATGTGCTCAGCCTTGCCCAATTTATAAGGGGCATATCTTTCTACTTTTTTCTCCTCTCCAAGGGTTTTTTTCTTTTAAATTTTAAATTGTTTTGCTCACAAAGTTCATATACATTGTGTTTCACACTATTCTTCATTCATATTGTGTTTTATACCATCATTCCCACACATTTTGTTTTACAAAATCAATCACCACTGGACCCTGCCCATCATTACCCAATCTTTTCACATTTCTGCTAAATCCTTCCCATTTCCTTCACTCCCTCCAGTCACCAAACTGTGTAACCCCTACTCATCCTCACCTCTCTTTTCCCACCCTTTCTCCCATTGGGTCCCCATACATGTTTTACTACTTATCCTTCTATTTTTACAATAATGGTTCCTATGCAGTATTTGTCCTTATGAGATTGAGTTAGTTCACTGAGCATTATGTTCTCCAGTCTCTCCCAAGTTATGTATTTTTTTTAATAGTTGATTTTTTGAGTGTTGCATAGTATTCCATTTGTGAAAGCATCACAATTTCTCAATCCATTCAATTGGAGTTGGACATGTGGGCTGTTTTGATGTTCTTGTGATGGTGAATATGCTGCTATGAACACTGGTGTACAGATTTCTGCTTTTGTCTCAGTTCTAATTTCCTTAGGGTATATTCCTAGTAGTGAAATAGCTGGGTCATACAGAATTTCTATGTTCAACTTCTGAGGAAGTGTCAAACTGTCTTCCAGACTGGTTGTAGCATTTACAATCCCACCAACAGTGTATGAGTGTTCCTACCTCTCTACAACCTCTCCAACATTTCTTTCTTTCTGACCTGCTAAACTTTGCCATTGCATTGTGGTTTTTTATTTACATCTCTCATATTTCCAGTCATTTTGGGCATTTCTTCATGTGTCTGTTAGCCATGTGAATGTTTTCCTTTGCAAACAGTTTTTCCAAGTCTTTTGGATTGCTACATGCAGAAAGCTAAAACAAGACCCACATCTCACACCACACACAAAAATCAACTCAAGGTGAATTAAAACCTGAGAGTAAAGCCCACAACCATAAAGTTCATAAAAGGCAAACTGGATTCAAGCTTAGGCCTGTCTATGGTATAAAAAGACTGCCAAATATAGCCAGAAATGCACAATCTGTAGAGGATAAAACTGATGAATAAAGCCTTCTAAAGATGAAAGCAAACTCTATAGGGAAAAAATCCTTCCTTAAGGAGAATGTTTTGGGGTATAATAAAATAAGAAAGGGAAACAGAGATATTAGAAAGTTGGCACACTTGCTTCCATTGCTATAGAATGAGAATCACTCTCTTTTACTGACCATCTACTTTTCCAGGCATGATGTCATTCTCCACAGACTAGTCCCTCCAGATAACATGTCTAAAATACATGAGATTAAATCTCGTCATCCTTGGTTCTAAGGAACACTCTGGCTGCATTTCTTATGAGACATATTTTTTCTAATTTTTGTAGTCCATGAGATATTCAATATTCTTCACCAATACCACAATTCATAGGTATCTGTTTAACCACCTAATCCTACCAAAACTACATTTCCAAATAATTATGCCTAAATTTAAAAAAAAAAAAAAAGCTAAAAAAGGGATGTTGATCAAGAATTCTGAGACCAAAGTTGCTGCAATAACAGACACAACAAAAGTACTAAATCAAGTTGAGGTGCTGCAGGGCCACAGACAAACTTGAATTTCATGGGAGGTTTGGTGGATGGGAGCACAGAAAGGAGTGTGGTGGTAAGGACAAAATGTCAATACTTTAACAAACTAAATTATTTCATATTTATGAATTTATTTTAAACATCTATATTTTGGCCTACTTATTATAGGCACAAAACATTTTTTGTAACTACAAACTATTGATAAATTAATGTTAGATTATTAAAATTAGTTTATTTTAAAATTTTCACAGCAAATTGTGCTTATTATTTCTAGGCACACTGCACTTTTTTCTGTATGAAGAAAAGAAAAAACATGAAATAACAGTACTTAATTAAGAAAGTCTGTTAGAAAACTGACATTTGCATTAATTTTGGAGGGAAATTCATTTCCTTTCACCAAAGAGAAAAGTGTAAAGAATATATGCGAAGTGAAAAAATAATGGGCAACTAAGTCACTTCCCACTTCTCTTAGTAAGGTCCAATGTTAATGGAAATAAATTCAGAGATCATTAGGTAAGTCTATACCAAATGTAAATGAAGGGAGAAGGATACAAATGATGTCTTGCCCATCTACAGTTTGGGATCATCTACATTTCCCCTATTAATAAAATTAGGAAAGGATCCTGTCAGAGTTTTCTTAAAATGAAGAATAAAAGTGCAATAAAAATATCATTGGGACAAATGTTTAAAAGAAAGCTCTATTTTTCAATGAACTATTATCTGGAGCAGAAGATACATAATAATTACTCTGTTTAAACCATTTTAAAAAACTTGATTTCATCAATGAAATTTGAGCTTTAAAAATGAATCATCATACCATGAAGTGCACTGCCATAAATAAAATCTATTCTCGAAACACTGTACAACACAGATGCATCTAAAGGACATTTTACTGAGGGAAGCTAGTGACAAAAGAACAAATACTGTATAAGACCATTATTATAAAAGGTTAAAAAAAAAGAAAGAAAAAAGCTAAAGAGAAGTTTATACACAGAATCATTCTTGGATGATTACCAGGAATAAGAAGTGAGGGAGAAGAAAGTAAAAATTACCAAATAGGTAACTGACATATATTTAAGATTAGGGCACTCTGGTGCCTTACCGATAAGGAGTTGTGCCTCCAAACCCAAAGGCACGTGGTTGGAATCTACCTTCAATAGCTTGCTGCTCTGAGAGAGAAAGATGGGCAATCTCCTCCCATGTGATCTACTGTCTCTGAAAACTGGCTGCAGGGTCGGTCGGCAGTGAGTCAGTTCTGACTCGGAGGTACATAATAAGACAGATGAGGGAAAAGGCAAAATATGATAAAGAGAAGACCAGCACAGTATCACTAAAGCAAGAGAAGACACAGAGGTATAGAAGGATTAAGTACAGGGAAGATGTGAGGAAAGTGTGATTTCCTTGTGGATATAGAAATTAATGCTATAGAGTAAAATGTGTATGAATGCTTGAATGAAAAAAACTAATGTACTCTGCAACTTTTTTTTAAGAAAGCTAGTGCTTTTAAGCTTCTGCTTAAAAGTAACAGTAAAACTCTTGTCATAACCATAATACCCAATCATATATTGAAGGTTGCGCAGCAGAGTGTACTCGGGGTGCAGTGGGAGATTCTATACCAACAAAATAATTTTTCTTTTACTTTTCAAAGAGAAGTGCGAACTAGGGGTGGGGAGGGAGAAAAATGCAATAATGAATGTATGGAAATCCAAAATCTCTGTAAACGTTCATTAAAATTAATTTTTAAAAAAAGTAACAGTAAAACTAGCCCAGACACTGATGCATGCTGTGGCATACAGTTGGTATACAGTGTATCTGTGTATAAACACTGAAAGTCAGACTTTTGGATATCTAATGATATGATATAATATACCACTTTACAAAAGATAATCTAATATATTTAGATGTATGATACATAGAACTCTGTTCAGACGTCTGCTGTTAATACTCTCAAACTAAAACACACAATTATATTATTCAGATTCTATCTGAACAAACCAAATAAAGCATATGCTTTACACATATCTTATGAGTCTTGATGACATCTTAGTCATCTAATTTTAAAATTATATGAGGCATAAACAATTGCAACACTCTCAAGTATTAAAAGAAAAGAAAAAAGTCAGTAACATCTGTAGTTTGTCATAAAATGATGGACTGTCTCCATGGTGAACAACCTTTCCACACAGCACAGGATAGGGATACTCACAAGTACAAATATATAACCTTATTAGGAAGAATTCAATAAGACATGATTATTTTCCACCTTAGTTCATTCTAACATAAACTTACGTTTACGATTTTATGGTTAATCGCCCACTCCAGTATAAAAGTGGGAAAAGATGGGCAATCTTCTTCCAGGCAATTTATAGCCTCTGAAAACCTGCTAGAGGGACAGCTATGAGTAACCGCTAACTTGATGGCATACAACTACAACCAGCATATAGTGGATTATACTTGCTTTTAATGGGACCACAAACCATTAATCTAGGTTTTTTTGACTACATAAGATTCAATCCAGTGTTTGAAACTCATTGGCGATCTACAACTTTTACCTGTGATTGGAATCTTTCTTGTCATACTTTCTTCCTTGCTCTCTTCTCTGTAGCCTGAAATGTCTAAAATTTAAACACATGATAACAAAAGTTGACAAGTTCTGTTTTTCTTTAAAAGCCATAATTTCTTTTACTTTCACTTCTTCGCTTCTCTTCTGCTTCTAACTCTGAGGTACCTATGTTATTTTAATGCAAAATAAATTAGTCTATCACATTTTAATGACATTTAAAATAAGCAAGCATCAAATCCTACACATGTGTATCAATTTCTGAATACATTCTAAGTAACTTATATGACCCTTGGAAATACCATTAGTCTTTACTGTCATGTTTAAAAATGCTAAAATAATTACAATTTTTAAAAGTTTATAAATTATGAATATATTCCTTTAAGTAGTAGAAAACATTTTATAGTACTTCTGCGGAATCACTGTCATCTTTGTAGGATGATAAAAACAATCATCAGCCAAGTGATTAGTTCGATTAAAATTTTATAACTTATCAAAATATTTTATTAGAGATTCATCAGAACTACAAAAGACTACACACAGGTTTCCTAACCCTTTTACACTAAACTAGATGATATACACTTCTTTGAATGTAATAAAAATAAGTAACAGATAATATACATTATAAGAAAAGCTATTCTCTGATCTTAATTTATAGATTATACTTTGAGAAACAATGTCATGGAGACTCTGAACGCATTTTTTGCTGTGGACAGACCTTCTAGCAACTGTTACCTTGTTCTCCTGTATGAACACTGTTGAGCCAGAGGCCGAGCTTTGCTTCTTTTATTCCACCATTGTCATTCAGAATAGATGGCAAGCTGCAAGATGATTCATTACTGTGAATAGATGACCTCTCCTCACATTCTTCTGTAAGAGCCTTTTTCAATAATGCAGTTGCCTACAGTGTTTAAGAGAAAGTACAAAGAAATAAAAATGAACTGTAGCTACATTCCGCTTGGCCTCAAAGATTCAGTCTTCAAACACAATTTAAGTTATGATTTACTTGAGATTTAATTTGCTTCCTGGATATTTAGCTGAAAATAAAGTGTCTTTAGTATGAATGAACATCTAACATCTTATTATTTCCCAATAAGACATATTTACAACTTATTTTGAGGACTGAATCTTAGGCAACGCAGATGTGTAGTACTGGCAAAGTATGCATAAGAGGCATGTTTTTCCTCCTCAATCTAGTTTGATTCATTCTCTTGTGTACATATAAAACTTAAAACCCCAGACTCCTTTTGTTGTTGAGTTCTATTTAGTTGGAACCAACCCATAGCTGACCCTCCAGCAGTTATTTGTGGAGATTGCCCATCCTTTTCACAAGGAGCAGCTGGTGGCCTCAAACTGCGTACCTTCAGGACTGCAATGCAGTTTCTTACCACCAAGCCACCAGAGCTCCTTCAGACCACCTTTCTTGAAAAATTATTTGCTTTTTCATGGTATTTATTGTTCTCTGTGCAAGTAAGACAAAATTGGTTTGATTGGAAAAACAGATCTAGAAAAATATTTCATGATGTCCCTAAGTGATCCTAAAACTTTCCTTAAAATGAATAAGACTGCAGAAGAACTGGGGTTAAAGAGGATGCACTAAACAAAAAGAGAACTGTTGTTTTAAATTAGAATCTCAATGAGGGCAGAGATGGTCTGCATTATGCTTCTAAGACATAAGCACCATAATTCAAAGGCATCAATTCTTCTTCTGTCATCCTTAGTCATTGTCCAGGTCTCTGATGCATAGCAAGTAATTACAAAGTCCATGGCCTGGATTAGGCACACCTTAGTCTCTGGACTGACATCGTTGCTTCTCAGTACTCTGGAGAGGTCCTTGACAGCATATTTTCCCAGTGCAATTTGTCTTTTGATTCCCTGACTGTTGGTGTTGACGGTGGAACTAAGCAAGCTGTAATTGCTACCAACCTCAATTTCTTCCTCATCCATCATGGATGGATGATGGCCAATTGGCCGAGTGGTGACAATCTTTGTCTTCTTGATTTTGAGTTTCAATCCATATTGAAGACTACAGTCCTTGACCTTCTACAGCAAGTACTTCACGTCTTCTTCAGTTTCAGCAAACAAAGTTGTGTCAACCACATAATGTAGATTCTTGATGAGTCTTCCTCCAAACACATGTTCAAAGTTTGTGACAGAAAGCTTCACAATCTTTACATGAATGGAACATATTGGCTATACATCTTTCTTTTTTAAAAAAAATTTATTATTAATTTCAATGAAAATTTGTAGAGACTTTGGATTTCTATTCATTCATTCTTTGTTGCACTTTTTGCCCCTTCCCAGCCTCCTCCCTAGTACACTACCCTTTTGGAAAAGTAAAATAAAAATTATTTCATTGTTTACAATCCTTTCCCCCAGGTCCACTCCACTATATGGCCTTCACTCTGGACTCCTGTCATGACAAAAATACCTAATAACATATCCCTTTTAAACAGTTTTCTCCCTCATCTGTTTCAATGCAGTATACATTATTGAACTCATCTTTCTCAGTCTCCCCCCAACCCCGAGGTCAGTCCTGTTTTACAACAGTGGCACCATGCAGTATTTGTCCTTTTGTGACTGAGATACTTCACTCAGCATAATGTCCTCCAGGGTCACCCACTTTGAAGAATATTGCATGAGTTCCTTGTTTTTCAAGGCAGTGTAGTATTCCATTGTGTGACTATACCACAGCTTCTCTATCCATTCATTTGTTGATGGGCACTTAGGTTGTTTCCAACTTTCTGCTGTTGTGAACAAAGACACAATAAACATGGGTGTGCATATATCTGCTTGTATGTCAGTTATGGTCTCTTTGGGGTATATTTCCAGTAGGGGAATTGTTGGGTCGAATATTATCTCTATTTGCAACTTTTTGAGACAGTGCCATACCACCTTACACAGTGGTTGCACCATTTTATACTCCCACTAACAGTGTATAAGTGTTCCAGTTTCTCTACAACCTCGCCAACATTCTTACTGGGGTGAGATAATATCTTATCGTTGTCTTGATTTACATCTCTCTTAGAGCTAGGGATTTTGAACATTTCTTCATGTGCTTGTTAGCCATCTGAATGTCTTCCTTGGTGAAGTGTATGTTCATATACTGTGCCCAATTTTCTATTAGATTATTTACCTTTATCTTGTTGTGGTGCTCAAGTATTTTAGAAATTCTAGATGTAAGTCCCTTATCTGATATGGCATTACCAAATACTTTTTCCCAGTCTGTGGCTTCCCTTTTTACCCTGTTGGAGAAGTTATTGGATGTGAATAAGGATTTGATTCTTAGAAAGTCCTATTCATCTATTTTACCTTCTCCTGGTTGTAGGTCAGCTGTACAACTTTGTAAATTTGTTCATTGTTTTGGTGGTCCATTGTATAGTTAATATTCTTATTTAACATTTCCAATTCTTCTTCAATCTTGCTTTTTAATTGCCCACCTTTTACATGCATATGAGGTGACTGAAAATACATTGAGATTGGCCAAGAGCACCTTAAACTTCAAAGTGACATCTCTGACTTTTGAAGAGTTCTGTGCAGTACATTTACCCAGTGCAATATGCTATTTATGTCTTGACTACTGCTCAGGGGTATATTTAAGGTATGGTAGGCCTGGCTTATATTCTGGACACCACTCGTATGGGTGCCACTGAGTACTTTCTATTATTTTGCCTTGCCTATTGTTCCACAGTGGACACCTAGATGGGCAGTAAGATGAAGTGGGCAGAGTAAAGCACTTGCACATATGCAAGTCTGACATGGCATAGAACAACATTTGGAGCCACCATAAATATGAAAGATGCCTGATTGAGGCAGTTAGAAAAGAAGGGAAATGCATTTCTGTTATCACATCCCCACTAACAGTGTCTATTCATCTTGAAATCTCAGGGGTTAGAGAAAACAAGTGCAACTTGTGGGGAAGAAGGCTTTTGCAATTTGGAGATTGCCATGGGTGCTCATTATTCTCCTGCATCCCTGCTGCTGCTTCCATGGATGACAATTGTAAAATTAAATCCTTGACAACTGTAATTTTTTTCTCTGTTTATTATGATGTTGCTTGGTTCAACTGTAAGGAGTTTACTTCATGGTGAAGTGTAACCCATACTGAAGGTTTTTAGTTATTTACTATGGAATTGGAACTGACTTATAGCTATGCGTCTAACACTTTCTCAGAGGCAGTAAATCACATGGGAGGAGACTGTCCATCTTTCTCCCACAGAGTGGCTGGAGGATTCAAACCATGCACTTTTGTGTTCGCTGCATAACTCTTTACCTAATCCACCAGAGCTGCCAGAGGTTTGTTTTTTGTTTTGTTTTTTTTTAATTTATACTACAATGAAATGTGGGAGGAGCTAGAGTTGGAAAATCAAAAGGGCCGAACTCGTTCAGCATTTCTTAAGCTCAAGGAACTGAAGAGCAAATTCAAACCTCGAGTTGCTACAATCAAGGATGCTTTAGGCAGAATGTTAAATGATCCAGGAGGTATCAAAAGAAGATGGAAGGAATATACTGAGTCATTGTACCGAAAG
>NW_006399922.1:5277826-5282237 GCF_000299155.1 Elephantulus edwardii | reverse complement strand
TATTGAATGTACCCTGGACTGCCAAGAAAACAAACAGATTCATCGTAGAGAGGATTAAACCAGGCTGCTCCTTGGAGGCAAGAATTCTGGGGCTTTGTCTGACATACTTTGGACATGTTGTAAGGAGAGAGAGGTCTTTAGAGAGGGACATCATGCTGGGTAGAGTAGAGGGACAGCGCAGGAGGGTAAGACCCTCTATGAGGTTGATTGATTCAGTGACTGGGGCACTCGGGATGGGTGTGTCAGAGGCAATGAGATTGGCACCGGATAGAGCATGGTTTAGGGCTGTTGTACACAGGGTCGCTATGAGTTGCAAATGACTCGACGGCACATAACAACAACATTTTTTTATTAATTTCAATCAACATCTACAGAGATTTTGGAATTCCATTCTTTCATTGTTACACTTTTCTCCCCCCCCACCTCCCAGTTAGCTCCTTTCCTTGAAAAGCAAAAGAAAACCAGAGTTTTTAAAAAGGGTCAACATAGTCACTGTTATCTTTTTCACTTCCTGTCCACCTGTGACAATGAAGTCACTGACATTTAACTGGTATGACTCTGATGGTACACACACGTCTCTCTGATCCATCTGTGGGGGAAAAAAACCATAAGACTTTACATATTAACATGGAAAATTTACATTCTATTTTCAGTTCAAAAGTAACGTAATCATCTCCTGAACAATCCTTGTGGTTCACAAGAAAAGAGGTGAGGATGCCAAGAGGAGGGAATTACTGAGTCAGAATGCTGAAGAGGTAGGCCCTTCCCTTGCAGAATTTGGCTTTTTACATACCATTTCCTTTTGTCCTGGCAATCCTGCAAGCCCCCTGCCCTCCCTAAAACCAATAGGCTATCTGTATGAGCTAGAGTGTTTGGCACTAGAGAATTTAAGGCTTCAAAGGTGTGGTCAAATGCTTTGGCAGCAGGTCAGAAAACCTTAAAGTCAGAGGGTCCTATTTCAGTTTTAGTAGTGAAGGGCTTTTCCTCCATTTGTGTAGGATTTCACACCATTTGGTATAGCACTCTGTTAGGATGTTTTGTTCTGTATGCTGTTGCTGGACACAGAAGGGTAGAATGGTACTCAGGTATGGAGGGTTGTCCTGGGACTTTATGCTAAGGGTGGTTCCTGTTACCAACTGACATTCTCCTTCAATTTAAGCTGCCTGTAGACTACTGCATCATTTTCTGAAGGTCACTAGGAATGCATTCATCTCTTTTATGATGTAAATAATGCAGCAATAAACAAAATGTCTTCTCTTTCTTTTCCTATTTGATTTGTCAGTTTTTATCGATCCTTTTAGAAGAACTAACTCCTGGTCTTGTTAATAATTTTAATTGTTTTTCCTGTTTTCTATTTTATTTCTGCCCTTATTTTTCTTGTAGAAATTATAGAGTTTGCTTGTTGTTCTTTTTTGAAACATGAGATTTGTTGGAGATAATGGGCTAAGGAGTTGATTTTGAGTTTTTCTTCCTTTCTGATGTGTTTGCTTATGATATGAACTGAACTCCGAGTACTGCCTCTGCTGTGTCCTAAAGGTTTTAGTATGTTGTGTTTTTATTATCATTTGTTTCAAGAACCTTTTCAATTACATTTATTGCACAGTAGTGATCAAGAAAGGTGATATTAAGTTTCTAAGTATATGGGCTTTCCCCTCCTTTATCCTCTTGTTGATTTCTCATTTTATACCACTAGGATCTAATAAGATTTCAATATTTTTGTATGAAAGCTTGCTTTGTGACCAAGTATGTGGTTTATTCTGAACAATGTTCTGTGTATTCTAGAGAACAATGTATATTGAGCTTTTGTTGGGGAAAGAGTTTTGTATGGTTCAATGAAGTTGTACACTTTATTTTTCTGCATCTTTGTTCAGTTTATTTCTATTTATTTTATCCTCCAATGATAGTGGTGTCTTGAAGTCCTACTACTACTGCCATGTTGTCTATTTCAAGTCTGTTCAAGTCTGTGTATTTTTGAGTGCTATCATTTGCTGCATGGCTATGAGTTAATGTCCGCTTTCTCCTAGTGATATTTTAATCACTATGTAATGTCCTTCCTTGTTATTTAAGCTTTTATCTCCCTTGAAGTCAATTTTATCTGAGATTAACATTGTCACTGCTGCATTTCAAATGGCTATTCTTTGCTATTTCCTCTGCCCTTTGATTTTTAATCTGTTTTTTAAATTTTAAATTTCTATTAATGAAAGTTTACAGAGACTTTGGAATTCCATTCATTCATTGATTCACTTTTCTCCTAGACCACCACTCTACCTAAGTACACTGTTCTCTTTGAAAAGCAAAAGAAAAGTTCCCCCACTGTTTTAAAAGCCCTCCCCCCAGGTCCACTCTACTGTGCATCCTTCACTCTGGATTCCTGTCATGACAATAATACCTAATCACATATCCTTTCAAAATCGTTTTCTCCCTCATCCATTTCAATACAGTATACATTAATTATCCCATCTTTCTTAGTCTCCCCCCAACCCTGATGTCAGTCCTACTTTAAAACAGTGGCACTATGCAGTATTTGTCCCATTGTGACTAAGATATTTCACTCTGAATATTGCATTAGAGCACCGAGAAGCCAAAGCTAAAGGAAGAAATCAAGAAATCAAAGAACTGAAGAGAAAATTTCAAAAGGCAGCTCGGGATGACAAAGCAAGATACTATAATGAAATGTGCAGAGAGCTGGAGTCAGAAAAATTAAAAGGGCTGAACTCGCTCAGCGTTTCTTAAGCTGAAGGAGTTGAAAAACAAATTCAAGCCATGGGTGGCAATACTTAAGGATACTTTGCGTAGACTGTTGAATGATCCAGGAAGTATCAAAAGAAGATGGAAGGAGTACACAGAGTCACTGTATCAAAAGGAATTGGGTGACACAGAGGAATTTCATGAAATAACATATGAGCAAGAACTTACGGTGATGAAGGAAGTTCCATTTTCTAGGAAGGAATTGGCAAAAAACAAGGCTCCAGGAGTTGAGTGCATAACAATTGATTTATTTCAACAAACGGATGCTGCCCTGGATGTGCTAAGTTGTGCCAGGAAATCTGAAGGACAGCCAACTGACTGGAAGAGATCGATATTTGGTCCCATTCCAAAGAAAGGTGACCCAACAGAGTGTGGAAATGATCAAACAATATCATTGATATCACATGCAAGCAAGATTCTGCTGCAAATGATCCAAAAACGTTTGGAACAATATGTCAACAGAGAACTGCCAGATGTGCAGGCTGGATTTAGAAGAGGTTGTGGTATCAGGGATATTAGAGCTAATGTTAGATGGATCTTGCCAGAAAGCATAGAATACCAGAAGAATGTCTATTTGTGCTTCACCAACTATGCAAAGGCTTTTGACTGTGTGGATCACAACAAGCTGTGGCTGACTGAGAAGAATGGGAATCCCAGAACATTTGATTGTGCTAAGGCGAAACCTATACTTGGACCAAGACGCAGTAGTCAGAACAGAGCAAGGAGACACCGGATGGTTCAAAATAAAAAAATGGGTCCGTCAGGGATGCATTTTGTCTCCATATGTTTTCAATCTTTATGCAGAGCAGATAATCTGAGACGGTGGGCTGTACAAGGAGGAATGTGGCATCAGGATTGGTGGAAGAATCATCAACAACCTACGTTATGTGGATGACACAACCCTGCTTGCTGAAACTAAGGAAGACCTGAAGCACTTGCTGCAGAAGGTCAAGGATTGAAGTCTTCAATATGGACTGAAGCTCAACATCAAGAAAACAAAGATTCTCACCACTCGGCCAATTGGCAGCATCAGTATGGATGGTGAAGAGATTGAGATAGTTAACAGTTTTGGTTTGCTTCGTTCCACAGTCAACACTCTTGGTAACAGCAGCCAGGAAATCAGGAGACGAATTGCATTGGGAAAGTCAGCTGTGAAGGACCTCTGAAGAGTACTGAAGAGCAACAACATGAGGCTGGAGACTAAGGTGCGCCTAATCCAGGTTATATCTTTGCAATTATGTGCTATGCATCAGAGAGTTGCACAGTGAATAGGGATGATAGAGAATTGATGCCTTTGATTTGTGGTGCTGGAGAAGAGTGTTGAATATACCATGGGCTGCTAGGAGAACAAACAGGTTTGTCCTCGAGAGGGTGAAGCCAGAATGATCCTTGGAGGCAAGGATTCTGAAGCTTTGTCTGACATACTTTGGGCATGTTGCAAGGAGGGACTGGTCCTTGGAGAAGGAAATCATGTTTGGGAGAGTGCAGGGACAGTGCAGAAGAGGAAGACCCTCAATGAGATGGATAGTTTCTGTGAGTGGAGTGGTGGGAATAAGTGTGTCCAAGACAGTGACATTGGCACATGATAGAACAGCATTTAGAGCTCTTATACAAAGGGTCGCTATGAGTCGCAAGTGACTTAATGGGACATAACAACAACAAC
>NW_006399922.1:5275675-5277191 GCF_000299155.1 Elephantulus edwardii | reverse complement strand
TCTATTCGCAACTTTTTGAGAAAGCATTACACAGCCTTACACAGTGGTTACAACATTTTATACTCCCACCAACAGTGTATAAGGGTTCCAGTTTCTCCACAACCTCACCAACATTTGTTGTTTGCTGTTCTGTTAAATTTTGCTATTCTTACTGGGGTGAGATGATATCTCATAATTGTCTTAGAGCTACGGATTTTGAACATTTCTTCATATGCTTGTTGGCCTTCTGAATGCCTTCTATGGGGATCATAGCCTGTGCCCATTTTTCAACTGGATTGTTTACCTTTATCTTGTTGTGGTGCTCAAGTATTTTATAAATTCTAGACATAAGTCCCTTACCTGACATATCAGTACCAAATACTTCTTCTCGGTCTGTGGCTTCTCTTTTTACCCTGTTGGGGAAGTTTTTGGATGTGCATAGGGATTTGATTCTTAGAGGGTCCCATTCATCTATTTTATCTTCTCCTGGTTGTAGATTTTTCAGGATACTTGGAAGATTATTTATGTTGTGGATTAGGACTTCTAGAGTTCTTCAAAACTTTTATTTAATGAAGTTTATAGTCCTAGGTTTTAGTCCTCAATCTGTGATCCACCAAGAGCTGGGTTTTGTGTATTGAGTGAGGTGTGGATCTCGCTTGAGTCTTCTGCAGACATTTTTCCAATTTTGCCAACATCATTTGTTAAAAAGGCTGTCATTTCCCCACTTAACTGATTTCATCTCCTTGTCAAAAATCAGTTGAACATAGGTAGATGGGCTTATTTCTGGGTCTTCAATTCAATTCCATTGATCTATGTGTCTGTCATTGTACTAGGAACATGCTGTCTTAAACACCATGGCAGTAGGATTTTAAATCAGGGAGTGAGATGCCTCCTACTTTTTTTCTATTTTTAAGGAGTGCTTTGCTTATTCAAGGCTTCTTTCCATTCCAAATGAAACTAGAGATTGCTTTTTCCATCTCCTTGAAGAATGGGATTGGTATTTGTATTGGGATTGCATTGAACATGTAAATAGCCTTTGTTAGTATTGTCATTTTCACAATAAATATTGAGTCTTTCCATCCATGAGCAAGGGGTATTTTCCCACTTCTCCAAGTCTCTTTTTGTTTCTTGTAGTAATGTTTTGTAATTTTCTCCGAATAGATCCCTTGTGCTTCTGGTTATATTTACTCTCAAGTATTTAATTCTGTGATTCGCTATTGTGAAGGGTATTGATTTTCTTAGTTCTAGCTCTTTATTATCTTTGTCACTGTAGAGAAAGCCAAATGATTTTTGTATGTTGATCTTGTATCCTCCTACTTTGCTGAATTGGTCAACTACGTCCAATAGTTTTCTTGCTAGACTAGGGAGGATAGAAGGAGAATTGACGCCTTTGAGCTGTGGTGCTGGAGAAGAGTACTGAATGTACCATGGACTGCCAAGAAAACAAATAGATTCATTCTAGAGAGGGTTAAACCAGGCTGGTCCTTGGAGGCAAGGATTCTGGGGCTTCGCCTGACACACTTTGCACATGTTGTAA
>NW_006399922.1:5274458-5275180 GCF_000299155.1 Elephantulus edwardii | reverse complement strand
GGGCTGTTGTACATAGGGTCGCTATGAGTCGCAAATGACTCGATGGCACATAACAACAACAACAACAACAACAACAACAACAGGTATACTATCAAATCACCTGCATAGAGAGATAAATTTACCTTCTCCTCACCAATTTGGATACTTCTTATTTTCCTCTCCTGTGTTATTGTTATTGCTAAGAGGCATCCTTGCCTAGTTCCTGTTCTTAAAGGGAATTCCTTTAACCTCGCTCCATTGAGAACAATGTTGGCTCTGGGGTTTGCATAAATACTTTTTACTATGTTGAAGAAATTCTCCTCTAATCCTATTTTGTTGAATGTTTTAATCAGGAAAGGGTGTTGTATTTTGCCAAAGGCTGTTTCTGCATCAATTGATAGGACCATGTGGTTCTTCTTTGCTTTGTTAATGGGATGAATTACATTGTTTTCCTCATGTTGAACCATCCTTGCATACCTGTTATGAATCTCGCTTGGTCATGGTGAATTATTTATTTGTTTACTTCTAGTAGCCATAATTTTATTTAGGATTTTTGCATGTACGTTCATAAGAGATATTAACCTAAAGTGTTCTATTTTGGTGGTGTCCTTTCCTGGCTTTGGAATCAAGGATATGTTTGCTTCATAGAATGAACCTGGGAGAATTCCATCTTTCTCTATTTCCTGAAATAGCTTATGTAGAATTGGTGACAGTTCTTCTCTGAATGTTTGATAAAATTCACT
>NW_006399922.1:5272675-5273838 GCF_000299155.1 Elephantulus edwardii | reverse complement strand
TGCCTTTTGATGTGTTTATTACTATAAATTGACCTCAGGTTATTGCTTTGGCTGTTTCAGAGAGGTTTTGGTAAGTGGTGTTTTCATTTCATTTGTTTCAAGGAACTTTTTAATTTCATTTGTTATTTCTTCCTGTACCCAGTCATGTGCAAGCAAGGTGTTATTCAGCTTCCAAATGTATGGTTTTTTCTCCTTTATCTTCTTGTAATTAATTTCTAATTTTGTAGCATTATGGTCTGAAAAGATGCTTTGTATTATTTCAATGTTTTTTAATTTATTGATGCTTGCCTTGTGACCTAGAATGTGGTCTATTCTGGAGAACGTTCCATGTACATTGGAGAAGAAGGCATACTGTGCTTTTTTGGGGTGCATTAGACTGTAAGTACCTACAAAGTCAAGCTGGTTTATTGTATGGTTTAATTCTTCAATACCTTTGTTGAGTTTCTTTTTGTTAGTTCTATCTTTACTTGAGAGGGGTATATTGAAGACTCCAGGTACTATGGTAGTGTTGTCTATTTCCTTTTTCAGTTTTATCAATGTTTGTTTTATATATTTTGCAGGTCATTCATTTTGTGCATAGATATTATTGTTATGTGCTTTTGTTCTATTGACCCCTTCAGCATTATGTAGGGACCGTCATAGTCCTTTGTGATGGTATTTACATTGATATTTATTTTATTAGAGATTAATATCGCTACTCCTGCTTTTTTCTGGTTGCCATTTGCTTGGTATATTTTTCCCCCACCCTTCTATTTTTAGTCTGTCTTTATCTTCATTTTTCAGGTGTGTCTCTTATAGACAACATTTTGTCAGATTTTGTTTTTTTATCCAAACTGCTACTCTTTTACACTTCAGTGGTACATTTAAATCATTCGCATTCAGTGTGATTATTGACAGGCAATGTTTTATTACTATCATTGTATTGGGTTCTTTTTGGTGTTGCTGCTAGGTACTCTGGTCCATGTTGCTTTTTCTGGTACCTCTGTAAGAAGGACATTTTAGAGTCTTTTCTGTAATGCTAGTCTTATTTTTTCAGAGTTTTTCCTGCAATGCTAGACTTGTTTTTACAAACTGTATTAGGTTTTGCTTTTCTGGGAATATCCTGATCTTTCCTTCATATTTGATAGGTAATTTTGCGGGTAGCTAATGTTAGATGGATCTTG
>NW_006399922.1:5253219-5271987 GCF_000299155.1 Elephantulus edwardii | reverse complement strand
GGTGTGTCTCTGGAGACTAAGGTGTGTCTGGTACAGGCCATGGTCTTTGCAATCACTTGTTATGTGTCAGAGAGCTGGACAATGACCAGGGAGGATAGAAAGAGAATTGATGCTTTTGAGCTCTGGTGTTGGAGAAGAGTGTTAAGGGTACTATGGACTGCTAAGAAAACAAACAGATTCATCGTGGAGAGGATTAAATCGGGCTGCTCCTTGGAGGCAAGGATTCCAAGACTTCGTCTGACATACTTTGGTCTTGCTGTTAAGGAGGGACTGGTCCTTAGAGAGGGACATCTGGCTTGGGAGGTTGGAGGGCAGGCGCAGGACAGGAAGGCCCTCTGGGAGGTGGACTGATTCGCTGACTGTGGCTATCGGGATGAGTGTGTCAGAGACAATGAGATTGGCACAGGACAGATCAGAGTTTAGAGCTATGGTACATAGGGTTGCTATGAGTTGCAAGCGACTCGACAGCACATAACAACAACAACAACAGTATTCTTGGTTGACAGTTGTGTTCTTTGAGTGTTTCATATATGTCCTTCCATTCTCTTCTTGCTTGCATGGTTTTTGCTGAGAAATCAGCAGTTCATCTTATCTGTTCTCCCTGATAGTTTACTCTTTGTTTGTCCCTTGCTGCTTTCAGGATTCTGTCCTTATCTTTGGTTCTGGAAAATTTAACTATGATTTGCCTTGGTGTTTTTCTCTTGGGGTATATTCTATATGTTGTTAGCTAGCTTCTTGAATATATATTCTCTCATTCTTCATTATGCCTGGGAATTTTCCTCTAGTAATTCCTCCACAACTTTTTAAGTGCCTTTACTTACTTCTTCCTGTTCTGCAATTCCAATGATGTGCATGTTATTTCTCCTGATCGTGTCCCACATTATTCTTAGGTTTTCTTATTCTTTCCTTCTTTTTTTGAGTCTGCTTTTTGTTATAGCAGACCAGAGGTGACAATTATGTCTTCTATTTCACTGACTCTGTGTTCCATCTCTTCAGCTCTGCTCATGTGTCCCTCCATCATGTTGACAGAATCTGTAACATTGGACCTCCTATTTTGGATCGTGGTTTCTTGTTTTTCCAGTGCAGCTAATGCCTTGTTTGTTTTCTCTACATTGTTCTGAATTGTGTATTGTTTGTTTGTTTTTGCAGTTCCTCCTAGTTTTTGCCTGTAGTATCCTGTAACTCTTCAAGTTTGTCTTTCATCCATTGAAAAATATTCAATCATTGTTCTGGAGACTAAGGTGCGTCTGACACAGGCCATGGTCTTTGCTATCACTTGTTATGCATCAGAGAATTGGACAATGACTAAGGAGGATAGAAGGAGAATTGATGCCTTTGAGCTGTGGTGCTGGAGAAGAGTATTGAGGGTACCATGGACTGCTAGGAAAACAAACAGATTCATCCTGGAAAGGGTTAAACCAGGCTGCTCCTTGGAGGCAAGGATTCTAAGGCTCCGTCTAACATACTCTGGACATGTTGCAAGGTGGGACAGGTCCTTGGAGAGGGACATCATGCTTGGTAGGGTGGAGGGACAGCACAGAAGGGAAGGCCCCCTATGAGGTGGATTGATTCAGGGATTGGGGTAATCGGGATGGGTGTATCAGAGACGGTGCGATTGGCACAGGACAGAGCAGAGTTCAGGGATGTTGTAGATAGGGTCGCTATGAGTCGCACGTGACTTGATGGCACATAACAACAACAACAACAACAACAACAACAACAACCCTTGTAATAGTTCTTTCCCTCATCTGTTTCAATGCATTATACATTATTTATCCTATCTTTCTCAGTCGCCCTCCAACATCTATGTCAGTCCTATTTTATAATAGTCATATTATGCCATATATGTCTTTTTGTGACTGAGATATTTCACTGAGTATAATGTCCTCCAGAGTCACCCATTTTGTGTAATATTTCATGACTTCCTTGTTTTTCAATGCCACATAATATTCCATTGTGTGACTATACCAGAGCTTCTCTAGCCATTTATTTGTTGATGGGCACTTGGATTGTTTTCAACTATTTGCTATTATGAACAAAGCCTCAATAAAAGTGGGTGTGCATATATCTGCTTAAGTGGTGGTTATGGTTTCTTTGGGGTATATTACCAGGAATTGCTGGGTCAAATGGTATTTCTATTTCCAACTTTTTGAGAAAGCACCATATAGTCTTCCATAGTGGTTGCAGCATTTTATACTCCTACCAACAGTGAATAAGAGTTCCCGTTTCTCCACAACCTTGCCAACATTTGTTGTTTGCTGTTCTGTTAAATTTTGCTATGCTTACTGAGGTGAGATGATATTGTTGTTTCGATCTGCATCTCTCTTAGAACTAGGGATTTTGAACATTTCTTCATGTGTTTGCCATCTGAATGTCTTTGGTGAAGTGTCTGTTCATATTCTGTGCCCATTTTTCAACTGGGTTATTCTCATGTCTCAGGTGTGTCTCTAGTAGGCAGTATACTGACGGGTTTTCTTTTATCCATTTCGCTATTCATCCCCGCCCCCCACCTTTCTCTTAAGTGGTGCATATAAACCATTCACATTCAGTGTGGTTATCGATAGGCAAGGTTTTATTGCTGCCCTTTTGCCACTTTTTTTTTTTATGGTGTTCCTGGCTACTTTAACCCATCCATCTTTCTGTGCTGTCTCTGTGTGAAGAACTTCTTTAGTATTTCTTTTAAGTTGGTATATTTCCCCCAAATACTTAATTTCTGCTTTTCTGATAACCCATTTTGTTGGCCTAAATTCTCAGAATGTTGTGTATGTTATTCCATTGTCCTCTTGCTCATGTGGTTTCTGCTCAGAAACTGGAGCATACTCTAATTCACTCTCCTTTAAAGTGCTGACTCTTCACTTTCTGGAGCTGCTTTCAGTATTTTGAAAATTTTTTTTATTTTGGAGAATTGGACTATGATATGTCTCAGTGTTTTTCTTTTGGGGTCTATTCTCTTTTGGGTTTGTTCAGTCTCATCAATGTATATATTCTCATTTTTCATGGTGACTGGAAAATTTTCTAGTAAATCACAAATTTTCTTGGTGCTTTTTTTGGGCCTCCTTCTGTTCAGTCTGGAATTTCAGTCACATATATGTTATTTCCCTTGTTGGTATCCCACATAATTCCTATGCTTTCTTAATATGCCTTCCTTTTTGTTTCTACTTTCCCTCTCTACCAGGTTAGTGTTAAGGGCTTTATCTTCAGTTTTGTTATTTGTTTGCCATTTCTTCAATTCTGCTCATTTCCTTTTATCCATCCCATATATTGATAGCTTTTGAAATGTTGGTCTTGCTTTTCTGGGTTATAGTTTCTTGTATTATTACAATTTCTATTATTCCATTGGTTTTTATCAGTTTGCCTGGCATTGGTTTGACTTATTTTCTTTCTTTTTAAAAACTATCTTTGGCATGCTAACAAACCTATTCATTTTTCTTCTAGCTCTTCAGTTGTAGAGTCTCTCCATTCTTCAAATATTGTTTCCATTCTGTTTATACACTTAACCATCATGTTCCGAATTCTTCCTCAGTGTATTCCATCAGTCTTTCTTTCTCTGGAATATCCATGGATTCTGTGTTATGATTCCTTACTTGGGTGCTATCTTGTTTTTATTTTTATTTTTATCAGGTTTGATGTTGTTTGCTGCATCTGGATCATTGTGGTGACATTGTTATTGTTGATTTTTAACCTCCTTTTTTCTAGTGTGTATAAGAGAGCTGTGGGGTAGCCATTTAACTATTTTTCTGTTAGTTGTGCAGGGTTGATGGCTGTGAGGAGGGTTGGTGATGGTTGGTATCTAATTCTGGTCTAGTGAGGTGTGCTCTGAACCTTGCTGATGAGATGTGTGGGTGGGTATCTGATATGTCATGGGGCCAACAGTGAGTATAGTGCACAAACAATCCCACAGTTGGGGCTGGTTGATTTTGCCTTTTTCTACTCTCAGTTAGGGAGCGCTGGTGGCTTAGTGGTGAAGAATTGCACTGACAACACAAAGGTATGTGGTTTTAATCCACCAGTTGTTCTGTGGGAGAAAAATTTGAAATCTCCTCTTATGAGATTTACTGCCTTTGAAAACTTGTTGGAGGGTCAGCTATGGGTTGATTCTGACTCAGTTTTACACAACAATAAGACCACCAATTAATGGAGACTTTGATCCATTGCATTTGTGAACACTGCAGCAGTTGAGTAACTGAATTTATGAATCTTTGACTCTCTCCCACTCAATGAATCCCTCAATTACTAAGTCCATAAGTATTCTGCTACCTTTGGTTTGGTGTTGAGTTTTGGGGACACAGGTGAATATTTTTTATTTTTCAGTCCATCATTTCTATGCATTTTGCTTTGTGTGCAAGCCATTCCTTATATATAACCACTTTTTATAGGAGTGGTTTTATATTACACTCACTCTTTTGTGACTGAAAGTCATTTAGCACAATTTGTTCTACATTCATGCATGCTGTCTGTGCATTATTTAATTCTTAATTGTTTAAAGGTATAATTGTTAAAGGATTCTTAAATCATTCGGTACTTTTTACTGTAGCATTGGCAACAATGGAATGATTCAACACTTTACCATAAACAGCTTTATCATAACATCTATCATGTGAATTCTGAAATGATTTTGAACTATCAATGCACTGACTACATATCATTGGTCTCTCGGTGATGATAAGCAATGCACAAGAGGGTATTTTTTCCTTTTCAAAAAATACTGTGGTTTGAGTAAAAGTTTACAAACCAAATTGGTTTTTTCACTTAATCATTAATACACATTTTGTTTTTTAACATGAATTACAATTTCACAATGTAATTAATTATGTGTTTACCACTTCTTCCCTATGGTTCTCATTTCTATTAATTCTTTTACAGATCATCCCCATTCCTGCCTTCTGAGTTTTGAAAGTCAATGTCCTTGCTTTGGAATCAGAACTAACTCACAGCTGACTCTTCAGTCCGTTTTTGGAGGTTATAAATGACACAAAAGGAGACAATTCATCTTTTTTTCTCAGATTTTTTTGGTGGATTCAAACCATCAGAAGCGTGGTTTAGCAGTGCAGTTCTCTATACCTTATGCCACCAGATCTTACTCTGGGCTTTGTTGTTATTATTAAGTGCTGTCCAGTTGATTATGGGTCATAGTGACTCTATGAACAACAGATGTGAACTGTGCCCTATCCTTCTTTATCCTCATAGTCTTTGGAAAATGTTGCTCCTTGGATCTTATATGCTTGGCCAATCTAAGGAGTGAGTGTCCTTCTGGTGTTATGGGGCCATCTTCACATACGATTTTCTTTTCCTTTAGTTAGATTTCTCTACCTTTTTTGATAGCTATGTATATAAAAGTACTTGTCTTTTCAGCAATTTTGCATGTTCTTATGTGTGATCAAATAAATTCATAGTGACCCTATGAACTGTGCCGTCCTCACTGTCTTCTACATTCTCTGTGTCAATCCACCTTGATGAGAGTCTTTTTGTGTACAGAAATTGCTAAAGGGAAACCTATTTTGCTGTACACATTTTCAGCAATAACACAAAATAATTTTTTAAAAAACTTGTCCTTTAAGAAAATTGTGTGCATAATTTTTTAGTTTTGTTGTTATATGTTATTAAGTTGACTATGACTCATAGTGGCCCTATAAACAACAGCCCTGAACCCTGACCTATCCTGAGCCAATCTTACCATCTCTGCCTCCACTGCCACAGTCACTGCATCAATCCATCACACCTGGAGTCTTCTCTTATGCTGACCCTCCATCCTTTCAATATGATTTCCTTCTCCAAGGACTGGTCCCTCCTGTCAATATGCTCAAAGTATGTGAAATGGAATTTCAAAATCCTTGCCTCCAAAGAACAACCTGGTTTCATCCTCTGCAGGACAGACTTGTTTGTTCTCTTGGCAGTCCATGAAATGTTCTTCAGTACCACAACTCAAAGGCAATTATTCTTCTTGTGACATCCTTAACTCTCAGATTCATCCAGCTCTCAGATGCACAGCAAGAAATTGAGAAGATCATGACCTGGATCAGGTGCACATTAGTGTTTAGACTGATATCACTGCTCTTTAGCATTCTGGAGAGGTCCCTGATAGCAGATTTTACTAAAGCCATTTGTCTTTTGATTCTCCTGATTGCTGGCAACAAGAGTGTTGATTGTGGATCACAGCAATATGAAACTGTTGTCTTCTATCTTTATCTATCATGATGCTGCCAATTGGCCAGTGGTGAGAATCTTTGTTTTCTTCCTGTTGAGATGTAATCTATATTTAAGACTGTAGTCCCTGATCTTCTTTAGGAAACATTTCAAGTCCTCATCAGTTTCAGTGAGCAAGGTTGTGTCATCTGCATATGCAGGCTGTTAATGAGTCTTCCTCCAATTCTGATGCCACATTCTTCATTACAAAGTCCATCCTCGGGTATAATATAATCTACATACAGACTGAAAAGGGATAAAGAAAGGATACATCTTTTTTTTTTTTTTTAGAAAGGATACATCTTTAATGCATGTCTTTCTTGATTTGGAACCATGCTATGTTCCGTTCCATTGTTCATAAGACAGCCTCCTGGTCTAGGTATATATTTCGCATTAGCACAATCAAATGTTCTGGAATTCCTATTCTTCTCATTGTTAGCCACAATTTATTGTTATCCACACAATGCCTTTGCATAGCCAATTAAGCAAAAATAAGTACCCTTCTGTTAATCTCGACTTTCAGCCAAGATCCATCTGACATTGGTTATGGTGTCTCTAGTGCCACAGTCTCTTCTAAACCCAGCTTGTACTTCTGGTAATTCTCTGTTAATGTACTGTTCTTACCGTATTTGTATAATTTTCAGCGAGATTGTTCTTGCACGTGATAGTAGTGTTATTGTCCAGTTATTTACACACTAAGTTGGATCACCCTTTTTTGGGGCAATGGGAATAAATATGGGCCTTTTCCAGTCAGTTGTCTAGGTAGCTGTCCTCAGATTTCTTGGCTCAACCTGGTGAGTATATCCAAGGGCTGCATCTGTTTGTTGAAATATGTCAACTGATATTCCAACAATTGCAGAGGCCTTTCCCCGCTCGCCCCAATTCCTTCAGAGACAGTTGAATTTCTTCCTTTATTACCATTGGTTTTTGATCATATGTTATTTCATGAAATTGTTCTGTGTCAGCCAATTTTTCTTTTGGTACTGTGATTCTTTATATTCTTTTCATCTTCTTTTGATGTTTCCTGGATCATTCAATATTCTGGCTAGAGCATCTTTAAGTATTGCAACTTGATAAAGATGGTCATACTACCAAATAAGAATGTTTGGTCTGACTGTGGATCAGGAAACTCACAAAGAGCATAGAAAAATTATCAAAAGAAAAGGAATCACATTTTAGGTCCCTAACAAGCTGTGAATTGTGATAAACAGGGACATAAAAATTAACCTCAATCAAGGAAAAGTCCATAAAGTTGAAAACAAAACAAAAAGGGTAAAGATAAGCATCTGCAAGGCATTTTTAAAATTTAATTTTTGCAGAGTTTATAGATAGGAATATTTCTAAGGAGGCCTCCAATGTCGGAGATGGACACCAACAACACTTATGCATCCAGCTAAGGCACAAATACATACAATTTAATAAGCTGTTGGTTTACTCATATCAAACTAGGACTGAATGGGTTCTGAAAATTAGAGCTTGCTATCTGAAACATGTCACCTGATAGTGTTACTTATCACAGGCCTTTCTGAGAGGGCTTATGAATGAACCATGAATGGGTATCAACTTTTAGCTAATAAAGATTCTCTTTGAATTACAAACGTTGGAGCCCTGGAGGGAAGACTTGTAGATTGTTTCCGTGTTTACAGCTATCCAACCTATGCCAATACCAACAAACTAGATATTCATTTCTCTGTTTTTTGAGCAACCAAGGAGAAAGAGTTTGAAAACCAAATGCCAAGATACACAGCATTTGCAAAATGACTTAACATTGCCACTTCTATTGTTTCAGATTACAGATGATAAATCATATTATGAATTACATGTGCAAGTGTTACTTAAATTACTGGCACTGTTTCACTAGAATTTTGGCCAAATTCAGTTTAAGCTGTGGTGTTGGAGAAGGGTACTGAATATCCTATAGGCTGCCTAAAGAATAAACAGATAAGTCTTGGAGAAGGTGCAGCCAGAGTGTTAATGGAGGCAAGGACAATGAAGTTTCAACTTGCATACTTTGGGCATGTTGCTAGAAAAGGCTCTTCCTTGGAGGAGGACATCATGCTAGGAAAAGTAGGGGGACAGTGAAGGAGAGAAGATCCTCAACCAGGTGGATTGATAGAATGACTGCAGCAAAGGGCTCAAGTGTGTCCGAGATTGTGACGTTGCTCAGCAAAGGTCAGGGTTCAGATCTGCTGTTCACAGAGTCACTATAAGTCATACTTGACTCGATGACAACTAACAACAACAACAACAACATTTAAAGCCCCAAGAGTCATCCAGGCTTCCTCTTACTTTATTCTCAGACACTCAACAACAACTTAAAAATAGATATTGCTGTTGTTAGATGCTGTTGAGTTGGCTCCAATTTATATAATAGAATGAATCAATGAAATAACCACGTACAACAGCATGAAACGATGCATGATACTATGATAGCTCACAATCGCTGCTGTTCTGAAGCCCACTACTGCAGTAGCTGGGTCAATACTTCTCACTGAGGAGCTTCCTCTTTTTGGCTGGCCCCCTACATTTACAAGCAGTATGTTCTTTTTCAAGGACTGACCATTACTGGCAACACGCCTAAAGGATGTGAGATAAAGTCTAACCATGTTTGCTTCTAAGGAGCACTCTTGCTGCATTTTTCCAACATAGATTTGTTTGTTCTTTTAGCATTTCATGGTATATTCAACATTTTTCGATAACACCACAATTCAAAGGCAACAATTCTTCTTTGGTTTTCTTTATTCATTGTCCAACTTTTCCATATATATAAAGTAACTGAAAATACAATGACACAGGTCAGGCACACCTTAGACTTTAAAGTGGCACCCTTGCTCTTTGTACTCCGCATAGGTCCTAGGCAATAGAACTGCATAATGGAATACATCATCTGGTTTCTTGCCTGCCGCTAAAAGCAGTCCATGATTTTATTGAAGAGGTAAAGAATGCCTGTGACAAGTAATATGTCTTTCTAATGACTAAAAATCAAGGGATGTATGTGTTAGGGGTGTTAAACATCATTTACATGTGGCTATTTAATTACTCATTTACAAAAAAAAACCCAAAAGTTTTAACATGAAATATGTTTGCTGATATAAATGTATTTTATATATTTTCTTAAAAATGGAGTCAGAACTAACCTATAACTGACCGCCAATGGTTTTTCAGAGGCCATTAATTACACAGGAGGAGACTGCCCTTCTTTCCACTAAGAGCAGCTAGGAGATTTGAATGCCTTTGAGTTGGCAGCAGAACGCCTTACCTCTAAGTCACTACAGCTCCCTTTGTAAGATATAGGGGGGGGGGAATCCATCTCTTCTACCAGTAACAATAGCAAAATGCTGCTCTGCTGTACCTCAGAGAAGCTCTCCACTGCAGAAACAGAACTTTCTTGGGAGAAAAGGAATATTAAGGAAATGTGTTTTAATGAAGCACCCAAGTCATCTTGTCACACACAAAGTAATTACAAATTTTTCTGACTAAAAAGCATGCCGCTCAATTATGTAATTGCCTAACAGGCTCTGTGGCTCTTATCTGGTCTCAAGGGGACATAATCCAGGTTTCTGCAGCTTTAATTAATGATGTATTTACTCAAGCGACAGGACTGACTACAGCTGACAGCTCAGGGACCCACAGGTAAACATCATTTACATGTGGCTGTTTAATTAGCCATTTACACAAGAGATGAAAGTAAATATTTCTGAGCTTCATTAGACTCTTAAACAAGTAAGTTCTAGTAGCACTTTCTTAAACTTTAAAAAAGCACTTACTTCGAAGATTTTATCTGAAGAGAGATATTTAACCCACAATAATTGCTAAATGTATATATTGTTCCAATTCACAGAAATAACTCAAAATTATTTTATGTCACTGAAGGATGACATATGAAATGAAACAAGTTTAGCAACTACCAAAGCACTTTATGCTAAACTTCCTGAGGGTTGTCTTGCCTGTTCCATTTTACTGACATTCTTCTGAGGCAATGGGTACACTAATATAGTTATAACCTAGCCATCTGGGAAATCTATTGTTTGTGTACACTTTTTGAGGGCTTGTTTGGAGGTTCTATCACGGGAGCATAGCTACTCATATACCCTTGACTGAAGGATGTCCTCGACTGGGTATGGTGGTCCTCTTCAACAGAGCATGCAGCTTCAGGCTTCAGAAGAGAAGCATATGGATCAGTGAGGGAGGAAAAGGACGCCTGTCTAGCTAGCTAGATAACTGAAGCAATCCTGGCAATCAATAAGGTGATAGATGTTGCAGACAGATCGCACTCACATTCAACTTATGTACATTTTTGAAGAACAGATCTTGTCATTCATTAATTTATTGGCAATTATTATTGTATCAGTAAGATGATATCACTATAATTCTAAAAGGACCAACAATCTTATCTCAGGAGGCAGAATATGATTTAATTATTTGTTATATAATAAGTACCTAACATAATGGAGCCAAGTTTTTAACATGAAACATGTTTGCTGACACAAATATATGTTATACTTTGTTTTTTTAAGAAAAGAGATGATGGACATTAAAGAACAGTTACCAACATTTATCTCACTGCCAACATGACTGAGATATGATGTACTTGAAATGAAAAAGGACAGAGAAAAAGAAAGTTGCATGGCAGTATTTAAAAAGGGAACCTGAAAAATAAAACCTACATCTATCAAAGTCTACCTTTAACAACATGGGTGGATCTTAAACATAGATTATTGATTTTGTAAAGTAATTTTAAAAATTGGCCCTTTAACAATATGGGTGGATATTAAACATAGATTATGGATTTCTTAAAGTATGTTATTTTTTAAAAAATCCCAGAAATCTCAGTTATATATGGAATCACACATAACAAACTAAATGAAAATATGAACAGGAATGATAAACACAAGATTATCTTTGAAAGTGGCATGGAAGCTATAGCACTCTCTTACCTCAAAACCTACTACACAGCAGTAGTAACCAAAACATGGTACTGATATAATGACAGGCACATAGACCAATGGAACAGAATTGAGTACCCAGAAACAGACCCATTTATCTACAGTCAGTTGATATTCTACAAGGAAATAAAAGTATCTTCTTTTACAAGATGGAAAAAGAGGGTGATTAGATTACAAGAAAGAATGAGAGGGAAATTACAGGAAGAGAAAGAAAAGATGAGTGATACAAGGAAAGGAAGACAGGGAAGGACAAGGCAGAAAAAAGAAGAGCAGGTGGAACAGGGTACAGGAGGAGGACTAGCCTAAGTCTGAAACAAATGTGGTACAATGGCAACAAATGTGAATCTAGGTTTATGGGCCCGAGATCAGTGCATTTATTACCTCACTGTATGTATACTTGAAATGTTCAAAAATGATCCGTTAATATATTTTCATTTAATTGGAGGAGGGAGAAAGGGTGGACTTGAAGAAGACAGAGGCAGTGCAGTGCTTCACCAGTCAGACAGCTAACTGAAAGGTCAGTCATTTGAAAACATCAGGCACTCCACAGGGCAGTCTCCCATAAAGATTTACAGCCTTGAAAAATCCAGTGAAGGGTCATTATGAGTTGGAACTAACTTTTTGAAGCAGTTTTGGATTTTGGTTTTGGAGAGGATGGAAGGTATTCTGAAAGGCTTGAAGGTGATGGAGGAGTTCTGCATCACACCAAAACATAGAACTATGTCTTAAAGAAAGGAACAGTGACGTTTTCACCAGTAAGAGCATGTATGCACAAAATAACAAAACTTAGGGGGGAAAAAATATCAGACTTTTCTACTCATGATGGTTTCTACTTAGATGATTTTTACTCATCTAAAGCAAAAGAGAAAAAAGAAAACCAAAGATCTAAAGGAGAACCTAGTCTACAGGTCAAATAGTCTAAATAAGCATGAACCCTGAGACCAGAAGACCTAGCTGGATCATTTTAATCAGAGTCACAATAGATTTGGCACTGATGGAATGGGAGAAAAATGTGGAAGAGAAACTAAAATTACTAAAAAAAAACCCCCATTAACAAAAACACACATCAGTTAGATAGCAGGAAACTAGAAGGATAACCAAAGACTACTTACTTTTCTGAATATTCTTCAAACCTGGAACCAAAACACTCATATTCATTCATTGATTCATTCATTCACTCTCTCTCCCACATGCACGCACGTGGACAGACAGACAGACACACATACATACACACACACACACACACACACACACACACACACACACACACAGCTGTTTCATGTTATTGAGTTGGAACCGACTATAGCTGATCCTCCAGTGGGATTTCAGAGGCATGGGAGAAGACTGCCCATCTTTCCCTTGAGGAGCGGCTGGTGGAGATTAACTGCCCGCCTTTGGATTGAGGGAGTTCTGGTGGTGGAGCGCACAGGACTTGTGCTTATAACCTAAAGGTGACTCTTGCTGACAGTGCAAAACCACCAGTGACTGCAGGAGGAAGATGAACAACTTCGTCCTATGTGATTTAAAGGCTCAGAAACCAGCTGGAAGATAAGCTATGAATTGATTCTGATTCAATGGTGATGAGAGAGGGAGTTTCTGACATCTGGGCTTCTGACTATCCCATGTGTTTTTCTTGGATAGTATGGTGACTTTATGAACGAAAGATGTGAACCTTGTTCTATTTTGCACTGTCCTCACAATGTCTGCCATGTCTAAGTCCATTGTTCTAGTCACTATCATTCCTTTGTTCAGGGTCTTCTCTTTCTGTTAAGTTCCACTTTTCTCAAGGTTTTTCTCAAGGATTGATCCATCCTGGAAACTATCCAAAGTATGTAAGATCAAGTTTCACTGTCTTTGCCTCTAAATCACAGCATTCTGACTGTGATTCCTCTAAGATAACACTTGCTTGATCTTGTGGCCGTCCATGGAATATTCAGTACTCTGCTCCAACACCACAATTGAAAAACATTTATCTGTCATCTTTTCACTGTCCAACTCTGAGATGCTTATGAAGCAACTGAAACTACCATGGCTTGGCCTAGATACACTTTAATCTTTAAATTGAAAATGTTGCTCTTTAGCACTCTGGAATGGTCCTTCACAGCAGATTTTCCGAATACAACACAACTTTTGATTTCTTGACAACTGTTATCATGGTATTGATTGTGAGTCCAAGTAAACTGAAATAATGAAAAAATACATTTTGAAACAACTTTGAAACACAATAAACTGACAAAACATTAAATTTTGGAGAAGAAAGACAAGCTCATTTATTATGGCTTCTCAAGAACAATGAATACTTGAGTACTGCATAGGGAAAGCTCTAAATCAGGGCTTCTGACTTTATCCTTTATGCTTTTCTTGGATATTTTCTCCATCAATTTCTGCTTGCCATCTTTAAATTTTCCTTATGTAACTAGCTTTTAAGTCAAGTCTCCTACTTCTTGCCTAAACAACTGCGAGTTTAGTCTAGTCATTCCACTGTCTAGTCTGTCCTAACTTAAGCAGAAGAATTCTCCAAGATTCTATAGAAAGTCTTAAAGCTCTGTTTTAAAAAAAAGTGACTTTGCAAAATCTATTAAACACAAACTTCCTAGTCTAGGAATAAAACTCTGTATACTGTTATTAGGTGCTGTTGAGTCGGGTATGACTCATAGTGACCCTATGAGCAGCAGATCTGAACCCTGTCCTATCCTGTGCCATCCTCACAATTTTAGACACTCTCAAGCCCATTACTGCAGTCACTGTATCAGTCTACCTGATTGAGGGTTTCCCTCTCTTTGCTGTCCTTCCATCTCACCAAGCATGATGTCCCTCTCCAAGGAATAGCCTCACCTAGCAAGATGCCCTAAGTATGTGATATGAAGGTTCATCATCCTTGCCTTTGAAGAGCACTCTGGCTGCATCATCTCCAAGATATATTTGTTCTTTTGGCCGTTCCCAAGATCTTCAGCACTCTTCTAAATCACCATAATTCACAAGCATCAAGTCTTCTTCTGTAATCTTTTCACTATCCAGTTCTCAGGTAAATAGCAAGTAACTGAAAAGACCATGTCCTGAACCAGGCACACCTTAGTCCTCAAAGAGATATCATTGCTCCTCAATAATCTGGAGTGGTGTCTGACTACAGACTTTCCCAGTGCATTATGTCTCTTCATCTCCTGTCAGTACCAAGTCTACTGATTGTGGTATCAAGTAAGAGGAAGTTGTTGACAGTTTCAATCTTTTCTCCATCTATGGTGATGTTGCCTATTGGTCTAGTGGCTAAGATTTTTGTTTACTTGATGTTGATATTCAATCCATATTGAAGATTTCAATCTTTGATGTTCTGCAGCAAGTGCTTTAAGACATCATTTTCAGCAAGGCACCTGCAATATCTACATAAGAAGGTTATAGGTCCTAACGTGATTTCACATTCTTCCTCAAAGAATCCAGCTTCTCAAATAATCTTCTAACATACAGATTAAGTAGGTATGAAGAAAGGATACAGCCCTGATGAACAGCTTTCCTAATCTTAAAGCATGCAGTATTTACTTGTTCTGTTCACACCACAGCCTCTTTCTTGGTCAACATAGAGGTTTCTTGCCAGCATAGTTAAGCGTTCTGGAATTCCCATTCTTCTCAATGTTAGCCATAATCTCCATAATATGATTCCAATTATCTCCTTAGCTTCATCTCATAAATCACAAGATTACCAACCTTGCTTTGTGTCCCTATTTCCTATAATCATACTGGGTCTCCTGGCCTCTTTTGCCCACAACAGCTTTTTCCACTTGCCCTTGCCCTTTGCATTATACCCTTTCCTGTTGTTGTTTTTGACTTCTCCAGACCCAACAGCACAGAGTCTATGGGATTTCCAAGAATGTTATCTTCATGAAAACAGACTGCTACATCTTACTCCTATAGAGTAGCTTATGGGTTTGATTGCAAATCTCTGCTTAGCAGTGGGGTGCTTTGACCACTGCACCAGCCACTCTTTCTTGCACTACTGTTGTTAAATGGCACTGAGTAGACTACAATTCAGAGTGATTCTTTGACAATGGATCTGAATCTTGCCCTATCTTCTGCCATCCTCATCATTTTCTGATGTATTTGAGTCCACATTTGAAAGTCATTGTGAAAACAAATCTCATTGAGCATCTTCTCCTCTTTTGCTAACCCTCCACCATTCTGACCTTGATATCCTTTTCCAAGGAGGTGAACGAATTAAGAAAAATCCAGTGGGAATCCGAAAAGGCGGGATAATGGAGGGTTTACAGATCAATGTTGATTATTTTTTTGACTCAATATATGGGAATTCTTCTAAGAAATACAATGAAAATAAAATAAAAAAATCTATCCTGAAGTAAAATGCAGTGAGTGATACGTGTATAAGAAGATCTGTTAATCAGCTATTTTTCAAATATATTCACCAGTAATTGAAGCCAAAGAGGAAAAAACAGGATTTCTACCAATTTTTGTACTCTGAAACTGATCAAATATTCAGTCAAGGTGCATTAATAGTAACTAATGATTTAAATGCAAAAGGTTAAAACAAGGTCTTGTTCTGAAAGTACAGACATGATGACAGAAATGAGGACTGAGATCAAATGATTTCATTTTATACAACTGGAAGAAAAATTGGATGTTGTTAAAAAAGAAATGGAATGCATAAATATTGGCATAGTACATACTGGTGAAGTGAGATGGCTTGGGATGGGACACTTTGAATCAGATCTACTATGCTGGGGATGAAAAGGTGACAAAAAATGGGGTTGCTTTCATAATTAAAAAAGTCATTTCCAGATCTATCATGAAAAGCAATGTGTTGAGTGACAAGATTATATCTATACACATACAAGGAAGCCCAATGAATACCACTATCATTCAAATATATGCACTGATATCTAGAGCCAAAGTGGAGGAAATAGAAGATTTCTACCAACTTCTGCAGTCAGAAATTGATCGAACATGCAATCAAGATGCATTGATAATAATGGGTGATTGAAATTTAAACATTAGGAACAGGGAAGAAGGATCAGTAGCTGGAAAACATGGACTTGGTGACAGAAATGAAGCTGGAGATAGAATTATAGAATTCTGCACATTCAATGACTTATTCATTGGAAATACCTTTTATAAGAAACACAAGCACAGGCTGTTCACATGGATTGCACCTGATGGTATGCATAGGAATGAAATAAATTACGGCTGTGGAAGGAATCACTGGGGAAGCTCAATATAAGCTGTGAAAACCAGGCCAGGTGCTGATTGTGGAACAGACCACCCACTACTCATATGCAAGTTCAAGCTGAAGCTGAAGAAAATAAAATCAAATCCACAGGAACCAAAATTTGACCTTAAGTCTATCCCACTCGAATTTCAAAACCATTTCAGGAACAGGTTTGAGGCCTTGAACACCAATGAGTGAAAACCAAATGAGCTGTGGGAGGATATCAAGAATATCGTCCATAAAGAATGCAAAAGATCATTACAAAGGCAGAAGAGGAAGAAAAGCCCAAGATGGTTGTCAGATTGTATGAGAGTGCCATGAAGTCAAAGCTAAAGGAAGACACCAAGAAATTAAAGAGCTGAATGAAAAATTTGAAAGGGCAGCTTGGGATGACAAAGCACGGTGTTATAATGAAATGTGCAAAGAGCTGGAGTCAGAAAATCAAAAGGGCCAAACTCGCTCAGCATTTTTTAAGCTGAAGGAATTGAAAAACAAATTCAAGCCATGAGTGGCAATACTTAAAGATGCTCTGGATAGAATGTTAAATGATCCAAGAAGCATTAAAAGAAGATGGAAAGAGTATACAGAATCACTGTACCAAAGGAATTGGCGGACACAGAAAAATTTCTTGAAACAATGTATGAGCAAGAGCCTGTGGTGATAAAGGAGGAAGTTCAAGCTGCTCTGAAAGAACTGGCTAAAAACAAGGCCCCAGGAAGTGACAGCATACCAATTGACATATTTCAACAAACAGAAGCTTCCCTGGATGTGCTCACCAAGCTGTGCCAAAAAATCTAGAGGAAAATGACCTGGCTGACTGACTGGAAGAGATTGATATCTGTTCCCATTCCAAAGAAGGGTGACCCAATAGAGTGCGGAAATTATCGAACAATATTATTAATATCACATGCAAGCAAGATTCTGCTAAAAATCATCCAAAAATGGCTGAAGCAACATGACAATAGCAAACTGCCAGATGTGCATGCTGGGTTTAGAAGAGGCCATGTATTACAGATATTATAGAAAATGTTAGATGGATCTTGGCAGAAAGAGGAGAGTACCAAAAGAACGTCTATCTGTGTTTCATTGACTATGCAAAGGCTTTTGACTGTGTGGATCACAACAAACTATGATTAACTCTGATAAGAATGGGAATCCCAGAACATCTGATTGTGCTTATGTTAAACCTATATATGAACCAAGAGGCAGTCATCAGAACAGAGCAAGGAGACACTGTATGGTGCAGAATCAGGGAGGGTATTCACCAGGGATGTATTCTGTCTCTATATGTTTTAAATCTGTATGCAGAACAGATCATCCACGATACGTGGCTGTAGAAAACAAAGAGTCTCACCAAGGGGCCAACTGGCAGCATCATGATGGATGGTGATGAGACTGAGATTGTTAAGTTCCACAAGCAACACTCTTGGTACCAGCAGCCAGGAAATCAAGAGACAAATTGCACTGGAAAATTCAGCTGTCAGGGACCTCTCCAGAGCACTGAGAGCAATGACATCAAACTGGAGACAAAGGTGCACCTGACCCAGGCCATAGGTTTTGCAATTTCATGCCATATGTCAGAGAACTGCACAGTGATTAGGGATGATAGAAAGAGAATTGATACTTTTAAGCTGTGGTGCTGAAGAAGAGAGGTGAATATACCATGGACTGTTAGGAGAACAAACAGGTTCATCCTGGAGAGGGTAAAACTGGGCTGCTCCATGGAGGCAAAGATTCTGAAGCTTTGTCTGACATACTCTGGGCACGATGCAAGGAAGAGGGTGAAGCAACAGCACAAGAGAGGAAGACCCTCAATGAAATGGATGGATTCAGTGAATGGGTAGTAGGAATGGAATAGGTGTGCCAGAGACAGTGAGGTTGGCACAGGATAGAGCAGGGTTTAGGGATCTTATACATAGGGTCACTATGAGTCACAAGCGATTAGAGGGCACTTAACAACAACAATTTATTAATTGCAAATACCTTCTTTTAAGAGCACAAATAGTGATATATCAACCTCATCTGATAAACTATTCAAGAATCAGACTGACTACCTCTGTGGGAAAAATAACTGGAGAAGGTATAGATTAGCACTCAGGCCAAGTGCTGACTGTGCAATAGACCATTAATCACTCATGTGCAAGTTCAAATTGAAGCTGAAGAAAATCAAAACAAGTCCACAAGAACTAAAATACAACCGTGAGCCTACCTTGCCTAAATTAAAAAACCATCTCGAGCGCGAGAGCAACGCAGCCCGAGAGCGACGCAGCGTGAGAGCGAGGCCGCCAGACGGGGGAACGCCGCCGCCAGACGGGGGTACGCCACAAGAGGGAGCTGGAAGAGACCCGGGAAGAATAACAGCCAGCCACCTACTGCGGAACTCCAGAGGCGCGAAGACTGTGAGACCCCAGAGGAACGAAGACTACC
>NW_006399922.1:5233870-5250672 GCF_000299155.1 Elephantulus edwardii | reverse complement strand
AAAAAAAACCATCTCAAGAATAAGTTTGAGACATTGAATACACTAATGATTGAAGAACAGATGAACTGTGGGATGACATCAAGGATATCTCCTTGAAGAAAACCAGCACTATTAGCCTGGCAAAAATCCTTTCACTCTTAAAAGTGTTCTTGCAAAACTCTTCATGTCCTTTGTTTTAAAGCATGCTTCATAGTGTTTCCAGAAATCCTGATGATTTTTATAAAGACCCATTCTTACTATACTTATTCCATAATGCCAAATTCTATCCTTATTTCCAGAAGTAGGGAGCCTCATACTTCCTTCCTCTTAAGGAACTTGAACTGCTATCAGGTCCTTCTCATTATCATCAATTTCAACACATGGCAACCCTCCAACAGGCTTCCATGGTTATAAACCTTTACAATCCAAAACCTCTGTAAAAAAAAATAAAAATAAAAAAATTATAAATTAAAAAAAAAAAAGGAGGAGGCTACTACATTTTTCTCCACAGAAAAATGGTAGACTTGAATCGCAGCACAACAAATAATGCACTATGCCACTCAAGTTACTTAAAGTAGGTTAAAATGTTTTTTTTTCTGAATTGGTGTGAGTGACCATACAATAGTTTTAAAGTGTGGAGAAACAAAGCAAAATAGCAACATGATGTTTTAAGTTCCTCAGAAAATGTTGTGTAAAAACATATAATCAAACTACCTCTAGGACCTGAATTAATATTGTCAGGAACTAAGATTCTTCATAAAACATATTATTCAGAATGCCTGGGATCAGAAAATCAAGCAAACCAACCAACAAAACACAACCTTATTTATTCCATTTTCTGGGAAAAAGAAAAAAGATGTTTGTGTTTTCCAAACTACACAAGGGCATTTGACTGTGTAGATTATAAAAACTTATGCATAGCATTGAGATGAATGGGAATGCCAGAATATTTAATAGTGCTCATTCCAAAAAAGTCTTAGACCAAAAGACAGCTATGAAACACAACACAGGCACACAGCATGATTTATTGCTATTGTAAGGTACCAATGAGTTGAGTATGACTCATGGTGAATTTATGAACAACAGATCTGAATCCTGTCCTATCCTGTGCCACCCTCACACTTCCTGACACACTAGAACCCCCTATGGGGGACTGTGCCAATCCATCTGGTTAAGGGTCTTCCTCTCATTGGCTGACCCTGTGCCTTTCTGAACATCATGTCCCTCTCCAAGGAAGAACCTCTCTAAGCAACATGCCTGAAGCATCACATTTGCCTCCAAAAAGCAAAGTTGCCTCCTCTGGCTCCACTTTCTCCAAGACATATTTGTTTGTTCTTTTGGGATATTCAGTGCTCTTCTCCAACACCACCGCTCAAAGATATCAATTCTTCTTTCAACCCTACTCATTGTCCAACTCTCAGACACATAGCAAGTGATCAGTAAGACTATGGCCTAAATCAGATGCACCTTAGTCCTCAAACTGACGTTTTTACTTCTCAATAATTTGAAGAGGTTTCTAGACTTTTCCAGTGCAACACATTTCCTGATTTATTGACTGCTGGTACCAGTGGTGTTGACTGTAGATCCAAGTAAAATGAAGTTGTTGACAGTTTCAATCTTTTTTCCCATCTATCACGATGTTGCTTATCAGTCCAGTATTTTTGGCATTGTGATGCAATCCATATTGAAGGCTGCTTTGGTTTACAGCATGGTTTAAATTAGGATTATGTATCTGTCAGGGTTGTGTTCTTTAATTATATTAATTCAAATGTAGGGAAAGCAAATAATGTGACAAAATGGACTAAATGAAGAATATGTGACATTAGGAATGAAAGGAGGCTCATCAACAACCTGCAATATACAGATGACACAGCCCTGCTTACAGAAAACAATGAAGACTTGAAGCACTTATTAATGAAACCCCAGGAGTATAGTCTTGAGGATGGATTGTATCTCAACACAAAGAAAACTGAAATCTTCACAACTGGTCCAATAAACAACATTACAATAAATGGAGAAAAGACTGACTTTGTCAATTATTTCATTTTACATAAAAACCCTTGGAAGCAGGAAGCAAGAAATCAAACTACATACGGCAATGAGAAAACCTGCTATCAAGAAGCTCTTTAAAATGCTAAAGACACTCTAAAAGCTAAAGTATGTCAGACTCAAGCCAGGGCATTTTTAATTGCTTCATATGCATGTGAAAGTTGGATAATGAAGAAAGAAAAGTAAAGAAGATTTGATTTGTGGTATTGGCAAAGAATACTGAATATACCATGGACTGCCAAAAAAAAAAGTTTTGAAAGAAATGCAGCCAGAGTGCTTCTTACAAGCAAGGGGGAGTATGTGAGAGAGATATTTGTCTCACAAACTTTCATGCTTTCATGGGAGGTCAAGTCCCTAACAAAAGCTTTTATGCCTGGTGAAGTATAGGGCCAGAGAAGGAATGAAAGACCCTTAATGAGATGGGCTGACACAATTACTCCAAGAAAGGGCTTGAGCACAGTTAAGGATGGTGCAGATTTAGACAGGTTTTGTTCTGTAGTATGTCAGAAGGGGAGCTTACTCACCAGCATCTAAAAACACTTACAGTTAATTTTTTAATATAATTATGCTAATTCCTCTTAAGAACATAACTATTTAATATAATAACTTTTATAACATGAAAATTAGTTTTTAAAAAACACATAAAAATAATAGACTTTCATTCTTTGGTACTCATTTCTTAAAGACCCGAAAATGCTACCTCGTCTTTGAGAGAACTATCTTCCTTCATGGTGGTGGCATGCTGACCCCACTGTGTTTGCAATAAATTTGAATGTGGTGGTTGTTCAGATCTGTAAATCAGAAAGAAGAAACACAATATAAATTTGTTGTATTTGGTTACAATGAGTTAAACATATTTTGAAAAAGTGGCATAGCAGTTGACCAAAGACAGTTTAGGCACGTATATCTGTAATCTAAAATATTCCGAATAATGGAGTTTTCCAGGGGCCAACTACATTTTTTTAAAAAAGTTAATTTTAAAATAATTAAAGATTCACAAGAAGTTAGGGGAAAAAATAGTATAAATAGATCTTGTATGCCCTTCCCCGATTTTCACTGGTAACAAAACTATAGTACATTATTAAAACCAGAACTTAACATTGATATATTTAATGTAAACTATCACTCTCACTTGCATGTCACCAGTTTTTACACACATTCATCTGTGTGTATGTATGTGTAGTCTCATTCCATTTAACACGTAATCAGTTATCCTAAGGCAACAGAATCAATGGTTAAAGCTAGATGTTAGCCAGTTCTATTAAATTTTTTATTCATTTTTATTTTTATATATGTTTTATAAAGATAGGAGGAGTATGGTCATTCCCCTCCTGTGTGATCTACTGCCTCTGAAAATCCACTGGAGGGTCATCCATGGATTGGTGCAACTTGATTATATACAACACCATCACAGATCAAAAATTATATCATTGATATTTTAGTGCTTTATCAATTTAATATTGTTAAATAATTTCTCTCTTTTTATAAAACATGCATTACCAAGACTATTGGAATTTGTTGGACACCAGCAAGGCAAGTTATCTCATCTTGGAGGCTTACCTGTACCTTATGTCAACCATGTCAGCATCATTCTTCATGTATTATGTGTGACTTAAAAACAAGCAAAATATAAACTTAACAGTAATAAATGCTGTTTGGATGTATGTAAAATCTAATCCTTGTTTAAGTAATAACTAGAGGTTTCTGGTGGGAGAGTAGCAAGGGCTTGTGCTGCCTACCCAAAGGCAGGTAGTCTGAATAGCTGCTCCACTGAAGAAAAATGGGCAATCATCTCCTGTGCAAATTAAAGCCTCTGAAAACCTGCTGGAGGGTTGGCAATGAGTCAGTTCAACTGACGGCAATAAACAACAACATAAGTAATCTTTGATATCTACCTTTGAAATGAACACATTTTTCACCTCAAAGTCTTTCTAGGTTGGAATTGCACTTCACTGACTGTATGGAAGAGTCTTTAATACTAGTTATGTTCAACCCCAACTGAATGGATTGAGAAATTGTGGTACATTCACAAAATGGAATGCTAGTAGCACTCAGGAGCAACAATTGAAAAAAATTCTACATCACTTGGGAGACGCTGGAGAGCATTATGCTGAGTAAATTAACTCAGTCTCACAAGGACAAATTATACTTATGACCAATTATTGTAAAATAGAAGGATAACTAATGAAATAGGTATGGAGATCCAAGGGGGGAAAAGGTGGGAGCAGAAGGGATGAAATCGGAGGGTTGCACAATTTGGTGGGTTGAAGGAGAGAATACAGAAAAGGGGAAAGAGGACCTGAAAAGACTGGGTAATGGTGGGCATAGTCTAATAGTGATTAATTTTATAAAATATAATGAATAGGAATGATTGTATGAAACACAATGTGAATGAAGAATAGTGTGAAACACAATGCATACAAACTTTGTAAGGATATCAATAAAGAAAAAAAGTAAGGATAACTAGTAAAACGTGAGGAGGAAGGGGAAGAGGTGGGAGCAGAGGGGTGAGGCTGGGCTAAAAAGAAAAAGATACGTAGTGAAGCATGTAAGAGTAAAAAGTAATGAGACCAGGAATTCAGAATTATTTAATTTTTTAAAAAATCAAATCAAATCAAATCAAATAGAAAAAATAAAGAAAATGTAACAACAACAAAATCATCCACACAAAGGTTAACACAGAAGATCTGAGCAGACAGAAGAAAGTGTCAGTGAACTTGAAAGAGAAAACTTAAATATGGATGTTAATGGGAAAAAGAGAATGAAAGAATGTAAAGAGACTTTTCCCAAAAATTGTAAAATGGCATTGTTTGAGATGATTAAGGACAATAGACTAGGATGAAATTAAGAAGTTGTACTTATGTGGTCAAATGGTACTGTGCTAAATCCTTTTGTGCACATGGGAGCTCTGGTGGCTCAGTGGTAAGGAGTTATGCTGCCAATCCAAAGACACACAGTTTGGATTCACTAACTGTTCTGTAGGGAAAAGATGGACTATCTCCTCCTGTGCAATTTATTGCCTCTGAAAACCCACTAGAAGGTCAGCTATGAGTGGGTTTCAACTTGATGGTACTAGAAATTTCTAATTTAAATGATCTTTTGTCTATTTTAAACTGCTCACAAAAAATAGGATGAGTGAAAAGAGAGAACACAAGACCGGCATAATGTTGACAACTGGTAGAACAAGGTGATGGATACGTGAAGCTTCAAAATAGTGAGGGTTTTTTTCTGGTTTTGTGAATATTTTAAATTTTGAAAAGGAAAATTTTTTTAAAAGTATGGTGGTGTATGAGATTTATTTTAAATGCATTAGAAAGAAAGGATAGAGAATAGGATAAAGTAATCAGAGTAAAATGTCAATGGCAGAATCTGGTTGTGGTGGGTCACTGTATAATTCTTATTCTTTTTTTTAAAATATATTTTTAAAACTTCTTAACAGATAAATATACAAATTTGGAAAAATGTTAAGTCTAGGTTTGGAAAAGTTGAGGGAATCCCAGAACATTTAATTGTTTTCATATGAAATCTATACCTAAACCAAGAAGCTGTTGTCCAAACAGAACAAGGGTGGCACTGTATGGTTTAAAATTAAGAAGGGTGCACTGTACAGTTTAAAATCAAGGAGGGTGCACCCAGGTTTTATGTTGTTCCATACCTGTTCAAACTGTACACTGAGCAAATCATTTGTAAAGTCAAACTCAATGAAAAAGAATGTGGAATTAGGATCAGAAAAAGACTCATCAACAACCTGCATTATACAGATGACACAACCTTGCTTGCTTCAAGTTAGGAGGACCTGAAGTGCTTGCTGCAGAAGATGAAAGACTACAGTCTTCAATACGGATTACATCTCAACATCAAGAAAACAAAGGTTGTGTAACAGTGAATAAATAAAAAAATTTAAAAAGAGAAAACAAAGGTCCTTACCACTGGTTCAATGGGCAGTATCATAAAAGATAAAGGATTGAAATTGTCAACAATTTCATTACTTGGATTCACAGTCACCACCTTTGATATCTGCAGTCAGGAAATCAGGAGATGTATTGCATTTGTTAAGCTTGCTGTTAGGGAATCTCTCCAATACTGAAGAGCAATGATGTCAGTCTGAAGATGAAGGCATGCCTTATTCATGCCATTGACTTTTCAATACTTTTTATGTGTCTGTATAATGATTAAGAGCTGCATAATGAATAAGGATAATAGAAGAACTGATGCCTTTGAGCTGTAGTATTGGAGAAGAGTACTGAATATGCCATGGACAGCCAAAAGAATGAACAGGGAGGGAGCTCTGGTGGCCTAGTGGCAAGAAGCTGTGCTGCAATCCCAAGGTGCGCGGTTTGAATCTACCAGATGGTCCACTGGAGAAGAAAGGGAAGTCTCCTCCTGTGCCTGTCAGATTCAATACGACAGTGCAGAACAAGAAAAAAAGAAAAAAAAAGAGTGAACATGTATATCTCGGATCCACAATCAACACCCGTGGTACCAGCAGTTAAGAAATGAAAAGACATACTGAACTGGATTCTGCTGTGAAGGAATCCTTCAAGGTACTATAGAGCACTTAGTACACAGGTACTTAGTCTAAACCTAAGAAGTGCCTCACTCAGGCCATGGTCTTTCCAATCATTTGCAATGCATCTGGGAGCTAAATAATGAATAAGAATGACAGAAGATATGTGGTGTGGAGAAGAGTACTGAATGTCTCATGGACTGCCAAATGAACAAACAGCTATGTCAGAAGGTGCTACCAAAGTGCTTCTTGGAGGCTAAGATGGTGAAGCTACATCTCACATATTTTGGGTAAATTGTTAGAAAGGGCTCTTTCTTTCTTTCTTTTGGAGTTGCATAAAAGCTTATATATATTGTATTTCATTCAGATACACTTTATTTCACACATTTCTTCAATTACATTGTATTTCATATGATCATTCCCATCTATTGTGTTTCATAAAATTAATTACCATTGGTCTAGGCCCACCATTACCTTGTCTTTTCAGGTTACCACTGGATCTTTCCTAATTATTTCACCTCCCCCGCCTCTCCCACCAAACTCTGCAACACCAATTTCTTCTCTCACTATCCTCAGTTCCCCTGTTCCTTCTCCTTCCTCCCTTGGACGTTCATACACATTTTACCAGTTATCCTTATTTCTTTACAATAACGGTCTCATACATTATTTGTCCTTAGCAGACTGAGTTAGTTCACTCAATATAATGCTCTCCAGTCTCTTGCATGTTACATAGTTTTTTCAAAATCATTGCTCCTGAGTGCTGCATCGTATTCTATCATGTAAATGAACCACAACTTCTCAAGCCATCTGCTTGTTGATGAATATCTTGCACTGTTTCCATGTTATTGTGAATAATGCTGCTATGAATATCAGTATAAAACATCTCTTTGGCCAGTACTAATTTCCTTGGGGTATATTCTTAGCCTGGGCATAGTCAATGAAACATAGACAGACATTCCTCTAGTACTCTCTGCTTTCAGCCAAGATCCATCTGACATTAGCTAAGATATCACAAGTGCCACAACCTCTTCTAAATCCATCCTGCACTTCAGGCAGTTCTCTATTGATGTGCTGTTCTAGTCGTTTTTGGATGATCTTCAGCAGAATCTTGCTTGCATGTGATAGCAATGATATTGTTTGATAGTTTCCACACTCTGTTGGATCACCTTTCTTTGAATGGGAACAAATATAGATCTCTTCCAGTCAACTGGCCAGGCGGGTGTTCTCCAGATTTCTTGGCACAACTTGATAAGCACATCCAGGGCAGCATCTGTTTGTTGAAATATGTCAATTGGTAGGCCATCAATTCCTGGGGCCTTGTTTTTTGCCAATTCTTTCAGAGCAGTTTGAACTTCCTCTTTCATCACCACAGGCTCTTGCTCATACGTTGTTTCATGAAATTCTTCTGTGTCCACCAATTCCGTTTCGTACAATGACTCTGTATACTCTTTCCATCTTCTTTTAATGCTTCCTGTATCATTTAATATTCTGCCCAAAGCACCCTTAAGTATTGCAACTTGAAGTTTGAATTTGTTCTTCAGCTCCTTCAGCTTAAGAAATGCTGAGCGTGTTGAGCCCCTTTGATTTCCTGACTCCAGCTTCTTGTACATTTCATTGTAATACTTTACTTTGTCTTCCCTAGCTGCCCTCTGAACTTGACTGTGTGGATCATAACAAACCGGCTGACTTTGAGAGGAGTGGGAATCCCAGAATACTTTATCGTGCTTAGGCAAAACTTATACTTGGACCAGGAGGCAGTCATCAGAATAGAGCAAGGAAACACTACACGGTTCAAAATTGGGAAAGGTGTGCAACAAGGATGTGTCCTATCTCCATATCTTTTCAATCTATGTGCATAACAAATTATGCAGGAGGCTCTATGAGGAGAAATATGGCATCAGGATTGAACGTAGACTTATCAACAATCTGCGTTATGCAGATGACACAACCCTGCTTGCTGAAACTGAGGAGGACCTGAAGCGCTTGCTGCAGAAGGTCAAGGATTGCAGCCTTCAATATGGATTGAAAGGTCAACCTCAAGGAAACAAAGATTCTCACCACTGAGCTGATTGGCAGGATCATGACAGATGGTGAAGAGCTTGAGATTATTGACAGCTTTAGTTTACTTGGCTTTCATCAACATTCTTGGTAACAGCAGCCAGAAAATTAAAAGAGGAATTGCACTGGGAAAGTCTTCTGTCAGAGAACTCTCCAAGGTACAGAGGAGCAACAATGTCAGTCTGGAGACTAAGGTGCACCTGATACAGGCCATGGTCTTTGCCATTACTTGCTATCCTTTTCAAAGAGCTGGACAATGACTAGGGATGATAGAAGGAGAGTTGATGCCTTTGAGCTTTGGTGCTGGAGAAGAGTATTATATATACCATAGACTACTAAGAGAACAAACAGGTTCATCCTGGAGAGAATGAAGCCAGGCTACTCTTTGGAGACAAGGATTCTGAAGCTTCATCTGACATACTCTGGACATATTATAAGGAGGGATCAGTCCCTGGAGAGGGCCGTCATGCTTGGGAGGGTAGAGTGACGGTGCAGGAGAGGAACACCCTTGATGAGATGGATTGATTCAGTCACTGGGGAAATGGGGTAGGCTTGTCGGAGGCAGTGAGATTGGCAAGGTTGATAAAGCAGGGTTTAGGGCTGTTGTACGTAGGGTTGCTATGAGTCGCAAGTGACCCCACAGCACATAACAACAACAACAACAACAACAACAACAACAACATAGACTTAGCAGTGGAATAGGTGAGCCCTGGAGAATGTCTATGTTCAGCTTTTTGAAGAATTGCCAAATTGCCTTCTAAAGTGGTTGTACCATTTTACAATCCATCAATTGTCTCTGAGAGTTCCAATTTCTCCACATCCTTTCCAACATTTATTGCCAGCTGTTCTATTAAACTTTGCCACAGTCATTGGGGAGAAATGGTATCTCATTATGGTTTAGATTTGTATCTCTCTTAGTGCCAGTGATTTTGCACATTTCCTCACACGTGGATAATTTTCAGCAGAATCTTGCTTGCATGTGGCATTAATGATATTGTTTGATAATTTCTGCACTCTATTGGGTCACCTTTCTTTGGAATGGGAACAAATATTGATCTTTTCCAGTCAGTTGGCCAGCTGGCTGTCCTCCAGATTTCTTGGCACAACTTAGTGAGGACATCCAGGGCAGTGTCTGTTTGTTGAAATATGTCAATTGGTATGCCGTTAACTCCTGGAGCCTTGTTTTTTGCCAGTTCTTTCATAGCAACTTGAACTTCCTCCTTCATCACCACAGGCTCTTGCTCATATGTGGAGTCTCTATAAGATTCTGTAAATATCTGCTATGAGACCGTTGTCTGTAATGGTATTGCCAAATGTTTCTTTTCCCAGTCAGTAGGTTTTCTTTTCACTTTGTTGGAAAATGATTTTGATACACAGTGATTTAATCTTTAGAAGGTTCCATTCTTCAATTTCATTCTCTCCTGGTTGTATATTTCTGGCTGTATTTGTCAGCCTTTTTATACCATGAACTAGGTCTTCTAAGCTTGGTCCTACTTTGTCTCTTGTGATTTTTATGCTTTGGGCATTTACCCCAAGGCTTTGATCTACCTTGAGTTGACTTTTTTTGCATGGGAGGAGACTCCCTTTCCTTCTCCTGTGGACCACTTTGTGGATTTGAATTGTGAGCCTTTAGGACTGCATTGCAGCTTCTTACCACTAGGGTAGCCTGTTACTTTCCTAATATATTTCATAATAGTGAGTATTTTCTATTACTTCATTGTGGTTATTGAAATAATTTACTGAACTCAATAGAGGAAAAGGGAGTGTCATGGGAAGGAGGGGTTTCTTTTGTGTTCACTCCTCTCCTCTTCTCCCTCAGATAGGGGTCACAAACTGGACCATTTTTATATTTCCAAAATTTAAAAATGTGTTTATGCACTTGCCAGGTTTTGGCACTGGACAAGTCTTATAAGTTAGAAGTCATTGTAATACCATGAAAGAAAAATAAATAGCCCAGATGACACAAGCTTTGCAGCCATGAAAAGACATAGATTCATACTGTCTAGGAGGCAGGTAGAATGTGTTTCACAGATTTCTGACGGACTTAATAATTTCCAAGACTCATGGTTCATATATAACTCTTGTTGCCATGGAATCAACCACGACTTCCAAAAATCCTATGAACAATGGAATGAACAATGGAACCATGCCCTATCCTGAGCTAATCACACCTCCCTGACACACCTCACCCCCCTGTCACAGGCACTGTCTCAATCCATCCACCTTGGGTCTTTCTTTCCTCACTGGCCCTCTAACTTTCCAAGAATGATTTCCTTCTCCAAAGATTGGTTTCTTCTGGCCAACATGCCAAAAACATATTTTAAAAAGCTTTAAAATCCTTGCCTTCAAAGAATAACCTGTTTGTTTTCTTGGCAGCCCATAGAATGTTTAATACTCTTTTCCAGGACCATGACTCAAAGAAAGCAATTGATCTCTCATCCTTATTCACTGGTCAGCTATGAGAAGACCATGGCTTGGATAAGCTGCACCTTAGTCTCTTGACTGACATTATATTTCTTTAGCACTCTGGAAAGGTTCTTGACCACAAACTTTACCAATGCAACTCATGATTTCCAGAATGCTGATGACATGGTTGCTGCCTATGCATACAATCAAGATGTATGTAGTGTTCGACCTATAATGATGCATATTGGTCCAGTGGTGAAGATCTTTGTTTTGTTGATGCTGAGATGCAATCCATTTTGAAGGCTGTAGTCCTTGATCTTCTGCAGCAAATGCTGCAAGTCCTTCTCAGTTTTATGGAGTAAGGTTGTGTCACCTTCATAATACAAGCTGTTGATGATTCTTCCTCCAATCCTGATGCCACATTCTTTTTCATAAAGTCCAGACTCTCTATTGATTTGTTCCTCATAGACTGAAAATGTATGGAGACAGGACACATCCCTGAAGGATACCATTCTTGAATTTGAATAATGCAGTGTTCCCTTGTTTTGTCTGTATAACAGCTTCCTGGTCCAGATACAGGTTACACATGAGTACAGTTAAATTTTCTGAGATTTCCGTTTTTCTCAATTGTATTTACAATTTGTTGTTATTCACATTGTCAAATGCCTTCGTAAAACACAATAGACATATTAAACATCAGAAAACACAAATAGACATGTTTCTGATATTCTCTGCTTTCAGACAAGATCCATCTCACCTCAGCAATGATGTCCCTAGTGCAATGGCCTCTTCTAAACCCAGCTAGTATTTCTGGCAGTTCTCCGTCAATGTACTGTTCTAGTATTTTTGGATAATACACAGCAAGAATTTGCTTCCATGTGATATTATTTGACAATTTCCACATGCTGTTGGGTCTTTTTTTGGTTTTGAAATGGGAATGAATAAGGATCTTCCATTCATGTAGTTGTCTTCCAGATTTCTTGGCACAAGCTATTAAGCATATCCAAAGCTGCATGTTTGTCGAAATAAGTCAATAGTTCCGGTGCCTTATTTCTGCCAATTCTTTCAGAGCAGTTTGAACTTCCTCTTTTACCAATGGTTCTTGATCATAAGCTATTCCCCGAAATGGTTCTGTGGCAGCCAATTCTTTTTGGTATAGTGATTCTGTATATTCTCTCACATGTCTTTTTGATGTTTCTTGGTTCATTTAATACCCCATAGCATCTTTAAGTACTGTAACTCAAGGCTTGAACTTGTTCTTCAGTTTCTTCAGCTTAAGAAATGTTGACTGAGTTCTTCCCTTCTGATTTTCTGATTTCAGCTTTTTGTACATTTCATCATCTGTAATTACTATCTTGGAAAAATGGAATAATTTCTCAACCTATCATTTTTTAAAAATGCATTGTTCATTTTTTTATTTTCATGAAAATTTATAAAGAACTTGGATTTCCATTCATTCATTGTTGAACATTTTTCTCCTTGTCTACCCTCCCTCGCATATTGTTTTTGTCTTTAGAAAAAAGTTCTTTCCTTATTATACAGTCCTGCACCCCCCCCACTATACAACTCTTATTCTGTACTCTTGTCATGCCAATAATACCCAATCATATATTTCTTTTATATAGCTTTCTCTCATTTTTCAATGCCATATACATTATTTATCCCCTCTTTTCTTAGTTTCCCCCAACCCACTTATCAGTCCTGTTTTATTATAGTGGCATTATGCAATATTTGTCCTTTTGTGACTGAGATATTTCACTCAGCATAAGGTCCTCCAGGGTTACCCATTTTATAGAATATATCATGAGTTCCTTGCTTTTCAGTTCTGCATAATATTCCATTGTGTGAATATATCACACCTTCTCTATCCACTCGTTTGTCAGTGGGCACTTGGGTTGTTTCCAACACTTTGTTATTGTGAACAAAGCAAAAATTAACATGGGTGTGCATATATCTGTGTGGGTGGAAACTATGGTGTCTTTAGGGTATATTCCCAGTAGTGAAATGGCTGGGTCACATTGTGGTTTTTTTTAATTGAAATTTTAATGAAAGTTTATAGAGACTCTGGATCTCCATTCATTCATGGTTGCACCTTTTCCTCCTTGCCCACCTTTGCCCCCAGATGACTTTTCTCTGTGAAAAGTGAAAAAAAAAAAATAAAAAAACTTCCTTTCATTATTATAAAATTCTCCCTCCCCAGTCAAATGGTATTTCTATTTCCAACTTTTTAAGAAAGCACCATACAGCCTTCCATAGTGGCTGCACCATTTTACATGGCCACCAACAATGAATAAGGGTTCCAGTTTCTCTCCAACCTTGCCAGTATTTGTAATTGGCTGTTCTGTTGAATTTTGTTATTCTTACTGGGGTGAGATGATATCTCACACTTATTTTGATATGCATCTTAGAGCTAGGGATTTTGAACATTTCTTCATGTGTTTGTTCACCATCTGAATGTCTTCTCTGGTGATGTGTCTGCTCATATCCTGTGCTCATTCTAGATATAAGTCCCTTATCGGACATGTCATTACCAAATATTTTTTCCCAGGTTGTGGCTTCACTCTTTACAATGCTGCAGAAGTTTTTGTATGGGCACAGGGATTTGATTCTTAGACCTCATTCATCGAATTTATCCTCTCCTGGATGTAGGTTTTTTCAGAATGCTTGGAAAACTGTTCAAGTTGTGGATTAGTGCTTTTAGGGTTCTTCCAAGTTTTTACTCTAATGAACTTTATAGTGCTTGGTTTTAGTCCAGGTCCTTGATATACCTTATGTTGGTTTTTGTATATGGTATGAGGTGTGGATTTTGTTTGAGTTTTCTGCCGATGGTTTTCCAATTTTGCCAACATCATTTGTTAAAAAGGCTGGCATTTTCCCACTTAAATGATTTCATCTCCTTGTCAAAAGCCTGTTAAACATATGTAGAAAGGCTGATTTCTGGGTTCTCAAGTCTATTCCACTGATCAATGTGTCTGTCATTCTACCAGTACCACACTGTCTTGACCACTATAGCAGTGTAGTAGGATTTGAAATCAGGGAGTGAGATGCCTTCTACCTTGTTTCTCTCTTTAAGGAATGCTTTGCTTATTCTGGGTCTCTTTCCATTCCAAATAAAATTGGAGATTGTCTTTTCCACTTCGTTGAAGAATGGAATTGTTATTTGTATCGGGATTGCATTGAACATATAGATTGCCTTTGGGAGGATTGTCATTTTCACAATATTGAGTCTTCCTATCTTTGAGGAAGGGATAGTCTTCCATTACTCCAGGTCTCTCTTGATGTCTTATAGAAATTTTTTGGTAATTTTCTTTGAATAAGTCTTTTTTGGGTGGGTTTTTTTGTTTGTTTATTATGGATTTTTTTTTTTACTAATTTTAATCAAAGTTTACAGAGACTTTCAATTTCCATTCATTCATCGTTGCACACTTTCCTCTCTGTCCACCCTTTCTTCCCAGTTTACTTTTCTCTTTGAAAAGTTAAAAAAAAATTCTTTCATTGTTATACAATCTGCTCCCCCCGCCCCACCTCCAGTCCACTTCACTGTGCGCCTTTCATTCTGGACTCTTGTCATACCTGAAAGACCTAATCATAGACGCCTTTTAAGTTCTCTCCCTCATCTGTTTAATGCAGTATACATTGTTTAGCCCCTCTTTTCTTAGTTTCCCACCAACCCTGATGTCAGTCCTCCTTTACAACAGTGGCATTATGCAGTATTTGTCCTTTTGTGATTGAGATATTTGACTCAGCATAACATCCTCCAGGCTCACCCAATTTGTACAATTCATAAGTTCCTTGTTTTTCAGTAATGCATAATATTCTATTGTGTGAATATACCAGAGATTCTCTATCCATTCATTTGTTGGGCACTTAGGTTGTCTCCACCTCTTGGCTATTGTGAACAAAGCCATGACAAACATGGATGACCATGTATCTTCTTGGGTGGCAGTTCTGGTTTCTTTAAGGTATATTCCCAGTAGTGGAATTGCTAGGTCAAATGGTATTTTTATTTGCAACCTTTTTTTAAAATTTAAACACACCATAAACAGCATTTATTACCTTGGTATATCATTCTGGTCTTGTTGATGTTCCTTCACATTTAAGTGGTTCTCCATCTTCCCTCCCTCCTCCCATTTGGCTGTACAGTGCATCCTCGGACTGTTAGCCCACAGCAGCAACTCAGTTTACTCCATTTTCCTCATATTCATTCAGAGGGTCAAAGTTCTGGTCCATAAATCCTTCTTTATAGGAAATTCAGTGCTTGCGAAAGAATTTGTAATAAACCAGGCATCCCAGGATGATGAGCTCCAATAAGATGACAATGGAAAGCAGCAGTTTATTGGTCACTTTTCTGGACATTGAACGGAGAATCTTCCGACTTTTGCTCAAGTTTTCATTTGTGTTTACCAGTCTGCTCTTGGTACTTTCCAGCTGTTTTCGTTGCTCCCCCAGTTCCTCTATGATTTCGGAGCCAATCTGGTCAGTCTCCGTGGCAATCCGATGAGAACGCTCAATACCCTGGGTGGCCCGGTTCAAGCTGTCAGTGCCTTGCAGAAGCAAGGCCCTTTGAGACTGTAGTCGATTCATGTGCTCGTTCTCTACAGCATAGGTACTGAAATTTCAGGTCTCCTCGGCCCCCAGGTGTGGCTGTCAAAGGTGTGCTTTTCTCACTTCCCGATGCAGTTTGGCAAGGTCTTTCCGGTAGGTTCGAAGTTTGGACATCACAGGATTACGGAAAGATAGGGGTGCATAACGTAGTTCTTCCTCCATCTCTGCCAGCGTTTCATTGGCTTCTTGTTGTTTTTCATCAAAATCTCTGATCAACTTCTTCTTCTCTTCGGTCCCCGCCGTCCCCAGCAGCCGCTCGGGCACTCCCTGCAGGTCATCATGGAGGCGGCGGAAGATCTCTTGCAGCTTCTCAAAATGCTCAGAGGAGGCGGCAGAGGTGGCCATGGCGCAAGGCGCGGCAGAGCGGCGGCCGCCAAGATTCTGGGCGCGCAGCCCGCTCCTATCCCGGCAGTCAGCCTCCCAGCACCACAGCCATCAGGGCCGCCGCCTCGGCCTCAGCCGCCAGGGCTATTTGCAACTTTTTAAGAAAGCACCATACAGCCTTCCAGACTGATTATACCAGTTTACACTCCCACCAACAGTGAATAAGGGTTCCAGTTTCTCCACAACATCACCACATTTGTTGTTTGCTCTTCTGTTAAATTTTGCTAATCTTACTGGATGAGATAATATAGTTGTTTTGATTTATATCTCTCTTAGAGCTGGCGATTTTGAACATTTCTTCATGTGTGTATTTGCCATCTGAATGTCTTCTTTGGTCAAATGTCTGTTCATATCCTGTGTCCATTTTCAATTGGGTTGTTAACATTTTTCTTGTTGTGGTGCTCTAAATAAGTCTTTTGTGTTTCTAGTTAGAGTTACTCCTAAGTATTTAATCTTGTGATTAGCTATTGTGATGGGTATTGATTTTCTTGGTTCCAGTTCTATATTCTCTTTGTTGCTATACAGAAATTAAATTGATTTTTGTATGTTGATCTTGTATCCTACTACTTGCTGAATTATGTCTAGTAGTTTTCTTGTTGAATTTTTAGGGTTTTCTGGAGTCGAAAAATCAAAAGGGCCGAACTCGTTCAGCATTTCTTAAGCTCAAGGAACTGAAGAACAAATTCAAACCTTGAGTTGCTATAATCAAGGATGCTTTAGGCAGAATGTTAAATGATCCGAGAAGATGGAAAGAATATACTGAGTCACTGTATCAAAGGGAATTGGCAGACACAGAAGCATTTCATGAAATAAC
>NW_006399922.1:5231578-5233401 GCF_000299155.1 Elephantulus edwardii | reverse complement strand
AAACTATGGCTGACTATGAGAAGAACGGGAATCCCAGAACACTTGATCGTGCTAATGTGAAACCTATACTTGGACCAAGAGGCAGTGGTCAGTACAGAGCAGGGAAACACTGCATGGTTCTAAATTGGGAAAAGCGTACGCCAGGGATGTGCCCTATCTCCATACCCTTTCAACCTGTATGCAGAACAGATTATCCGAAAGACTGGTCTCTATGAAGAGAAGTGCGGCGTCAAGATTGGTGTAAGATCTATCAACAATCTGAGTTATGCAGATGACACAACCCTGCTTGCTGAAACTGAGGAGGACCTGAAGCACTTGCTGCAGAGGAACAAGGACTGCAGCCTTCAATACGGATTGAGGCTCAATGTCAAGAAGACAGATTCTCACCACTGGGCCAACTGGCAGCATCATGATAGATGGTGAAGAGATTGAGATTGTTAACAACTTTAACCTGCTTGCCTCCACGGTAGCCAGGAAATGTTTTGCGATGGGAAAGTCGGCCCTTAGGGACCTTTCCAGGGTACTGAAAAGCAATGGTGTCTCTCTGGAGACTAAGGTGTGTATGATACAGGTCATGGTCTTTGCAATCACTTGTTGCGCATCAGAGAATTGGACAATGACTAGGGAGGATAGAAGGAGAATTGATGCCGTTGAGCTGTGGTGCTGGAGAAGAGTACTGAATGTACCATGGACTGCCATAAACAAACAGATTCATCCAGGAGAGGTTTAAACCAGGCTACTCCTTGGAGGCAAGGATTCTGGGGCTTTGTCTGACATACTTTGGACATGTTGTAAGGAGGGACAGTTCCTTGGAAAGAGACATCATGCTCGGAAGGGTAGAGGGACAGGGCAGGAGGGGAAGACCCTCTATGAGGTGGATTGATTCAGTGACTGGGGTAATCGGAATGGGTGTGTCAGAGGCAGTGTGATTGGCACCGGATAGTGCAGTGTTTAGGGCTGTTGTACACAGAGTCGCTATGAGTCGCAAGCATAACAACAACAATAAGACAGGTATTGGGATTTGTCCTCCAGATGTAGGCAAAGAGCACAGAAATATGAAGTAGCGGAGGTGAAAAACATTCACTGTTCACATACTTACAGAGATAGTAACAAACAACAAACTGGTGACTCACTCTTTAGTTCACTTCTACTGTGTCATGTGTGTGCTAGTAATACCGACTATTTCCAGAGTTCAAAGTTCAAGGTCTATAAAAAGGTCCCAAAAAGGCATCTAATTCCTGCAAAGCTAGTTGAGTTCTTTACTAGCCTTGTTTTTCTCCTTTCTTGTCTAAGTAAACAACTCTGGGGCAAACTGAAATTTCCTTCCTTGCTTTTAGCAAAGCTTGCATAATCAGATAAAGGTCAGAAAATAGTTTTTCCTTAGGTCCTGCCTTCCAACAGTCTAAACAATCTGTAACCTAACCACATATTGGGTGGTTATGTACATAAGGGTGTAAAATGGCCAGCTTCTCCCACCATCCTCAGCAGAAACTCTTTGGACCCTATCTGCCTCTGCCAGATCCTTACAATACTGCTCCCCCTCTGAGTAAATTTTTCTTTAATGCTAAACTAAAATTAACGTCTTTTAATCTGTCTCTAGGTCAGTTTTTCAGTTTGCCTGTGAACACAAATCTTGAAGAATTTTCTCTTTGGGAAGTTAAACACAATATTTATAATTACAAATTTTATTTTTATATGACATGTCCTTTTTTTTTAAGATGTGGTAAGGGCAACCTAGGTAGAACTATCAAGTATGGAAATACAAGGGAGGAGGAACAGTTGTAAGCAGACCCTAGTGACTGGTACATGGAATGTGAGAGCCA
>NW_006399922.1:5202349-5208211 GCF_000299155.1 Elephantulus edwardii | reverse complement strand
TTTAGGGCTGTTGTACATAGGGTCGCTATGAGTCGCAAAGGACTTGAGGGCACTTAACAAATAACAAGTCTCTTATCTGACATGTCATTACCAAATACTTTTTCCCCAGTCTGTGGCTTCCCTTTTTATCCTGTTGGAGAAGTTTTTGGATGTGCATAGGGTTTTGATTCTTAGAAGGTCCCATTCATCTATTTTATCTTCTCCTGGTTGTAGATTTTTAAGGTACTTAGAAGACTGTTTATGTTGTGGATTTAAAGCAATATATTATAGGGCACTATGATTATCGTAAGAATCCAGAATGAACGTTGCAGAGTGGAGTATATTCGGGGTGTGTGTGTGGGGGGGTTTGCATGGGGATTGCACACCAATGAAGGTATTTTTCTTCTATTTTTCAAAGAGAAGAACAAACTAGGCGTGGGGGGGGTGGGCAGGTAGAAAAGTGCTACAATGAATGAATGAAAATCCAAAATCTCTGTAAATGTTCATTGAAATTAATAATAATTAAAAAAAAACAATCAGGGAAAGTATATGGCAGTATTGTATTCACGCTTGGGAAAAGCTGCTTTGTTCCTGAGCACTTAGGAAAGTGCAACCCTTTGGATTTTACAGATAGCTAACTGAGCGTATAAATTTTATTTCTTACATCTACTTTGAGAATTAAGTTGCATTTTTCTCTTATTTGCTTTTAACATGTTGCCTCACACTTTTAAATTGACGATCGTGCTTAGAAACACATTTGCCGGCATGTGTGGCAACGTGTTAAACTTTTAGGCTACCTTATCTATGTGGCTTTGAAAGGCTGGTTCCTGTTCATTTTTGGCATTCCAGAACTGCCAAAAAAAGAAAATACTCACCATCTTTATAACTGCCAAATACAGTCTATTTTAAATCTTTTTCCTAATTTAGAGATTTTAGTTTAAAAAATTTTTAAGCTGAAGCTTCTAATTTATTTATTTATCTTTATTACTTATCATTTGCCCTTTTCATTTTCCAAATTAAGAATTAGCTTCTTTCCTGTATCTTTTACTTTTACTTTACTGAAATTATCAAATTGTATGACCTCAAAACTATTGTCACATTAAACATAAGACAAAAAGACAACAAAGAAACAACAGCAAACTTAAAACAAAAAACCAAAACAAGCAACAAAAATACTTCGAGGCTTTTGTTTTGAGTCTCAGCACCTTTTTTCTTTTTCTAACCCTTGTTTTAAATTATAAATAATTTTCTGGGAAGAGTAATGTTTGGGTCAACACATGTCAATTAAGAGAAAATAATAATTCAAGACTGTTTTTTTAAGGCTCTTTCTAAAGGTGACAAAGGCTGTTTCTTGGCCTTAGCTCTAACCTTTTTTTAATGTAGTATCACTTAACTCATATTCATGCAGATTCAGCCATTTCTTTTCACAGTTTTCTTGGATAATGCTGCATAAACATTATTACTATGCCTACAATACATAAACGTGTATTATTAATTGTAAAGTATCATATGAATTCTATTTAATTATTTACATTATTAATTTATATTATGATAAAGCCTATCCTGGTCAAAAATCAATAGGAATCTGTTCTCTTTTTTTGGTGTGCTCTTCATAAATCTCTCATAACATCTAGCCAAGTTTAATTTAACTTTGCACTATCCACGGTTTTAACCCAGTAACAGTGTTTCTGTACATACTGAAACAACTGCAAAGAAGATCTTTCTCTCAACTTTTTAGTAATCTGCTGAATTTGTAAAGAACTTTCTTCTTCTCTTAACAAATCAGGATTTTTATCCCTCTCTTCCTCAGTTGTAAGAGGAGGTATCCCAGGAGATGCAAGCCCTTCTAAATTCTGGAGATGCAGCAGTGGCCAAGATAACTTATCGCTGACTCATATTCCCTATGCTCATACTGTTGCCTGGGGCTGTGTTGCTCACAACCAGTCTGTTTCCGACTGTAAATGCTGTAGAGCAATGAAAGTTAAATAGCACAGCAACTGGACATGTATGGGAATAGGGTCTCCTGTCTGATGGGCCCTTCGGAGGGCTCTCATGTCCTGTTTCCACACCTTCAAATTTCCCGAAGGGTGAAACCAATAACAATTTCTTACCATGAATGAATCCTTAAAGGTAGCCTTTTTCACAGCCACCCCACCCCAGAGGCTTGTAATAAAGCTCTTAAAAGTTTAATGTACTTAGTCTCTGTAGATGGGGAATGCTCCATGATTCCTTGCTTCTGCTTCCGAGTTTTTATAAACAGTTTATGAAACCTCAGAAGATGAGAAAAAGCCTCATGAAATGTTTTCTACTTCTTCCCCTGGATTTTTACCAGATCTCAGGGCGTGAGGAATTTCTCATGACTTCACCGCTGTCCTGAAAGATCGCCTACTATATGCGACTTTTGTTCTCTCGTGTTGCACTAGTTCACTTACCTTCTGCCCCACGATGGCCCCCACTATGTAGTATCTTGGCTTAATCTTGTTGCCCTGATTTTGGAGGCATCTTTCTATTGTTGTTTTTGTTGTTAAGTGCTTTCGAGTTGTAGATGACTCATAGCGACCCTATGAATGAAAGACCTGAGCACTGTTCATAGTTTCCAGAGGCAAGCTGTTTCAGAAGTGGATGCCACTCCTGCTCTAAGCTTGTTTTAATCGGAAAGCTCCACCAAACACTGTCCACCATGGGTAACCATTATTGCATTTGGCACATCAGTGTCACAGTGTTTAACATCACAGCAACCACGAGTTACCTCTGTACAGCAATGCATAGACCAGTGCTATACCATGAAGAAGGTTTGACAAAAACAATTTAAAGAGTCCTGAGGGCTGCAAATTAAAATCACCCATCTTGGGCTTGGTAGCATAACTTTCTGTTCACTAGGCCAACATAACTTTCTCTCTGTCTTTAAACTGATACCCCAGCACTTTAGAGAAGTCCTTGACAGCAAATTTTACCAATGTAACACGTTGTCTGATTTACTGACTGCTACTGATTGTAAACAACAAGTAAATGAAATACAAGTAAAATGAAATCCCTGAGAACGCTAATCTTTCCTACACCTGTCATGATGTTGGGATTTAGTTACCATGTCCAAGTGATTGTTGTTAGGTGCCTCAAATTGACTAAAACTTATACTGACTCAATGAACAGCAGTTCTAAACTCTTCCCAAGGCTGTGCCATCCTCACCATACCTGAGATACTCAAGCCCACTGCTACAGCCACTGCGTCGATCCATTCACAAGAAAGGCAAACCAACAAAATGTGGAAATGGTCAGATACACAAGTAAAATCTTGCTGAAGATCAGCCCAAATATGGCTGGAACAGTACACTGATATAGAACTATTAGAAGTTCAAGATGGATTTAGAAGAGGCTGGCCCCAGAGATATCACTGCTAATGCCACAGATATCTTAACTGCAAGCAAGAAATACCAGAAGGATGTCTATTTGCATTTTATTGACTATGCAAAGGCATCTGACTGTGTGGATCATAACAAATTATGGCTAACACTGAGAAGATCTAGGTTCTGATGTTCTCTTAAAACAAAAAAGACCAACCTTTTGTTTTAATTTTAACAAAGACTCTTGTTTGCTCCTTGGTAATGTTAAAGTTGTTAAAATGTTATATGTTAAAACATATCTAACAAGAGTAAAATCCCTGTACCAAATATTCAAGCACCACATTACCTACAAAAATACATCAGTTATAACAACAATCACTATCAGTAAAAACTTGAAGTGCAAAATAAATTTATAGTGTATTGGTCAACCTATGGAAGCAATTTAGCACCTTTGCCAATAAGGAAAAAAAAAACCTCAAGTGACCTCCCAACCACAGGTACATAAATACAACTGAGAACTACAGAGAAGCCTGCAGAGGATCTACATCCAGAAGGATGCAAATTAAGATTTAAATAACTGAGGACTGCTAATCTTCTTACAGAGGTGTGAAAGGCTATTGAGCCTGAATTCCAAGCTTCAAGCTTTTGTTAAGTAGCATTACAGATATTTCACCCAAGAGCAGTGTAAAGCAACTAGAACAGTTTGATAACTCATGTACAACTGATTTCCATTGATAGCAAATTTCTTGACCATAAACCTAGGTATATAAATGTAAATTATGGAAGAATTAGTGTCCTGGGAAAATAAACTGCAAAGACAATCTGAAGCCTCATCTCCAATGATGGGAACAGCTGTGTGTATAGCCATAGTGAATTTTTATAATACTGTTTTGTTTGCCACACAAAATAGTAGTAGAAAGGACAGACACATACATAAATAGTATTTCTCTTTTAACGGAGCTGTCTTACAAAATCTAAGTTTTGGTTGCTACCTTGGTCTCTATTGTGCAGCCCCCTGGGTGGTCCCTTCCAGGAGGTCACTTGAAGGGAGTATAATGCCAGAAAGGAGGGGAGGAAGGGACACTGACATAAAGGAGAATGCAGGGGAACTTCTGCATCAGGCTACGGATCAGGGGTCAGCAAACAAAAACCCCTTCTCTTCACCAGCAAACAAGGGCTTCTTCTCTTTACCTGGAAATAGCATGATTGAGCTGACAGCTTGAATTATGGTCTGCATTTTGTAACATACCCTCCTCTGTGCTAAGATCTTCTTCATTGTCCAGGAGTCCTCAGGAACAAAATATTTGCCTTTTCCCTCCTTTGGACTCAAGCCAGACCTTATCATTCTGCTCTATTTTAATTCTTAGAACTACTATCATCACTTTCCATTATCATTTTTAAAAAATTATTATTATTATACATGACTTAGAACTGGAAGGTCTGGGAGAATTTAAAGTGGGTACTTTCTAATATGCTTAAACAGATGTAACAAGACTAAGTCTATCAGAACTTTTTCATTACTCAGAAATCAGTGATTATGACTACATATGTCCTCAATGAAGTGAGCAGATGCTCTCAGGCCATTTTCTTTACATAACTCTAAGTACTGAAAATCTCACCATCCTAATTGATAGAAATCCTCCTTGCAGGAAGGGTGGAGAAAAAGACCAGAAAATTGTGTTCCTTCTTCTCTGAGTTTCCTTTAAAACAGCAAAGGTATTTAAACAGAAGAAAGGATCACAGTCTATCATTAGGGTTCTAGTTGTGTTCTCCAAACTGTGGAGTGAGGAGACACATTTCTAGGATGTTTAGAGCCAGTCATTCAAAGTAACCTACACAGTTTTTAATATTTGCTGCAGAAAAAAAACATAGTACCTATATTATTATTCTATTAATTTATAATTTCACACAGCCAGATCCTATATTTTGGAAAGGCTTAAAAAGTATGAGACCTAGTGGATTAGTAGTTGAGTTGCTTACCAAGAGGACAGTAGTTTGAATCCACAAGCAGCTCCATAGCCAAAAAATGATACAGTCTGTTTCTTTAAAGATTTATAGCCTTGGAAAACCTCTGGGGCAGTTACACTAGGCTCAAAGAGTCACTATGAGTCCGAACTGTCTTGATGAATGTGGGTGGACTTTATTCAACTTTATATATGTTCTTGTTAGTTGCTATCAAGAACAACTCATACCAACCCTATGAACAACAGATCTGTTCCCTGTCTTGTCCTGTGCTATCCTCATCTTCTGTCACACTTAAGACCACTGCTACAGTCACTACGTCAATTCATCTCATTGAAGGTCTTCCTCTCTTTTGTTGTCTCTCTACCTTTTCATTGCATGGTTCAAAATTGGGAAGGGTGTACACCAGGGATGTGTCCTATCTCCATACCTTTTTAACCTGTATACAGAACAGATTACCCAGAGGCTTGGATCTATGAGGAGAAATGTGGCATCAGGATTGGTGGAAGATCTATCAACAATCTGCGTTATGCAGATGACACAACCCTGCTTGCTGAAACTGAGGAGGACCTGAAGCGCT
>NW_006399922.1:5193516-5200918 GCF_000299155.1 Elephantulus edwardii | reverse complement strand
GAAGGATCCGAGTAAAAAGACAGGAAAATAATGGGCAAGGTCCAATAGTGATTAATTTTAGAAAACATAATGTTTGAGAATGATTGTATGAAACATATTGTGAATGAAGAATTGTTGTTATTGTTATATGCCGTTGAGTCACCTGTGACCGATATGGACCGTACGTACAGCAGCTCTATCCTGAGCCAGTCTCACTGATACCAACACACCAATCCCCACTGCCCCAGTCACTGTATCAGTCTGTCTCATCCAGGGTCTTCCTCTCCTGTACTGTCATTCCACCCTTCCAAGCATGATGTCCTTTTCCAAAGATCGGTCTTTCCTGACCACATGCTCAAAGTATGTGAGATGTAGCTTCAAAATCCTAGCCTCCAAAGAGAGACTTGGTTTCACTCTCTCAAAGACAGGCCCATATGTTTTCTTAACAGTTGTGGTATGTTCAAGACTCTTCTCCAGCACCACAGTTTGAAGGCATCAATTCTTTTACTGTCATTCTCAGTCATTTTCCAGCTCTCTGATGCATAGTAAGTAATTGTGAAGATCATGGCCTGGATTTGGTGTACCTTAGTCTCTAAATTGACATCACTGCTTTTCAGCACTCTGGAGAGGTCCCTGACAGCAGATTTTCCCAATGCTGGTATTAAAAGTGCTGAATGAAGACTACTGTGTTAAAAAAAAAAAAAAAACAAACCACAAAACTTTGGCAGTATTTTTTATCAGAATAGATGAGTTCGGTTTTTTGGTTTGTTTTTGTGTGTTCTTTTTTTTAAATCTTGGGATGGAGCATCAGGTATGGAGGACTCTGGGTGTCTGCGGCATTCTTTTTGCCCCAAGTGGAGGTTGGCAGAGTGGACTTGCCGGACGAACTGGGGGTCTCTGGCCCAGAGTTTGCCAGCATTTGGGTGTGTCGGAATGGTGAGATAATGAAAGGTCGGGCCACGCCTAGTGTCTTGGGAGATTTACTGTCAGCTGCATGCAGCCTCTGGCTTTCTGAGGAGTGGCAGGTATGGAGGGCTCTGGGCACTTGTGGCAGTCTTTTTGCACCAAGATAAAGAAGGGGTCTTTGCGCCTGTGGCCCTCAGGCAAGTTTTTCATTGTTTTTGTTCAAACATTGCTCAAGGTCGTATAGTCCTGGTGTGTCCACTTGCCGTACAGCGGTAAACGGTGGTTGCTGTGAGGCTGAACACTGATTTGTCAAATGCATTAATTGTTGGTTACCCGAGGCAGACAGTGCTGAGTGGAGTTCCCCAATTAAAACAAGCTTGGAAGCAGGAGTGGCATCCACTTCTGTAATAGCTTGCCTCTGGAAACTCTTATGAACCTGGAGAGAGGATGAAAGACACACAAGTGTTGAGGACTTTCCTTCAAAGGTTTGCTATGAGTTGCCTGCGACTTGAAGGCGCTTAACAACTTAACAACAACAATATGGGATTTTCAGTGCTCTACTCCAAAAATCATAATTCAATGGCATCAATTCTTCTTCTGTAATCCTTACTCAATGTTCAGTTTTCAGATGTATTTAAAGTGTTTAAAAAGACTATGATCTGACTCAGGTGTACATTAGTCTTCAAACTGACATCATTTCTCTTGAATATTTTGGGGAGGTGCTGACAGATGACTTGCACAAAACAATGTGTCTCTGGATCTCCTGACTGCTGGTTCCAGGAGTGTTGTTTCTGGATCCAAGTAAGGTGAAACCATTGACAGTTTCAATCCTTTCTCTAACTATCATGATGTTGCCCACTATCTATTTTTTCCTTTATAAAATAAGATATAATTAAGTTTATATATACATGTACATGTATTTCATGCATTTCTATCAAGTCAGAACTGACTTACCATTGACACTCTGAAGTGTAAATCAAATAGGACATACTGTCCACCTTTCTTTGGAGGAGTTGCTAGCAGATTTGAGCTGCACACCTTTGGGTTTGCAGTGTAATAATCCATTAGGTCTGTGGCCTTTCCTCTTTTTATTGTTGTTGTTGTGTACCACTGAGTTGAAATCAACTCATAGCTGACCCTCCGGAGTCAGTTAATTAGACAGGAAAGACACTGCCAACCTTTCTCTCCCTTTGAATGTCTTTCAGTTGGCAGCTCAACTCCTTACTATTAAGCTACCAGAGACCCCAGCTTTGGGCAGTGTGTGTGTGTGTGTGTGACATTATTATACAGTAAAACCTTAATGACTGAAGACGAAATGATGATATCAAGGATATCATCCATGAAGCAAGCAAAAGGTCATTACAAAAACAGAGGAGAAAAAAAAACCAAAATGGATGTCAGAAGAGACTCTAAAGACTACACTGGAACATAGAGAAGCCAAATCTAAAGGAAAACATCGAAGTGAAAGAGCTGAACCGATAGATGGTTTCAAAGGGCTGATTGAGAGGACAAAGCAAAGTATTACAATGCAATGTGCAGAGAGCTGGAATTGGGTGGGGGGGGGTGAGGAAGAACTCACTCTGCATTTCTCAAGCAGAAAGAACTGTAAAACAAATTTAAACCTTGTGTCACAATGTTGAAAGATGCTATGGGCAATATACTGAATGAACCAGAAAGCATCAAAAGAAGATGGAGGGAATACACACAATTACTGTATCAGAAAGAATTGATTGACACTGAAAAATTTCAGGAAGTACCATATAAACAGGAGCCAATGGAAATGAAAGAGGAAGTAGAAGCTGTACTGAAGTCATTTGCAAAAAATAAGGATAAAGGATCAATAGATACCAATTGACTTGTTTCAATTAACAGATGTAGCCTTGGATGCACTCACCAATTTATGCCAGGAAGTTTGGAGAATGGCTGTCTGGCCAAGGGATTGGAAGAGGTCCATATTTGTTCCTATTCCCAAGAAGGGTGATCCAACTGAATGTGAAAATTATCAAACAGTATCACTGATATCGCATACAAGCAGAATACTGCTGAAGATCATTCAAAAATGGCTGGAATATTACATAGACAGTGAATTGTCAGACGTTCAAGAGAAATTTAGGGGAGGCTGTGGCACCAGGGATATCATTGCTGATGTCAGATGGATCCTAGCTGAAACTAAGGTATACCGGAAGAATGTCTATTTGTGCTTTATTGACTATGCAAAGGTGTCTGACTGTGAGGATCATGAGATGTTGTGGCTGACACTGAGGAGAATAGGAATCCCAGAGCGTTTGATAGTGCTCATGAGGAACCTATCCCTGAACCAGGAAGTTGTTGTACAAACAGAGCAGGGAGGACTGTATGGTTTAAAAGTGGGAAAGGAGTGTGTCAGGGATGTATTCTATTTATATTTGTTCAATCTATATGCTGAGGAAATTATCTGAGAAGCTGGACTCTATGAAGAGGAATATGGCATCAGGATTGGAGGGAGACTCATCAATAACCTGTATTATGAATATGACACTACCTTATTTACTGAGTGAGGAGGATATGAAGCACTTGTGGCAGAATATCAAGGAATGCAGCCTTCAGTATGAATTGTGTCTCAATATCAAGAAAACAAAGATTCTTACCACTGGACCAATAAGCAGTGTCATGATGGATAGGAAGGAGATTGAAACTGTCAATAGCCTTATCTTGCTTGGATCCACAATTAACACCCTTGGTACGAGCAGTCAGGAAACAAGGAGATACATTTCAATGAGAAAATCTGCAGTTAGGGACCTTTCCAAATTGTTGAAGAATAGTGATCTCAGTTTGAGGACAAAGGTGCATCTGATTCAAGCCTTGGTCTTTCAACTTACTAGCTATGCATCTGAGACCTAGACAATGAATAAGGATGACAGAAAAGTATTGATGCCTTTGAGCTGTGGTGTTGGAGAAGAACACTGAACATTCCATGAATGGCAAATAAAATGAATAGATATGTCTTGGAGAGGGTGCAGCCAGAGTGCTCTTTGGAGGCAAGAATGATGAGGCCTCACATACTCTGGACATATTGCTAGGAGGTGCTATTCCTTGGAGGGGGACATGATGCTGAGAAAGGTGGAGGGTCAGTGAAGGAGAGGAAGACTCTCAACCAGGTAGGGTGACAAGGTGATTTTTGCAATGGACTCTTGTGTGTCAGGAAGTGTGAGATGGCACAGGACAGGACTAAGTTCAGATCTTTTGTCTACAGGGTTGCTAAAAATCATACTTGATTCGATGGCACCTAACAACAACATCAAAGGGAATTATGAAAACAAGACCAACTGTACAAGAAATATTAAAGGAAATATTTCACATAGAGACAGCAAAAAAATGCAGATGGACCAAAGTAACCAGCAATAACACACAAAAAAGAATTAAGTAAATGGGAACAATAAAACTTGGCTATCCATAATCATACTGAATTTGAATGGCTTAAGTGTACCAATAAGGAGAAGGGGGCGGGGGGAAGAGTAGCAGGATGAACTAAAACCAAACCCTTTCAATTTCGAGAAAATATCAAAAAGTAGAAGAAATATAAATGGCATCAAACAAATTAATCTCTGCTAAAATAGACTTCAGAATAGAAACCACTGGAAGAGACAAGGACATAATACTCAAAGACACAATAGAACAAGAAGCTGTGGTTAAGTGCCATTGAGCCAGGTATGACTCATAGCAACCCTATGAACAACAGATTTGAACCTTGTCATATCTTGCACCATCTCCAACACATTTGAGCTCACTGCTACAGACATTCTATCTACCCACATCATTGAAGCTCTTCCTCCCCTTTGCTGACTCTTGTCCCTTTCCAAGGAATAGTCTCTCCTAACAATATTTCAAAAGTGTGTGAGATAAAGCTTCATCTAACTTGCCTCTAAGGAGCATTCCAGCTGCACTTTCTCCAAACATACTGGATTGTTCTTTTGACAGTCCACAAGATTCTCAGCACTCTTCTCAAACACCAGAACTCAAATGTATGGATTCTCCTTCTATCATCCATATTATCCAGCTATCAGATGATCAGCATTTACCTGATCATCAGCTATTAAATGATTCAGTAGGTGATCAAAAAGACTGTTGCTTGAATCAGGCACATGTTAATATTGCTTTTCAGAACTTTGGAAAGAACCCTGACAGCAGACTTTCCAAATTGAAAATGTCAATGTTTTCTTCATCTTTCATGATATTGCTTTTTGGTTTATTGCTATTTTTATGCTCTTGATGTTGAGATATAACCCATATTAAGGGCTGCAGCAGGAGCCTTGAGTACCTGTCAGCAAACAAGGTTTTATCAACTGCACACTACAGGTTGTTGAGTATTCCCTCCAATCCTGATGTCACATAATTTTTCATAAAGTCTTCCTTCTCAAATTATTTGCTGAGCATATAGACTGAATAGGTATGGAAAAAGAATATAGCCCCAATACAAAACTTTCCTTGTTTTAAACTGTACAGTGTTCCCTTTTTAGAATTTCTTGGTCTAAGTATAGATTTTGTAGGAGCTCAATTAAGTGTTCTGAGATTCCCATTCTTCTCAATGTTAGCCATAACTTGTTAAAATTTGCATAGTCAAATGCATTGGCATATCAGTAAAACACAAACAGACATTCTTCTAGTAATCTCCGCTTTCAGCCTGGGTCCATCTAACATCAGCAATGATATCTCTGGTGCCATGGGCTGTTCTAAACCAAGCTTGAATTTCTGGCAGTTCTTTGTCAGGGGAATATGCTAGTAATTTTTTTTTTATATCTTCAGGAATATTCTGCTTGCATGTGATACTAATATTATTTGATAATGTACATATTTATTGGATCACCTTTCTTGGTAAAGAAATAGGGATCTTTTCCAGTCAGTTGGTAAGGTCTTCCAAATTTCCTGAAACAGACTGATAATCACATTCAGGGCTGCATCTATTATGTGGATTATGTCAATTGCTATCTCAATGATTCTTGGGGTCTCATTTTTTGCCAATGCCTTCAGTACAGCTTGGATTTATTTATTTATTACTATTGGCTCTTGATCATCTGGTACTTCTTGAAATATTTCAGTATCAGCGAACTCTTTTTGGTACAATGATTCTGTGTCTTCCCTCCATCTTATTTTGATGCTTTCTGGATCATTAAAGATTTTACCCATAGCATCTCTCAAAATTGCAACTCGCGCTTGATTTTGTTTTTCTTCTTTCAGCTTGTGGAATGCTGAGTGAGTTCTTCCCTTTTTATTCTCTAATTCCAGCTCTCTGAACTTTCTGTTATAATACTTTGCCTGTCCTCTCAAGCTGCCTTTTGAAATCGTCAAAAATTAAGACAAACCAGAAAGCAAGACTGGCCCATACACTTCTTAAATAGCAGGCCTCTGAAAACCTTACATTAGAGAAAGAGGAAAATAGACATGGTATTAGCAGTAGAACCCATATTGGAAATTAATCAAAATGAAGAAAAACAGCTGCAAATATTCTCTCTAACAGGTCATGAAATGTATGAAGTAATGATCTTGGAAAACTAGAAGTTGTGAAAAAGTAAAAGGAGCACATGAACATTGACCTTCTAGGCATTAGTGAGATGAGATGAACTGTCACTAGCCACTTCCAATCAACTGCATTGTATACTATCCCAGAGATGAAAAACAAGAAAAAGAAGGTATTGCATTCATAGTTAAAAAGACAATTTGAAGTTTATCCTGAAGTGCAATGTTGTGAGTGACAGGAGGTTATACATATGCATACAAGGAAGATCTATTAATACAACTATTATTCAAGTGTATACACCAACCGCTAAAGCCAAAGAAGAAGAAATTGAATATTTTTTACTCAATTTTGCAGTCCAAAAACTATCAAGCATACAATCAAGGTACATTAATGGTAACTGGTGACTGGAATGAAAAAGCAGAAAACAATGAAGTAGGATTGGTAGTCGGAAAGTATGGACATGGTGAGAGAAATGAGGCTGGAAATAAAGTAATCAAATTCTGTTTGTTCAATTATTTATTCATCACAAATATCTTTTGAAAAAATACAAACAGCAACTTTACACATGGACCTCACCTGATGAACTACATATGAATCAAACTTATTACGTCTCTGGAAGGAATCATCAGAGCATCTCAATATTAGCAGTCAAAACCAGGCCAGGTGTTACAGTGGAAGAGGCCATCAATTACTCATGTTCAAGTTCAAATAAACAGAGGCTGAAGAAAATGAAAATAAGTACACAAAGGATGGGCAGGGGGATATTACAGGGTTGCACAGTTTGATGCATAGAGGAAGGAAGATAAAGGAACGTAAAGAAAATAGGAAAGATCCAGCAGGGATCTGGAAAGAACTGTGGTGGGCATAATTCTATGTTGATTCAGTTTATAAAATAAAGCAAATTATAATGAATAGTATGAAACACAATGTGAATGAAGGATAGCGTAAAACACAACATATACAAACTTAGTAAGCAAATCAATATAAAATGTTGTTGTTGTTGTTGTTATGTGCCGTCGAGTC
>NW_006399922.1:5188677-5192031 GCF_000299155.1 Elephantulus edwardii | reverse complement strand
TCTTGCTCATATGTTGTTTCATGAAATTCTTCTGTGTCTTCCAATTCTTTTCGATACAGTGACTCAGTATATTCCTTCCATCTTCTTTTAATACTTCGGGGATCATTTAACGTTCTGCTGAAAGCATCCTTGATTATAGCAACTCGAGGTTTGAATTTGTTCTTCAGAGGAGACAAGGGGAGAGATGTGAGGCTCAGTGCAGAGAACAAGTACTCTGCATTGCTTGTGGGGAGACAGGAGTGAGGTTTCTCTGGGGTTACAGGTCCCTCCATTTGGGGATCCTTGCCTCTGTGACTGTAGGGGCATCACAGGGATTCAGAGCTAAAATCAGAGAAAAGAATTTTCTTAGCTCTCTGCAAGACAGAGGGCTGACCTGAGAGCGCCCCTGCACACAAGCTGCATAAACTAGCAGCCCTTATCTCCCAATACACCAGAGACAAAGGAAGACACTAAGCTAGCTTCAGCAGAAAAGGTGAGAGAGGTGAGGCTCTGTGCTGAGTACAAACACTATCCATTGCTTGTGAGGAGATGGGACTTTGGTTACAGCTCCCTCCATTGGGAATCATTGCCTCTGCTGCTGTGGGCCCATCCAAGGGGCCAAAGAGGACAAGAGACATTGGGACACAGAGCAACAAAGAAAGACTCTCCTTAGCTCTTTGTGTAGGGAGGGCTGACTTGAGAACTCCTGCACACAAGCTGTTAATCTGGAAGCCCTGATCTCTGACGTCATGCCACTTCAGACACAAAGGAAGACATTAAGCTTCAGGAGAAAAGGTTCATGAGAAACTGACTGCGTAGAACACCTGGTCTCACACCACTCAGCCACTTCATAGATGAAGAAGGACTATGGAGTTGGTGACAGAGGACTACAGCAAGGTGAGATTCCCACAGGGCTGCAATGCAGAACAGAGGGAACTTCAAGGACTTTAGGAAAGGCACATTTTCCAAAGGGACTTACATCACAGACTGAACATTTTAACTTGGAAACAAATCAGTAACATAAAAAAAGGACAAGAAACACCAACAACATTCACAGACACAATAGAAACGGCCTAACACTTATCAAGAAAATATTCATAGACTGTCAAGAAAGCATCAGGAAGCTTTGAACACTGAAAAAGAGAAAAAACAAACAAACAAACCAACCACACACACAACAAATTAAACCTTCTCCAAGAAAAGCAGAGAATATTACAGACCTCATGACTATCCAGTCAAGAAGACAGATAATCTATGTTGATAGAGAGACATTCAAACAGCTATGCATGAATGTATAAATGATGGGAAAAAACAAGGGAAGCCACAAATAAAAGGAATATCTAGAGGCAGAGAACCAGAAAAAAAAATTCATAAAGATACTAATAAAGATATTCTTAAAGAGTTATTTCAACAGCTACAGAACAATGTGCAAATTATGGAAGACACAATGGAAACCACCAAGAAAGTAAATGCTCCAAAGACACGAAGGAAGGAGAAATATATTAATGAAGAGGAACTTTCACATTACGGAAGAAAATGTAAAAAAGTGGAGAAAGAACTGAAACTGTACATAAAGAGGTACAAGAACGTTAAAAAAAAATCATCATAGGATAGAGAGGGCACTGCTAACACAGAAATACATGAAATCAATCCAGAATATTAAGACCAAAATGGCAGATGTATCCAACATACCTGTAGGACAAAGAAGTAGAACAGAAAAAAAATTTTTTTAAAGTAGAACAGAAGAATTGGAGTCAGTTAGCTGGAAAACAAGAACCTCAATGAAAACATACTAGGGAAAAAATAACAACAAACAACAAACAAAAACCAACCAGAGATGAAATGTGAAGCAAATGAACAAAATGTTAGAATTATGTGAAATGACATCAAAAGGAATAACGTACATATGACTGGAATTCCTGAATATGAGAGGAATAGGGAAATCACTGAGAAAATTGTGGAAGAGGTACTAGGAAAAAACTTCCCAAGTATTATGAAGAATGAGGAAATGCACATTCAGAAAGCTCAGTGAACACCAAATAGACTATATCCAAAAAGAAAAACATCAAGACATGTATTAGTCAAATTCTCCAAAATAAATGATATGGGTAGAATACTGAAAGCAGCATGAGAAAAAGAAAGGGTCACCTACAAAGGAAAAGCAATCAGATTAAGTTCTGATTTTTCAGCAGAAACCATACAAGCAAGAAGACAATGGGATGGCATATACAGAAAGTTGGGATGGGGGTGGGAAACTCAAACCAATTGCCAATTGAGGATCCTGTATCCAGCACAACTCTCCACCAAATATGAAGGAAAAATCACATCATTTGCAGAAAAGAAGGAATTTAAGGAATTTGTGAAAACAAGACCAAATCTACAAGAACTCTTATGGGAAGTCCGTCACACAGAGGCACCAACGGAAAGTGGATAGACCATAGTAAACAGAATCAACAATAACAAGAAAGAGAAATACAGCAAAATAGCAATAATAAAATCAGGACTGGCAATAATCAAACTTAATGTGAATGGGCTAAATGTACCAATCAAGCGGAAAAGAGTAGAAGAATGGATTTAAAAACAAACAAACAAAACAAAAAAACTAAAGCTCATCATTATGTTGTAAACAAGAGACACACTTAAGAAATTAAGAGAAAGATAGACTCAAAATCAAAGGTTAGGAAAAAATATACCAAGTAAATGGCATTCACAAAAAGGCAGGACTGGCAATACTAATCTCTGATAAAATAGACTTCAGGTTGAAAATCACCATAAAAGGTAAGGAAGGGCACGAAATAATGATTAAGGGTATAGAGGATCAAGAAGATATAACATTGGTTAACATGTATGCACCAAATGAGAGACCTGCTAAATATAAATACATAAAACAAATGTTAACAGAATTGAAGAAAGAAATAGACAGCAGCACAACACCACTCTCACCAAAGGATAGGTCAACTAAAAAAAAAATGCAGATCTAAACTATACATCCAACTACTTGACCTTGTAGATGTACTCCAAGCACTGCACTCAACTAAAACTCAATTCACTTTCTTCTTAAATGTACATGCACATTTTCCAGACTTGATCACATATTGGGGCACAAAGCAACCCTCAAAAATTTTGAAAGCACTGGCATTATACAAAGTATCTTCTCAGACCACAATGCCATAAAACTAGAAACTAACCACAAGAGGATAAAGCTTATAAAAGCACCAATGTAGAAACTCCCTGCTAGAGAATGACTGGGTTTTATAAGAAATAAAGGATGCCATCAATTCCACTACTGGGAATATACCCTAAAGAGACCATAAATGACATCCAAGTAGATATATGTATACCCATGTTTATCGCGGCTTTGTTTACAATAGCAAG
>NW_006399922.1:5174800-5188412 GCF_000299155.1 Elephantulus edwardii | reverse complement strand
ATTATGTATATTGAAACAGATGAGGGAAAGAACAGATTGGAACTGATATACGATTGAGTATTATGGTTAGCACAGGAATCCAGAATTAAGGTTGCATAGAGAAGTGTACTGGGGTGGGGGGTGGGGGGAAGGGACGTGGGAATTGTATACTAATGAAGGATTTTTTTTTCCTCCGGAGGGGGAAGAGAGCTGGTGGGGAGGGGTGGGAGGGGAGAAGGGTGCAACAATGAATGAATGGAATTCCAAAATCTCTGTAGATGTTCACTGAAATGAAAAATAAACAACCTAAATAAAAAAAAAATATGGATCTGCCAACATAAAAAAAAAGAAATAAAGAATGAAAGAAAAACTTTCTACACACAAGTGATAATGAAAATACAACATATCAAAACCTCTGGGATGTAGCTAAGGCACTCATCAGGAGCCAGTTCATAGCAATAGGCAAATACATAGAAAATTAAGAAAGAGGCAAATTTAATGATCTAACTCAACATCTTTATCAAAAAGAAAAGAACAACAATCTAACACCACAACCTCCAGAAGAAAGGAAATTATAAGAACAAGAGCTGAAATCAACGAGATGGGGGTGGGGGGGAAATACAAACCAAAACACACAAACAATTGAAACAATTTATAAAACCAGAAGTTGGTTTTTTGAAAGGATTAATAAAATTGACAGCCATCAGCAACTTTAACAGAAGAAAACTAGAAGACACTAATAGCTTAGTTAATTAATGACAGTGGTGATATCACAAGAGATCCAGAGGAAATTAAATCTGTAATAACAGAATATCATGAAAAGTTATACTCTGATAAATTTGAAAACTTAGAGGAAATGGACAATTTCTTGAAACTCATGTTTTGAGTTTGAAACGGTCATATGTAGAACAGTTGAACAGACCTATCACAAAAGAAGAAATTGAGCAAGTCATAAAAAAATTCCCCCACAAAAAAATCCTTGGCCAGATGGTTTCATGGCTGAATTCTACCAAACATTCAGAGAAATATCACCCACTCTACTTCGATTATTTTTAAAAAATAGAAAAAGAAGGACTACTCCAAGAGACATTCTACAAAGCAAGCATAACTCCAATAACAAAACCTGGCAAAGATAATACCAAACAAGAAAAATATATACCTCTCATAGGTGTAAATATATACCTCTCATAGGTGTAAAAATCCTTAACAAAATCCTAGTCAACAGAACATAAAAGCACATCAAAAAAATAATTCATCATGACCAAGTGGTACTCATTAGAGGTATGCAAGGATGGTTCAACACAAGAAAAACAATCAACGTAATTCACCACATTCACAAAGCAAATAAAAAGAACCATATAATCTTAGCAATTGATGAAGAAAGTGCATTTGATAAATCTAACATACTTTCCCGATTAATACACTCAGCAAATTTGGAATAATATATGCAAAACCAAGAGCAAATATAATTTTCAATGGAGAAAGACTAAAAGTATTTTCGTTGCAAACAGGGACCAGACAAGGATTCCCACCATTACCACTTCTATTCAATATTGTATTGGAAGTACTTGCTAGGGCAATACAACAAGAGAAGGAAATAAAATGTATCCAGATCGTCAAAGAGACAGTTAAACTGTTGTTATATCTAGATGATATGATAGTGCACACAGAAAACCACTAGGAGTCAACAACAACAAAAAACTGTTAGAACTAGTGGACCAGTCTAGTAGGGCTGCAGGATACAAGATCAAGATGCAAAAATCAGTGGTGATTCCTCTATAGTAACAAAGAAAACACAGAGAAGAAAACTAAGAAAGCAATGCCATTTACAATAGACAACCACAAACTGAGATACTTGAAAGTGAACCTAACTAGAGGTACAAAAGATCTGTACAAAGAAAACTACAGATCATTTCAGCAAGACAATATAAAAGACCTAAGGATAATGGAAAAATGTGCCCTGTTCATGGACAGGAAAACTCAATATTACAAAAATGACAATCCTACTAAAAAGCAATCTACATGTTCAATGCAATCCTAATCCAGATACCAAGTTCATTTTTCAAGGAGATCAAAAGGGAAATTGTAGAAATTGATTTGGAGAAGAAAGAGACCCTGAATAAGCAAAGAACTTCTGAAAAACAAAAATAAAGTAGGAGGCATGTTATTCCCTGACCTCAAAACGTACTACACAGCAGTAGTAATCAAACAGCATAGTACTGGTACAACAACAGGCACACAGACCAATGAAACAGAATCAAGAACCCAGAAACGGACCCAGCTATCTATGGTCAACTGATAATCAACAAGAAAATAAAACCTATCAAATGGGGAAATGACAACTTCTTCAACAATTGGTGCTGGGAAAACTGGATTTTGACCTGCAGAAAGCTGAAACAGGATCCACATTTCACACCATACGTAAAAATCAACTCAAGGTGCATCAGAGATCTGAGAGTAAATTCCAAAACCTTAAGTTCATTGGGACTTAAGTTTGTTGGGACCAAGCTTAGAAAGCTTATCTTACGGTATAGAGACTGTCAAATATAGGCAAAAATATATAACTGGAAGAGGATAAAATTTATGAATGGAACCTTCTAAAGATTAAATTTCTGTGCTTATCAAAAACTTTTCCCATCAGGATGAAAAGAAAGCCTACCGACTGGGAACAAATACTTGGCAATACCTTTCAGACAAGGGTCTCATAACAAAGTTTATAGAATACTCCTTGACCACCAGAAGAAAAACAATAACCAAATTACAAAATGGGGCAAATAACATGGAAAGACTATTCACAGAGGAAGACATTCAGGTGGCGAACAGACACATGAAGAAATGCTCAAAATCACGGGCAACAAAAATGTTGTCAATAAAAACAACAATGAGATACCATCTCAACCCAGTACCTGTGGCCAAATTTAGTAGGGCAGCAAGAAATATATGTTGGAGAAGTGGGAACTCTCATACACTGTTGGTGGGATTGTAAAATGGTGCAACCACTCTGGAAGACAGTTTGTTATTTCCTCATAAAATTGTACAAAAAAAATTACATATGACCTTGCTACTCCGCTACTAGTAATAGACCTGAAGGAAATCAGTACTGAGACACAAACTGCCATTTGTACACCAATGTTCACTGCAGTGTTATTCAGTGCCACAAGAACTCAGAAACAACCCAAATGTCCAACCACAACAGAATGGATTGAGAAATTGTGGTATAGTTGCAATGGAATACTATGCAACACTCAGGAGCAATGATTTAGAAAAGTACTACATTAGCTTGGGAGTGGATGGAGAGCATAATGCTTAGTGAACTAACACAGTCTCATAAGAACAAATAATGCATAAGACCATTATTGTAAAAATAGAAGAATAACTAGTAAAACATGTACAGGAACTCAAGCAGGGGAAAGAGAGGAGTGGAGGGCGGAGGAAAGGTAGGGGTGAAACCACAGGGCTGCACAGCTTGGTAGATGGAGAGAGGGGGGTAAGCAAATGGGAAGGATCTAGGCAAAAAGACCGAGTAATGAAGAGCAAGGTCCAATGGTGATTAATTTTATAAAATATAAACATGAGAATGATTGTATGAAACGTAATATTAATGAAGAATAGTTTGAAACACAATGTATGCAAAACTTTGTAAGCAAACCATTAAAATAGAACGTATATGAATGATTACATGAAACATAATGTAAATGAAAGATTATATAAAATCCAATGTATATTAATGGAAAATAATGTAAAGGAATTATTATATGAAAACCAATAAAATATCCAAAAAAGAATACAATAAGAAAAAAACCCAAAAACTTAAACCCTGAAGTCATCCTCAGACCAAATAACAAAGTCCACAAGAACCAAAATATGATCTTGAGTCTATGCCAAATGAAAAAAAAAGTAATGCTATTTTAACAATTCTCTCTTATATGCACTATAATTTAGAGAAAAATGAAAGGTAATTTTGTCTACTAAAATCCCTATATTTTCTATAATTTTGAAGATGTTTTATCACTATGCTTATTTATATATGCAATGCATAATTTTTCTAAAGCTATTTTGTTTAGTTACTTCTGATTATTTCTTCTGAAAATCAGAAAGGGATGAAATATATAGCAATATAGTTCTTGAAAAAGGAAAGTAGTTTAATAGATGTCAACTTAATGACCTTGTTATTTAACTTAAATGCAGATTTCTGACATTTCTAAAATATATTTTTGTGTAAAATATAGAACTTTCAATCTTATTTTTAAAAATCATGTATTTGAACCATGGAACACCAGTGATTGAACCAGCTGAGTTGTGGGATGACATGAGGATATCACCTATGAAGAGAGGAACAGGTCATTACAAAGACTGAGCAGAAAGTAAAAACCAAAATGGATGTGAGAAGAGATTTGGAATACTGCACTAAGAGCATCAAGAAGCCAAAGCAAAAGGAAGAGCTGCTGACATAAAAGAGCTGAAGAGCAAAATAATGTGAACTAACACTTAACAGGTGCCTTATACTTTAAAAAAATACAAAGTTCTTTTGTCTAAGGAACTGATAAAGAAGGGAGATGAAGGGTAGAAGAAATAAGAAAAGAACAATATCAATTCATCTGGGAAAGCAGTTTGAAAAATGCTCAAAAGATGGCAAACATAAAGTACAAAAGTGGTAGAATGTGATCATAATATATGCAATATGAATAAAAATGAAGAATAAATATTTTCCTCTTTTATTACTTATTTTACTTGAAATTCATGCTGTGAGGAAACTGGACTTATAATTTATGTCTAGTATCTGTCCAAGATGTGTCTGGGAGAATTGAGGGATGCAAGAATTGATGGGTGAAGTGAAATGGAAACCTATCAAAAATTCTGCAAAAAGGTTTCATTTTAAGAGAAATAGAGAGTGATCAATGCACAATCTTAAAAGAGGAAATAAAGATTTTGAGTAAAGCGTGTACCATTTTGTGGTGAGTTTTTCCAGCCCAGCTTGAGTTTTATATTAGGTAAAAGATTCCAAAATTTAAAAAAAAAACTTACCTTTCAAATTTAATATCCATGAAAGAGAAACAAAATTTTCTTACAGATAACTTCAACATAATGAAACACTCAAAACCAAACACACATGTAGTTCCATTTTTCTTAGCCATGATCTTGCCCTGTACACCATGGATAGGTCATGATACTCTGAAGAGTGGCATAAATGCCCTGCCATATTAGTAACAGGTAGGAAAAAACAGCATTAACTGCATATATTAAAACCCAGTGGAGTGAGGCAGGGTGAGGGGGGGAAAGAGCCAAAGAAATGATGCTATGAGAAGTCCACATTAAAATGACACAAGGAAAATCTTGCTGAAGGGAATTTTTTAATGGTTAAAGCAGTATACAGACAAAGAACTGCCAGCAATTCTAGCTGGATTCAGAAAAGGCAGAAATTCAATTTGGATTCAGAAGAGACTAGAAATTCAAGTTGTATTCAGAAGAGAATGAGAGTCAGAATGTTGATGTCAGATGGATCCTGGCTGAAAGCATGGAAAACCAGAAGATTTTTTATTTGTATTTTATTGACTATTCAAAGGCATCCAATTGTGTGGATCATAATGAATTATGGCTAACATTAGGAACTATAGAAATTCCAGAACACTTAATTGTGCTAATGCAGAACCTGTACACAGACCAAGAAATAGTTCTTCAAATAGAACAAGGGATTACTGCATGGTGTAAAATCAGGAAATATGTTTTTCAGGGTTGTATCCTTTCTTCATATCTATTTAACCTGTATGCTGAGCTAATAATTTCAGAAGCTGGATTACAAGAAGGTGGCATCTACTCATCAGCAGAATGGATGCCACCTATCAACAACTTTGGAAATACAGATTACACAATCACATTGACAGAAAACAAAAAAAGATTAGAAGCATTTATTGAAGCTCAACAACTACAACTTTAGTATGAGTGTAGAATACTGTTATGTACTCCATATACATGACAAGCATACTGGATATGCAAATACCACAACTTTGCTTGTTGAAACTTAGGAAGACCTGAAGTGCTTGCTGCAGAAGGCGAAGGACTGTAGTCTTCAATATAGATTGAAGCTCAACATCAAGAAGACAAAGATTCTCACCATTGGGCCAACTGGCAGCACCATGATGATGGAGAAGAGATTGAGGTTGTTAACAGTTACAGCTTGTTTGGCTCCACAATCAACACTTTTGGCACCAGCAATCAGAAAATCAAAAGATGAACTGCATTACATAAATTGCTATCAAGGATCTGTCCAGAGTACTGAGAAGCAACAATGTCAGTCTAGAGACTAGGGTGCATCTGATCCAGGCCATGATCTTTGCAATTACTGCCTCTGAGAATATGCTGGAGGGTCAACTATTGGTTAGTTCCTATTCTGTGATACTCAACAACAACAATGTATTGAGGACAAGGATTTTGAAACTCCATCTCACATACTTTTGGTATATTGCCAGCAGGGACTAATCCTTGGAGAAGGATATCATGCTTGGAAGGGTGGAGGGACAATGCAGAAGGAAAAGACTCTGGATGAGATGGATTGACAGTGTTCACAGGGTCGCTAGGCATTGTCATTAACTTGACAGCACATAACAACAACATGTTGTATATACTCCAGGTAGATTTAGGCTAAACACTGCCAAGTTTGAGCAAGTACAGTACTGTTCTGCTGAATCAGTATTATGTATAGCTAAGTGTAACTGCTCAGGTGCATAAAGTTGATAAGATATGGCAGAAGGCCTTTGTCTTCAACACTATAAGAACTTGGTGGAAAACTTCGCCTGGGGCTGGAGGAGGGCTTGGAGGTATACAGCATGCCTCTTCCTTACAGTCTGCATAAACCAGAATAAAAGTGATGTTTAAGCCTCTTGAAACTCCTTCTGCGTTTTTTCCTCCAATTAGCCACCAAACCAAAGTTTCTGGATTTTGGCTTGACAAAAGGACATGACAATAGGCTACATCAAGAAAATACATTTCTCACAACTGGACCAAGTACAAAATGAAGAGAAGAATTACGTTATTAATGTTTCTTTTTACTTGGATCCACAATAAATACCAATAGAAGTACAAGGCAAGATAACAAAGTATTACATTGGACAAATCTTCTGTCATGCAACTCTTTAAAGTGCTATTGAGCAAGGCTGACACTTAAGTACACCTGATCCATGCCATGGTATTCTTGATTGCTTCATAACTGTGTGACAACCAGTATGGTAGACCAAAGATCTGATGCTTCTGAATTGTGGTATTGTTGAAGAATTGTTGTTGTTGTGTACCATAGAGTAGAAACTCTATGGAGGTCATAACTGACCCTGCAGCGTGTTTTCAGAGGCAGTGAACTGCAAGGGAGGAGAGTGTCCATCCTTTTCCCATGGAGCAGCTGGTGTCCTCGAACCACATGCCTTTGGGATTACAGCACAGCTTCTTGCCACTAGGCCACCAGAGCTCCCTAAGAATACTGAATATATTAGGGACTGTCAAAAGAACAAATACAGTTGTCTTGGAAGAAGTGCAATCTGTATGTTCCTTATAAGCAAAGATGGTGAAGCTTCCTCTCACATATTCTGAGTATATTATCAGAAGAACCAAATCCCCTGGAAAAAGAAATAATGCTTCGGAAACTAGAGATTCAGTGAAAGAAAAGGCCACCTTGAACAAGATGGATGGACACAGTGACTGCATGAATGAGCATAAGCACAACAGAGACCATAAGGATGGCACAGGCCTGAGTAGGGCTTCTTTCTGCTATACACAGGCTCACTATGAGCTACAGTGAACTAAATGGCAGCTAATAACAACAAAAGACAACATTCTATTGTGATGCATAAAGTTTCATTGGCTAATTTTTGGAAGTAATTAATGAGGATTCTTTTTTCTTAATCTGTCTTACTCTGGAAAGTGGGCTTAAATCTTGCAACATGAGTGGACTGTTAGTATTTTAAAAATTGGTATTGTAACTCAGGGTTTCATTCTGTTATCATCCATAGAACTACAATGACTTGGAGCCAACAAGAAGACACTTAACAGCAGCAACATTTTAGGCATCCTTAATTTACACTACTAATTGTATTGCGATGGGAAAGTCTGTGGTTAAGGACCTCTCCAAAATACTCAAGAGCAACAGTGTCTCTCTGGAGACTAAGGTCCGCCTGATACAGGCCATGGTTTTTGCAATCACTTGTTATGCATCAGAGAGCTGGACAATCACTAGGGAGGATAGAAGGAGAGTGGATGCTTTTGAGCTGTGGTGCTGGAGAAGGGTACTGAATGTACCATGGACAGCCAAGAAAACAAAGAGATTCATCGTAGAGAGGATTAAACCAGGCTGCTCCTTGGAGGCAAGGATTCTGGGGCTTCGTCTGACATACTTTGGACATGTTGTAAGGAGAGACAGGTCTTTGGAGAGGGACATCATGCCGGGTACAGTGGAGGGACAGCGCAGGAGGGGAAGACCCTCTATGAGGTGGATTGATTCAGTGACTGGGGTAATTGGGATGGGTTTGTCGGAGGCAGTGAGATTGGCACAGGATAGAGCACGGTTTAGGGCTGTTGTACATAGGGTCGCTATGAGTCGCAAACGACTCAACGGCACATAACAACAACAACAACAAAATATACTAAGATGTTAACATTTATATTCATAAGAATGCGGTTTAGATATACAACTGTTTATGTTACTGTGTGCTGTCAAGTCAAAACCAACTCAGAGCTGACCTTCCAGTAGGTTTTCAGACATTAAATCACATAGGAGGACACTGCTCATCTTTCCCTTGCAGAGCAGCTGGTGGATTCAAACCATGTATCTTTGCTTTGGCAGTGCAATTCCTTACCACTAAGCCATCTAGTAAGTTATATGTAATGAACTGAAAAAAAAATGACACTGTGCCATCTAAGAATTAAGGAAACTAGTTATATAACTAAGCTATTAGTCTTTAAAACTGAATTTGTAATAACTTGAAACTACTTGCTATATTCTGTTACTATAACTTCAAAATGGAGTCATATATTTTAAATGGCTCAACTATAGGGTAGAATGTAATTAACTACCTAATTATGAAGATTCAACAATATTCAGACACTTAGGAAAGAAAAAGAACACTAGACCTTACTTAAAAAGCTACTTTTAAGATTTAAGAAACTTTTCTTTTCATAGATGAAAAGTCTACAATTAAAAATATAACAGCAAGAAAAGAAAAACAGAATGGCTTACTTTCTTGTTGGTGAGTTAGTAGAGGAAGATTCCTTTCTTGACTCAGGAGAATTTAGGATTTCGAAAATACAATTCTTTTTTTTGGTAAACTGGACATCTCCTTCTTGCCTGGAATGGATTAGTTCTATGGCTTTTATTCCATTTTCTCTCTCCACCTTGTCACACAGATTTAGCTGTGGTTCTGGACTCTTGAAAATCAGATCATCTTCACTCACAGAAACTGTGAGGTCACTGCTGCTGCTTGAACTCTCCACTTTCACATCTTCCTTCATTCTTCTGGAAGATGTCTGTGACTTTGGGTCTTTATAAGGATGGTGATCTGTGAGAACAGTATGAATGGATTACTGATCAGTGATTTCAGAACTGAGGAAAGATAAGGTACCTATAGGGCAGAATCCCTCTTCAGTTACAAATAGTCCACAATTACAGTATTTAAAAATAGTTTTAAGATATAACAGTGAATTTAAAAACCAGGTAATTTGCTTTAAAAAATATTTTCATTTAAGAATTCATTTAAATGTCCATTCTGAAACAATAAAGAAGGAATACCAGAGTCAGAGGAGAAAGACGATTATGGGATTAATTGTTTCTTAGAATCACTACCTTGCCTCATCTACTTACAAAAAAGAATAAGATAGTATATGGCTACCATGACTGAACCCTCTGATTAAGATATACTAAATTTATCCTGATAGAATCAGAGAAATGTGGTACAGAACTTCTAATTCAGAAAAGAATAAAGTCAGTAACGAATATTGACTTACTGGAACTACTGAGGCTGCAGTAGTCCCCGAAACTACTCCCCTAAATTACTCTTCAAATCCTGAATCAAAACTATCTGCTGAAAGAGACTGGGTTTTGCTATGTGTATTTTCACTTTAGCCCCACCCTACCCAATAAAGAAATGAAAAGGACCTCACTAGACTGGAATTTTTTTGGCAAAGTTACCAAGATTTATTTACTTTGTTTTTAAACAGAGAGGGGGAAATAACCCAGAGGGTGTATTTTATCTTTATATAAGAATAAGACTGCTCTAAAGCTGAATTATCAAACACTAGCAAACAAACTCAGCCTCTCCTCCCACCTAAGAAACCTTCCCACGCAGAATGGTTCTCTTGAGTACACTTATTTTCAGATTCACAGTATTCTGACACAGATAACTGGGAGACTGGCGGTCCAGCTGTTTCTTCCTTGACTTCAATATGTTCCTGTGTCAGTATTTCTTCCTCTGATCCCTCTGATCTGTAACAACTGTCACATTTTACATCAGTGGTTCTGTTCTGTGGAGGTAATCTTTCTAGTAACGAAGAATGAAGTTCAGCAGACTTTTTGCTTTCAGATAAATTACTCTTGCCATAACGTATGTTGCTTCCTGTCTCCAAACAATGAGGTTTTTCCTGCTCAGACAATACACTGGCTGTGACAGGCATTTCCTCACCAATCTGAAGAGGTGCCTTCCAATCTATTTTGTCAGACTTATTTAAGCACTGTGTGTCACTATTAGTTTGTACTACACAGCTGTCTATCACAATAGCACTCTGAGCTGTCTGTTGGCATGTATGTGGGTCAGGAATTGAGAACTTCTTTGTGGGTTGGGTAGATCTCTGCTCTATATTGAAATCTTCAATATGTGAGATGGCTGACATTTGGTAGCCCATAAAGATTGTTGCTGGTTGATACAATCTTCTTGACACGACTGTCCCCGAGTTAATTCCTTCCTGGATTGCAACCTATAATACCAAAACAGATGTGCGTTACATCTATTGTATGTGGACAATTATCATATATTCAAAAGTTAAATGAAATTAAAAATGTAACAAATGAAATCATGATCTACCACATTTTATTCAATTTATGGAATTCTATACAAAACAGGAAGCTCTGGTGGTTCAGTGTTAAAGCACTGAACTGCCATACCAAAGGCCCATGGTTCGAGTCTACTAGTACCTCCTAAAAAGAAAAACTGGCAATCTCCTCCCATGTGATTTACAGCCTCTGAAAACCTGTGGGAGAGTTAGGTAAGAGTCAGTTCTGACTCAAAGACACACAACAACAACACATAACAGTACTGTCCATATTAATTAATTTTAGGAAAATATTGTTTCATAAAATTAAGTATATATGGTTAAAGACATTCATTTTTTTAAAAAGAGAAATGTGGAAAGGTTTATGGGGGTTTCAAAACCCTTTTTTATTATTATGTGTAAGATAAACTAATTCTAACTCATTGTCACCAGTCATAACTAACTCATAGCTGACCCTATAGTGGGCTTTCAGAAACAGTAAATCACATGGAATCACCTTTCTCTCTCAGCACACAGAATGTGGCCTTTGAGTTGGCAGTGCAACTCACTATCTACTATACCACCAGAACCCTGTATAACATAAAAGATCCTTCCAATAGTCACCTTCACAAGAACATTAAAATATAATGTATCACAGACAGGTATCATGTCCAATAACAAATAAAAATATTCATTTTCTCCTGAACATCATCAGGTAACTTTAAAGGCACTTAAAATAATTTTAATTTATCAGTATGTCTGTGGATAAAATAGGCTTGATCTCTTCCTTTAGAAAAAGAGAGAAAAGTAGAAGGAGCTGCTTCTATGGCTCGATCAAGGTCACAAAGTAGGAAACAAACCAGAAACAAAAATCACCAAGTGCTTTTAGTAAGCTAGGTGATTCCCTTCCAAATGAAACAGTATTTCTACATTCACAGTAGCATTTATTTCAGAGACAGAACTATGAGGAGATGGAGAGATGTATTCATAACCAGCTTAATAATAACTGATATAAAACTACTTTCTGAAATAGGAAGATAACCCCATTTTTCATTTTTATCATCTTGATACCAGCCACAACTTTGCTCGTCTGATTCTAGCCAGCTAAATCTGGATATCCACAAGTTAAGACTGTCTTTCTAGCCTCACAAAATTGGCAACATTTAGTCTTTCTGCTGGCTGTCACTGCCCCAGGTGAGTTTGATGATTTTCTAGAATGACTCACAGAACTCAAGAAGACTTCTTACACCTACAGTTTCAATTTCTTCATAGGCATGAGAAAGTTGGACAACGAATAAGGAAGATCAAAGAACTGAAGCCTTTGACTTGTGGTGCTGGCAAAAATTACTGACTATACTATAGTCTGTGAAAGGCACAAATCTGCCTTGGAGCAAGTGCAAGTAGGGTGATCTTTGGAAGCAAGAATGGTTAAACTTCATCTCACATACATTGGACATGGTATCAGGAGACACTAGCCATTGAAAAAAGACATTATGCTTGGAAAAGTAGAAGGTCAGCAAAAGAAAGGAACATCCTCAACAAGATGCATTGACACAGTAACTACAACAATGCACTTGAGCATGGTGGAGATTTGTGAGGATGGCACAGGATAGGGCAAGATTTCAATGTGTTGTTCATAGGTTTGCTATGAGTTGTAGTCAAATAGATGGCACCTAACAACAACAACAAAAACAGGTAGATACTCACAATTTACCAGGAACAGAAACTGCCTTTGTACTCAACATCATGTTAGGTTGGGTTAGGAGTCTGTCACCTAGTCAACGAGAACTCACAAGAACTCTATGAAGAAAAAAAAAAATCACTCAATGGAATTTTAACATTCACAACATGGGTGAGTCTGGAAGACATTATGCTGAGTGAAATGTCTCAGTCACAAAAGGAAAAATACTGTATAGCATCACTGTTATAAACTAAGACTGACATGGGGAAGTGGGAGGGAGAATAAGAAAAGAATGGATAGATAATGAACACTGCACTTGAACAGATGAAGGGAAGAAAGTCTGAAAGGACTACATGAACATTATTTTGTATGACAACAATTTGGTACAAGAGGTCCATTGCAAAGTGAACTGGGGAAAGGGGAGGGAAGGGAAGAGGGAGAAAAATGTGCAGAAATGAATAAGAACCCCCCAAACTTTCTATAAACTTTTGTTATAATTACAATAAGAAAAAAAAATATCAGATTCTTGCCTATTCTGAGCTATCCTCATGATTTCCTCCACGCTCAAGCCTATTGTTACTACAATAACATGTCAATTCATCTCGTTAAAAGTCTTACTCTCTTTCTCTCTGACCTTTCACCTTTCCAGACAGGATGTCTTTTTCCAAAAACCAGCCCCCAAATACTTAAGACAAACCTTCACGGATCTTGCCTCTAAGAAGCACTCTGGTTGCAAAAACATATTTCTGTTACTACAAATCATGCTGCAAAACACAAAACATGTTTTGTCATTACGAATTAGTTTTAATTTTCAGGGATTGATGTTGTTGTTGTTGTTGTTATGTGCCGTGGAGTCATTTGCGACTCATAGCGACCCTATGTACAACAGCCCTAAACCCTGCTCTATCCTGTGCCAATCACACTGCCTCTGACACACCCATCCCGATT
>NW_006399922.1:5167778-5173139 GCF_000299155.1 Elephantulus edwardii | reverse complement strand
TCTTCTGACATCCATTTTGGTCTTTTCTTCCTCTTCTGTCTTTGTAATGACCGTTTGCACTCTTCCCAGATGATACATTTGACTTCCACAACTCATCTGGTCTTCGCTCATTAGTATTCAAGGCCTCAAACCTGTTCCTGAGATGATTCCGAAATTCAGGTGGTATGAAATCAAAGTCATATTTTGGCTCCTGCAGATTCGGTTAATTTTTTTATTTTTCAGAGATTGATAGATTACCAAAAGTAGCACTGCTGAGACAAAATATATGGGTATGCTAGTGGCTACTATTAGATTCCATTCCAAAACAAGATTATTATTTTTTTTTTAACAAGATTATTTTTTATAACAATAAAGTACCTGGCTACTATTAGATTCCATTCCAAAACAAGATTATTATTTTTTTTTAACAAGATTATTTTTTATAACAATAAAGTACCTCATGGAAAATAAGTATATGAAAGCGAATACTTCTTTTTTTTTGGGGTGGGGGGTTTGGCTTTTGAATTTATTAGAGGTTAGAATTTTATGAGATGTCATCTTTGTTTTTCATTCATTACAATCATGTTACCTAAGTATATTGTGTTAATATGTTATGTGATGGATAGATGTTCAGATACATTCAATAGTATTTTTCAAGATTAAATGTCAAAATGTATCATAAGCAATTTAGATAATATCACTAGCCTGATTAAAATTTTTTAAAGTCCTATTACCTCTCTTATAAAACTTTCTGTATGATTATATATATACATACATACATACATACATACATACATATACATGTATATCCCTCTCAATATTTGCCATTTCAACAATCATCATGTAAACAGTAACATACTCATAATGCTGTTCAACCATCATAATCATCTATATCCAAATTTCTCCATCTCCCTTAATGGCAGTTTGGTGCCTCTCAAGCATTGGGTCTCACCCACCTAGCCCCAGTTAACAACGAACTTTGGCCTCTATACATTTTTCCAGCTGATTTAATTTACTCTGGATAATGCTTTTCGAAGTTCATCATACTGTAGCATGAGTCAGGGCTTCATTTCTCTGTACAGGACAGAAAAATATCATTGTATGAATAGACAACATTTTCTCTTTTATCATAGGACAGTATCATAAAATCTGTTCATGCAAAAAGCAATAGATAGGAGTTTATTGAAGATAGACACAGTTTGACCTGGGAAGACGATCAAATTCAGAGTGAAGGTAGCTCCTTCAGACAATGTGGAAGAACAGTTTTGTCCAGTTGATGCAAAAACTAAAATACAAAATAATAACTGCCTAAAATACAACCAGGGGAGTGAAAACCCAAGAGTAGAGACTTAATGGCTAACATACGTGACTTATATAATGAAGGGTACATGACTGCAAGTGTGTGAACTCTACAGTGTAATACAAGATTGTCATAAAAAGGCTTCCTCAATCATTCTTGTTTCTATAGAGTTATTATAAAGACTTATCAATAATGCAGTGCAGTGCATCAAGACCACTGAGGTCAGAGTCATCATATCCTGTACCTATCTAACCACAGAGGAAAGACCCTTCAGGATGAACTGTGATATCCCACTACCTCTCCAAAAACTGGCAGGAAAAGTGTCTCTGTTAGGGTGTACTGTAGGTCAGTACCAAGGCAGAGCAACTACTGTAGAAAAAGGCAGCTTAAAAATGGAACATGGATTCTGCACTTGTCATATGTGTTTAAAATGGAGTTAAGGCTCTGTGTTCAGACTGTTCTGTTCCCATGTGCCAGGCCCTCATACTCTTTTGTCACTTAACATTTTTTTAAAACTGTGGTGCAAATATACACACTAAAACATCAGTCAACACAATTTCCACATTCACAATTCAATGACATAGAATATGTTTTTCATGTTGTGCCATTTTTATCTGTATCTTTCCCAAAATATTCCACCACCATTCACATAAACTCAATAGATGCGTGGGCCACAGTCATTTAACTTATGTAAACACAATAGTAAATCCCTACACAGAGTAGTGCAGGATGCAGCCCAGGTCCAGACAAGAGAACTAAATATCACTTCATTTGCTATTTACTCAGGAAATGTCCATCAAGTTGGACAAAAGTTTCAAACCCTTGGGGCCAGAGTACAAGGACAGATGTAACTCCTCAGTACTTGGGAGGTGGGGACAGACCACTTAAGCTGTTCTTTTAAACAAACAAACGAAACAAAAAGAAACAAAGACACAAGACCATAGCATGAAACACATTTCACTACATTTAACTTCTGACTCAAAAACTCCCAACAAAACACTGTTCATATCCAGTATCACAAGACCATTATTGCCTGTTCCCTATGAAGAACATCCATTTATCATGGTGTTCCCCATAGTAAGGCATTATACTTCTGTGTCGATATTTAATCCATACTGAAGGCTTTACAGTCTTTGATCTTCAGAAAGTGATTGAGTCATTGCAATCCCAGAGGTACGCGGTTTGAATCACCTCTGCTGGAGAAGGAGGGGCAATCTCCTCCTTTACCAGTCAGATCCGATTTGATGGTACACACACAAAAATAATAAAATAAAATTTAAAAATAAAGAGTGCTTCAGTCTTGCTCAAAGCAAGATTTTGTCAGCTGTACATCACAGGTTGTTGAGGAATCATCTTCTCCTGATGCTGTATTCTTCATGTAGTCCAGTTTCTTGAATTATTTGCTTAGTATAAAAGTGAATTAATGTGATGAAATGTTACAAGCTAGTGCATACTTTTACCAACTTTAAATCACACGGAATCCCCTTGTTCTGTTCATATCTATGCCTCTCAGTCAATGTACAATTCCTACATGAGCATAATTAAATGTTCTGGAATTCATATTCCTCAAGTTAATCTATAATTTGTTATCCACAGAGTTGAATGTCTTTGCATAGTTAATAAAACACAGATAAACATATTTCTCATATGTTTGTCTGTTTTCAGCTCAGGCCTTTGTAACAGCAGTAGTAATACCCCTCATTCCATGTCCATCTCTGAATCCACATTGGATTTCTGCAAGTTCCAGGAAGTGGTCCCGCTTCAACCATTTTTTAATTATCGTCAGCAAAAATTTACTTTTATGTAATGGTACTTTTTTCATCTCTAAATTCTGTTGAATCACTTCTTGGAATGTGCACAAAGAAAGATCTCTTCCTGATAGTGGATCAGGTACCTTCTAAGTTTCTTGGCATCAACAAGTGAACACTTCCAGCTTTAATTTCCTTCATTCTAACTTTTCCTTTAGTATTCCCTCAGTTCTTGGAACTGTATTTTTTACTAGTGTCTTCATAGAACTGAAACTTTTTTCTTCCAAACCAGTCGCTCACTTCTTCTGAAATGGTTGACTGTTGACCAGTTCTTTGGGTACAGGGAATCAGTGTTCCTTCTGAGTGTTGATGCTTCATGTGCCGCTCAGTTTCTTGTCTATAGAATTCATCAGTATTGCTACTCAGGCCTGATTTTTTTTTTTGCTCCCTACAGTTCTTTGAACATGCAGAATGCTAAGCATATTCTTCTGTTGGCTTCTAATTCTTAAGTCTTTGCACATTTAGTATATAATACTTTCTCTTGAGTTCCTTTTTATAAGTTCCATTTCACTTTTGACTGTTTTCCTGGATTCTTTTTTCTCAGGCTCTGTGTTCAGACCTCAATGTTATGTTTTCTCTGCTGTAAGGAGGCTCCTCTTCCCAGGCCTACTTCCAGTGTCATCTCTAACCTGTAGAGCTCTTCTGTTCAAGTTCTTCTCAGGCCATTATTTTTCCATAATACACTGCCAGGGCCTCCTTCCTAGTCTCTGTAGGCTTTTCTGAGTCCTGACCATCACAGGTGACCCTGCTGGAATTGAACAGCTACCACCACAGCTGCATGCAGGCCACTAAGGTTCAAGAAGCAGCAAATGAGGGGTCGATACACCCGTTTTTATTCTATTTTCTGTTAACACGTATAAAACAGCTGCTGTGCATATAGGTCTCATTTCTGAAATGTAAACAATTTTATAGATGCATTACTTTATGAACTTTGATAGATGTCAATAGTTGTAGAGGGGCTTCAGGCCTTTTATTCAGAGGATCACTATGACTCGTGCTCGATTTGAAGGCAATCAACAACAACATTCTTTTTCTAGTGCTGCTGTAACAGCATACCACAAAACTGGGAGAGTTACAATAACAGAAATTTCTGTCTTAGAGGCTGTTATTTTTGTGTGTGTGCTACCTCACAGTGACCCTCTAGGACAGAGAATGGCCACGTAGGGTCTCTTAGTCTCCAGTCTTCACTGGAGTACATCTCCAGCTCATTTCCCCATTGGAGCAGCCAGGTGGATTTCACCACCATATGTTAGCACCTGACCACTTAAAGAATGTGCAACCAGTGCTGCTTTCTGGAACACAGAAGACCCAAACAAAGGTGATGGTAAATCCATGTTACCACTGAATAACCCTTTGCCTCTTCTCAGCATCTGGCAGTTGCCAGCTGTACATTCCTTTGTATACTTTGGTGTGCCGTGGGCTCACTGCCGCTTCTATCACTCTTCTCAAAGGTATCTTCTATCTAGATTTCCTAATTAAAAGGACACCAGCCCATGTATTAATGCCCACTCTAATCCAGTATGACCTCAAGTAGATTGCATCGACATGGCAAGTGGTTTTTCCCTAGTTTATGAGTATATGTTTTCTTTCTTTTGAAATGGTTGCGGTGATTCTCCAACCCCCGCCCCATCCCCTGTTCATCAGTGGCCAGTGAATGGAAATGAACTGGCATCCTCCATCACAGTGTTCTGGGTCTTTTGTAACGTGCTTATCTGTTTCCTGTTATCTTCTTTGGTGGAATGATGGTATCTTTTGTAAATCTGTGTGTGTGTGGGGGGGGGGGTTTAATAGATTTTGCTTAGTGTTTCCATTTTTATTGCTAAGTAAGAATCCATACATATGAAACTAAGAATATTTAAACATCAATCATTTTTCAGTGATGTGAATGACCTCTTTGGTAAATATTTTTTTTATATTTGATATAATATTTTACTAATGCCCTGTGCAATTTGTAACATAACAGGCACAGAAAGTATATGATGTTAAATCTGCATTATTAATGCCATCTCCACTAATTTCTTAACACTAGAAAGTAAATCCTTTTAAAGAACAACAAAGTAACATCTGTTCTTCTGATCCATTGTACTGTCAAAAAGAAAAAATAATGTTTCCTGTAAAATGTATCTGTGTACCTCACTTTGCTCGGCTCCACAGTCAACACTCTTGGTACCAGCAGTCAGGAAATCAAAAAGCATATCACAATGGGAAAGTCTGCCGTTAGGGACCTCTCAAAGGTACTCAGGAGCAACAGTGTCTCCCTGGAGACTAAGGTGC
>NW_006399922.1:5163241-5164578 GCF_000299155.1 Elephantulus edwardii | reverse complement strand
TTCAGTGACTGGGATAATTGGGATGGGAGTGTCAGAGACAGTGCGATTGGCACAGGACAGAGCGGAGTTTAGGGCTGTTGTACATAGGGTCGCTATGAGTGGCAGGCGACTCGACGGCACATAACAACAACAACAACAACAACAAATTTATCTTCCCTTAGAAAAAAAAACATCATTGTCAAGTGAGAAGCTACACTTAGTTGAATCCCCAGTGGGTTTTCAAAAGACTATAAATTGTATAGGAGATTGTTCATCTTTCTCCCAAGAAGCCTCTGGTGGACTTGAACTACGAGAGAAAAAAGTGCCCCTTTTAGGTTAGTAGCACAAGTCAGCACCACTCTGTACTTAGTCTTATCACTAGAGCTCCCTAAATTTATCTTAGTCTTCCTGTATCTATATATTTCCTTCTCTTTTTTCTCTCCTTTCCAAAACTACAGTGTAAAATATATGTAGGCATTCACATCATACACATTCTCACACATGATTCCCTTCCTTGTGAGAAATTCTGTCACACACTGCTACCAATGAGCACAGTAAAGGAAAACAGCTGGCCAGTCAACTGTCCCTATAGAAGGATGCATTAAAAAAAACCCTGTTCTTGAGAGATCCAAGATGGCAGCGGAGGAAGAGACAGCATGGTGAGCTGCGGGAGCAGTGAACCACTTAAAGCAGGGCCATTATGTCCTCGTACACACTTCAGCTTATTGACATTTGAACACTTAAACAGTTGATGACTGGCCCTCAGTGAAGATCGAGGTTCAACAACAGGAATTCAAGGATTCCCAAGGAGGAATGGGTGAGTCTCCTGGCTCCCAATCCTCTCCCGCAGAGCCCGCCCTGAGCTGCACAACCACTGCAGCTCCATGAGGCTTCCAGAGCCGGAACCAATAGAGTCCCTCACCTAGGATGTATGCTGGGCACCAGTCCTCCTCAAGACTGATACAGTGAAGCCACCACACTGCTGCAAGGTGGACTTGTTCTGGAAAGAATTCTTAGAGCCAGGATGGTGGCAGTGGGGGAAGCGGGCGCCCCCAGCCACCCGCACAAGAGGGGCTGCGCAGCCACTGAGCGCCCATGTGGTGGGATGGGGGGGAGTGCCCCCAATGGCCACCCACGCTGAGGGGGGCTGCGCGCCCCCGCCAGCCGCCTGCGCTGGGGGAGGGGGCGCATGCCCCACTGGCCGCCTTCATAGGAGGTGGGGGATGGGATGCATGCCTGCCATCTGCAGGTTTGGGTTTCCTTGGACAGGCCAAAGAAGATGATTACCTATACAATGGATTGCTGAAAGTCACTGTGAGTCTGATGACCTTAACAGAGGCAGCATGCACAAGAGGACC
>NW_006399922.1:5154114-5162164 GCF_000299155.1 Elephantulus edwardii | reverse complement strand
TTAATGGGAAAACAAACAAACAAAAAAAACCCTGTTCTTTTCAACTGTGACTATTATAAGCAAAGTACCTTAAATAAAGGCTCCTTTCCACCAGTTTCCTAAGTGAAAGTTCTTTGACATATTTATTTTGAATTTAGAGCAGTATACTGGGATGTAAATCCTAGTACTACTATTTGCCACTTCTGTTATCTAGTGGCAAGTTACTTTTTCAGGCCACTGTTTTCCCCCTAGAATTTCATAAAATGGGCATAAAAATAGTTCTCACTCTATAAGGTGGTGTATGAGTATACGTGTGTATGTGGTATATGTATGTGTGCAAAGTCTTTAGAGCAATGCCTGACACACAGTAAGAATAATGTGTTAACTGCTTTAAAAAACTATTCCCAAATGGCCATTTGAAAAGACCCTGCAGTACATGGAATTATTAAATACAGAAATATAGCCTTTCTGGTCATTATCTTCTATAACTTGTCTGCCAGTTTGTCATACCACTGGGCTTAAGTGTTGCTATGATGCTGGAAGCTATGCCACCAGTATTTAAATTACCATAAGAGTCACTGTCAATGGACATGAGTTTGCAGATTAAGAAGCTCTGGGAAGCACTGGTAATTTATTTCTGAAATAACTGGCCAGTGAAGAGCTATGAACAGCAACAGAACACTGTCTGACAGTGCAAGAGATGAGCCCCTCAGGTTAGAAGACATTAAAAATATGCCTAGGGAAGAGCCACCTCCTCAAAGAACAGTCAGCATTTATGATATGGATGGAATAAAGCTTTCAGGACATTTATCTGATGATCTGCTACAATTCAAAGTAAGAAGAAAAAGCTGTAAACATTCACTAATAACGATTACATTATTATTAGTACAAAATAGGAATCCAGAAAAAATTAAAGTTGTCAAAAATTAAATGGAATGCATAAACTATCCTAGGTGAAATGGACTGGTTCTAACCATACTGAAAAGGATAATCATACAACCTAGTATGCCAGAAATAGTGAATTAAAAAGGAACAGTATTCATTATAAAAAAGGATATTTCCAAAACAACTATGAATATCATCTTACCCTAGTAAGAACAGCAAAATTTAACAGAACAGCAAGCAACAAATGCTGGTGAGGTTGTGGAGAAACTGGAACCCTTATTCACTGTTAGTAGGAGTGTAAAATGGTGCCACCACTGTGGAAGGAGGTATGGCACTTTCTCAAAAAGTTACAAATAGAGATACCATTTGACCCAGCAATTCCACTACAGGGAATATACCCCAAAGAGACCATAACTGACATCCAAGCAGATACATGCACACCCATGTTTATCGCGGCTTTGTTCAAGAGAGCAAGGAGTTAGAAACAACAAATGAATGGATAGAGAAGCTGTGGTATATTCACACAACAGAATACTACACTGCATTGAAAAACAAGGAACTCATGCAATATTATCCAAAATGGGTGACCCCGGAGGACATTACGCTGCGTGAAGTATCTCAGTCACAAAAGGACAAATACTGCATGGTGCCACTGTTATAAAACAGGACTGAACTTGGGGTTTTGGGGAAGACTGAGAAAGATGGGTTCAATAATGTATACTGCCTTGAAACAGATGAAGGAGAAAACTATTTAAGAGGGATATATTAGGTATTTTTGTCATGACAGGAGTCCAGAGTGAAGCCTGCATAGTGGAGTGGACCTGGGGGGAGGGCTTGTAAAACAATGAAAGAATTTTTCTTTTACTTTTCCAAGAGGGTAGTGTACTAGGTGGGGAGGGTTGGGAAAAGTACAATAATGAATGACTGGAAATCCAAAGTCTCTGTACATTTTCATTTAAATTGATAATAAATTTTAAAAAAGGACATTTCAAATTTATTCTGAAGTACAATGCTTTTATTGATAGAACAGTATCTACACATATAAAAAGAAAAACTTGTTACAATAACTATTATCAAATTTACACACCAACAACTAAAGGCAAAATTGAAGAAACAGAAAACTTCTTAAAAATTATTAAGATATTCACTGGAATAGAAGGGAATTTCCTCAACATACTCAAAAGTATATCTGTAGAACCAAGAACCAGTATCATTCTCAATGGAGAAAGATTAAAATCATTTATTTTGCAAACAGCGATGTCCACCACTTCTATTCAATATTGTATTGAAAGGTCAACACGAAAAGAGAAAGAAATAAAAGCCATCTTGACTGGTAAAAGATGGTTAAATTGTTACTATATGCAGATGGCATGATAGTGTACACAGAAACCCCAAGGACTCAACAACAACAACAAAAAACTTGTCAGAGAGAGTAGACCAATTTAATAAAGTGGCAGGATACAAGATCAATAAAAAAAAAAAACACCTTAAAATAAACAAAAACCAACCAGTGGGATTCCTCTACAGTAGCAAAGAGAACTTAGAGAAAGAAATTAAGACAGCAGTATCATTTACAATAGCCAACTGCAAACTGAGATACTTGAGAGTAAACCTAACTAGAGACAAAAAAGACCTATATGAAGAAAACTACTGAACATTTTGTGAGACACAATGAAAGAGCTAAATAAATGGAAATATGTATCCTGTTCATGGAAGGGAAGACTGTACAATACTGTGAAAGTGAAAATCCTATGGAGAGCAATCTACACGTTCAATGAAATTCCAATACAGATACCAAATTTCTTTTTCAAGGAGATCAAAAGGGAAATTGTCAGGTTTAATTTGGAGAGGAAAGAGACCCCGAATAAGCAAAGTACTTATGAAAAAAAAACAAAAAATGAAGTGGGAGGCTCCCTGACCTCAAAACCTACTACACAGTGGTAGTAACAAAAACAGCATGGTACCGGTACAATAACAGGTACATAGACCAATGGAAAAGAATTGAGAACTTAGAAATAGACTTATCTATCTAGGGTCAACTGGTATTTGGCAAGGAAATAAAACCTATCAAATAGGGAAGTAACAATCTTTTTAACAAATGGTGCTGGAACAGAATTGAGAACCCAGAAATAGACCCAGCTCTCTACAGTCAACTGATATTCGACAGGGAAATCAAACTTATCAAATGGGGAAATGACAACCTCTTCAACGAATGGTGCTGGAAAAACTGGACTGCTACCTGCAGAAAGCTGAAACAGGATCCACATCTCAAACCATACACACAAAATAGATAGATATGAGATCTCGGAATAAAGCCCCAAATCATAAAGTTCATAAGAAACAAACTGGGATCAACCTAAGAAGGCCTATAGTATAAAGAGACTGCTAAATACAGCCACAAATTCACAATAAGAGAATAAAACTGATGAATGGAATCTTCTAAAGATTAAATCTCTAAGTGCATAAAAAACTTTTTCCAACAGGGTGAAAATAAACCTTACTGACTGGGAACAAACATTTGGCTAGACCATTTCAGACAAGGGTCTTATAACAAAAGTTTACAGAATACTCCTGGGTCTTCAGAAGAAAAAGTCTGATAATCCAATTACAAAGTGGGCAAGAGACATAGTAAGACTTTACACAGAGGAGGATATTCATATGACAACCATATACATGAAGGAATGAATACATGAAGAGAGATGCAAATCAAAACCACGAGATAACATTTTACCTCAGTAGCAGTGTCAAAGTTTAGCAAGGCAGCAAGTAATAAATGTTGGAGAGGATGTGGCGAGATAGAAACACTTATACATTGTTGATGGGATTGTAAAATGGTACAACCACTACAGAAGGCAGTTTGGTGTTTCCTCAAAAAGCTGAACAGAGAGATTCCATATGACCCAGCTACTCCATTGCTTGGAATATATCCTGAGAAAATGAGAACTGAGGCACAAACAAGGACTTTTATGCCAATGTTCATAGCAGCATTATTCACCATAGCAAGAACATGGATACAGCCCAGATCTCTAAGCACAATCAAATTGAGAAATTATGGTACATTTGCACAATGGAATACTACACAGCACGCAAGAGCAATGATTTTGTAAATTATTATCTTAACTTCGGAGAGACTGGCGAGCATTATGCTAAGTGAACTCAGTCAGTCTGATAAGGACAAATACTGTGTAACACCATTATTTTAGAATGTAAGGATCCAAGACGAAGTGGGGGGAAATGGAAGGGTGAGGATGGGGGTGTGGCGGGGGGATCCTTAATCATATGGTTGCAATATTTGTTGGATTGAGAGAAGGGTGGGTAAAGGAAAAGGGAAAGATCAGATGTGGAAAACAATGTATATGAACTTTGTAAGTAAATCAGTATAAAATAAAAATTTTATTAAAATATCTGCAGTCTAAAATTAATGAAGCAGGCAATAAAGTGCAATGATAATCACTGATGACTGGAAAACAAACAATGGAAGCCAAGAATTAGTAGCTGGAAAATAGGGTCTTGGTGACAGAAATGACTAAGAAAACTGCATGGCAGAATTTTATATGATCAGTGCCTTATTTGTTGCAAATATTTGAAAAAATACATACCCAGAAATGAAAACTATATATGTGGAGCTCATCAGAGGAAATACACAGAATTCAAACTGACTACATATGTGAAAAGAGAAGCTGGAGAAGCTCAGTATAAGCAATTAGAACGGCAGGAGCCAAATCCAAGTTCACACTGAAGTTGAAGAAAATGAAAGCAAATATGCAAATTCTAAAAATATTATCTTTAGTACTTTCCTCTCAAATACAGAGATCATATCAAGAATACATTTGATGCACTAAGGGCCAGACTTGCTCAGTGTTTAAGCTGAAGGAGTTGAAAAACAAATTTGAGCCATGGGTGGCAATACTTAAAGACAGTTTGGGTAGAATGTTGAATGATCCAGGATGTATAAAAAGAAGATGGAAGGAGTACACAGAGTCACTATCAGAAGGAATTGGCTGACACAGGAATTTCATGAAATAACATATGAGCAAGAACCTATGGTGATGAAGGAGGAAGTTCAAGTTGCTATGAAGGAATTGGCATAAAACAAGGCTCCAGGAGTCAACTGCATACCAACTGATTTATTTCAACAAACAGACACTGCCCTAGATGTGCTAAGTTGTGCCAGGAAATCTGGAGGACAGCCAGTTGGCCAACTGACTGGAAGAGATCAATATTTGTTCCCATTCCAAAGAAAGGTGACCCAACAGAGTGTGGAAATTATCGAACAATATTATTGATATCACATACAAGCAAGATTCTGCTAAAAATTATCAAAAAATGTTTGGAACAATATGTCAACAGAGAACTGTCAGATGTGCAGGCTCGACTTAAAAGAGGTCGCGGTACTAGGGATATTATAGCTAATGTAAGATGGATCTTGGCAGAAAGCAGAGAATACTAGAAGAATGTCTATCTGTGCTTCATTGACTATGCAAAGGCTTTTGACTGTGTGGATCACAATAAGCTATGCCAGACTCTGAGAAGAATGGGAATCCCAGAACATTTGGTTGTGCTAATGCGAAACCTATACTTGGACCAAGGGGCAGTTGTCAGAATGAGGGTAGGTGTGTTGGAGTCAGTGAGACTGGCTCAGGACAGGGCAGGTTTCCGATCTGTTGTACATAGTCAGTATGAGTCACAGATAACTCAAAAGCATATAACAACAACAATATACTCAAGGGGGAAATGGTTCAAGCAGAAGAGTGAGACTGGGCAGGGGGGAAATCACATGGTAGCAAATTTGGTGAGTGTAGGCTGGTGTGTAAAGAAAATGGGAAAGATCCAGTGAGAATCTGGAAAGACAGGGTAATGGTGGGTGTAGTTCAATGGTGATAAATTTTATAAAACAGGGGGAATGTAAATGATTGTATGAAACACAATGTGAGTGAGGGATAGTGTGAAATGCAATGCATATAAACTCTAAATGCAAATCAATATAAAATAAAAATTAAAATAAATCAAACAATATATTGCATTGGGCACATCTGTTGTAAAAGACAGTTATAAAGCAAATATGTCACTTTGGAGACTAATGGGCACCTGACCATAGCATTTTCAATTATCTCATATCATGTGAACGTTTGACAGCATATAAGGAAGACTGAAGAAGAACTGATGTAATTGAACTATGGTATTGTTGAAGAATACTGAATATGCCAAAGAAATCAATCTGTCTTAGAAGAAGTACATCCAGGATGCTCCTTAGATCAAAGAAAAGTGAGAATTTGTCTCATGTAATCTGGGCACATTATCAGAAGGAATCAGTATATGGGGAAGAGCATCATTCTTGGTAAAATAAAGAGGAAGACCCTTATGAGAAAGACAATGATTCTGAGGAAGCCAGTGGACTAGGCAGTGTTCATTTTGTTGTAGGCAGGCCGAGGATGATTGGAAAATTACTCAATAACATCTAACAATAACATTCCCAAAGCAGTTCCCTTTGAGAATCTTTGTTTCCTGTTTGCTACAAAATAATAATAATTGTTTTCACATTACAAAATAAAAAAAGTCATTACAGCAAAAAATTGCAAGCAGGAGTGGCACCCACTTCCTAAATAACATGCCTCCAGAAACTCTATGAACATTAATAAATGTCATTAGTTACAGAAAGGCTTCAGGCCTTTTGTTCATTAGGGATGCTATGAGTCGTGCTCGACTTGAAGCTAATCAACAACAACAACAACAACATAATGAAAAAGAACTGGTTGATATTCAACCCTCTCAGGAGGTAGTACATAATCAAGAATTAGTGGTATTGGCAGAAGTCCAAACTGCACTGAAGACATTAGCAAAAAACAATTTCAAAAGAAATGGATGGAGTCTTCTGCATGACACACCAGAGACAAAGGAGCAAACCAGGCTGCAGGAGAAACGGTCAGGAGAGGTGGGGGCTCTGTTCCTAGAGAGCACACTCTCCACTGCTTGTGGGGAGACAGGACTGAGGGGTTGCTGGGGTTGTAGGTACCTTCATCTGGGGGTCCTTGCCTCTGCAGCAGAACAAGATAATTTAGTGTGTAGAACTTTGTGCATAGACAAAATTATTTTCTTGGCTCCCTGGGACACAGAGCTGACCCATGAGCCTCTGCATACAGGCAGCCCAGGCAGGGATCTGGTCTCCTGCCACACCAGAGACAAAGGAGCATACCAACACACAGGAGAAAAGGTCGGGAGAGCTGGAGGCTCTGTTCCTAGAGAGCACACTCTCCACTGCTTGTGGGGAGACAGGACTGAGGGGTTGCTGGGGTTGTAGTACATTCATCTGGAGTTCCTTGCTTCCATAGCTGCACAGGCATCCCAGGGACCACCTGGGAAAGGGGGATTTTAGTACACAGAACTTCAGGCAGGGGGAAGGGATTTTTTTTAGCTGCAAGGGAGAGAAAGGGTCTGACTTGAGATCCCGTGAACAGGAGCTGCTTGAGCTGGCATCCCTGATCTCTAATCTCATGCCACTCCAGAGACAAAGCAAGACATTAAGCGTTAGGAGAAAAGGTGCATAAGAAACAGCTTGAGTAGAGCACCAGGTCTCATATCACTCAGCCACTCCATATATGAAGGAGATCTACAGAGTTGATGTCAGGGGACTAGTCCAAGGCAAGATTAGTACAGGGCTGCAGTGCAGAACAGAGAGAACCTTAAGGACTTTAAGAAAGGCAAATTTTCCCCAAAAGGGCTTACAGTGGAATGAGTACTTCATCACATTTTAACTTGGAAGCTAAACAGTAACATTATAAAGGCAAGAACTACCAACAACTTTCATAGACACAATAAAAACGACCTAGCTCTTATAAAGAAAAACTTCACATAATATCAAGAAAGCAACAGGAATCTTCACTGTGAAAAAAGAAACAAACAAAAAACCAAAACAAACCACAGAGAATATCAGTGACCTAAGGAATGTCCCAGACACAAGAAGGCAGAAGATATATGTTGATATGGAGACCTTTGAACAACTACAAAAAAAGTACAAATGATGGAAGAAACAATGGAAGCCACAGATAAAGGGGAGAACCTAGAGGTAGAGATCCAGAAAAAATATATTTATGTTATTTGAACAGCTACTGAAGAATGTGAAAATGATGTAAGAAACAATGGAAACCTCCGCCCGCCGGGGGGAACGCCGCCGCCAGACCGGGAACGC
>NW_006399922.1:5142902-5149601 GCF_000299155.1 Elephantulus edwardii | reverse complement strand
AAAGAAACAATGGAAACCAACAAGAAAGCAAATGCTCCAAAGACACGGAGCCAGAAGAAATAAATTGATGAGGAGGAACCTGCACCAAAAAAAAAAGAGAGAGAATTGAAACTATAGATAAAGAGATACAAGAACTTAAAAAAATCATCACAAGATAGAGAGGGTAGAAACCAATAAAGTACTAGAAATACAAGCGTGAAAATCCAACCCAGAACATTAAGACTGAAATGGCAAGTGCCCAACATGTTGGAAGGACAAAAAAGTAGAGTAGAACGGAAGAGATGGAGCAGCGAGTCAGTGATTTCGAAGACAAGAACCTCAATGGAAACATACTAGAAGAAAAATCAGAGATAAGACATAAAGAAAATACTAGACTTATGTGGGATTACATAATAAAGGAATACCGTATGTATGAATGAAATTCCAGAATATGAGAGGGATAGGGATATCACTGAGAAAATTGTGTAAGTACTAGAAGAAAATTTCCCAGATATTATGAAGAATGAGGAAATCCACATTTAGGAAGCTCAGCAAACACCAAATAGACTAGACCCAAAAAGGAAAACATCAAGACATATCATAGTCAAATTCTCCAAAAGAAAAGATAAGGAAGGAATACTGAAAGCAGCATGAAAAAAAGAGTCACTAACAAAGGAAAAACAATCAGATTAAGTTCTGATTTTTCAGCAGAAACCATGCAAGCAAGAAGACAAAGGGATGGCATATATAGAAAGTTGAAAGAAAACAACCAAGATCCAGTATTCAGCAAAGCTCTCCATCAAATATGAAGATGAAATCACATTTTTGCAAGAAAGAAAGAACTTAAGGAATTTGTGAAAACAAGACCAAACGTACAAGAACTTTTAAGGAAAGTCATACACACAGAGACACCAAAGAAAAGGGGATGGATCATAGCAACAAGAAATAACAACAAAAGAAACACAGCAAAATGGCAACAATAAAACTAGGCCTGTCAATAATTACACTTAATGTGAGTGGCTAAAAAAAGCAAAGCCCATCAATATGATGTCTGTAAGAGACACCCCTAATAAATGAAGAGAAAGACTCAAAATCAAAGGCTGGGAAAATATACACCAAGCAAATGTCATCCACAGAAAAGCAGGAATGGCAATATTTATCTCTAGATATCAGAATGAAAATCACCATAAAAGATAAGGAAAGGCACTATATAGTAACTAAAGGCACAGTAGATCAAGGGGACATAACATTAGTCAACATCAATGCAGCAAATGACAAAAGTGATATATACATAAAACAACTGTTAACAAAACTAAAGAAAGAAAGAGCACCACTATACTAGTAGGAGACTTTAACACACCACTCTCATCAAAGGATAGCTCAACTCAATAGAAACTTAACAAAGATGCACACGAATTAAACAACACAGTTAACCAACTCAAACTTGTGGCTGTATTCCGAGCACTGCACCCTATTAAAACTCAATTTTACTTTCTTCTCAAGTGCACATATCAGTCTCAAGAAGTGATCACATATTAGGACACAAAGCAAGCTCAACAAATTAAAAAAACAAAACAAAACATTTAAATAATACAAAATATCTTCTCAGACCAATGCCATAAAACTAGAAATTAACCACAAGAGGATAAAGATTACAAAGCCATCAATATGGAAACTAAATAGCACTCTGCTAAGCACATTTGGTTATAAATAAAGAATGAAATAAAAAAGTACCTTGAAACAAATGATAATGAAAAATACAATGTACCAGAACCTCTGGGATGCAGTTAAGGCAGTGCTATTTCATAGAAATAGGCAGATAAATAAGAAACAAGGAAAGAAGCAAAAGAAATGATCTAACTCAACACCTTCAACAAATAGAAAAAGAACAACAATTTAACTCAACAGTCTCTAGAAGACAGGAAATTATAAGGATAAGAGCTGAAATCAATGAGATAGAAAACAGAAAAACAACTGAAACCATCAATGAGATCAGGAGCTGATTTTTAGAATGGATAAATAAAAATTAAAAAGACACAAATAACTCAATTAAGATATGTTAGAAGTAACATAACAGAATCAGAGGAAATTTTATGAATATTATGAAAAGCTATACTTGGATAAGTTTGAAAACTTACAAGAAATGAACAAATTCTTTGAAACTCATGTTCTACCCAGATTGAAACTGTCAGATGTAGAACACTTGAACAGAGCCATCACAAAAGAAGAAACTGAATAGGTCATAAAAAGACTCCCAGACAATAAAGTCCTGGACCAGATGACTTCACAGCTGAATTCTACCTAACATTCAGAAAAGATTTATCACTAATTCTACTTAAGTTATTTTAAAATATAGAAAAAGAAGAAACACTCTCAGAGACATATTAGGAAGCAAGCATAACCCTAATACCTAAACTAGGCAAAGATATTACCAAAAAAGAAAATGACAGACCAATATCTCTAATAAACACAGACACAAAAATCCTTGACAAAATTCTAGCCAACAGAATCCAAAAGGACATCAAAAGAATAGTTCATCATGACTAAGTGGGATTCCTACTAGGTATGCAAGGATGGTTCAAGATAAGTAAAACAACATAATTAACCACATTCACAGAATAAGTAACAAGAACCATTATAACCCTAGCAGTTGATGCAGAAAAGGCATTTGACAAAATCCAACACCCTTCCTGATTAAGACACTCAGCAAAATTGGAATAGAAGGGAATTTCCTCAACATAGTCAAAAGTACATAGGCAAAACCAAGAGTTAATATTATTTTCAATGGAGAAAGACTAAAAGCATTTCCTTTGCAAACAGAGACCAGACAAGGATATCCACTGTCACAACTGCTATTCAATATTATATGCTAAGTACTTGCTAGGGCAATAGACCAAGAGAAAGAAATAAAAGGCATCCAGATCAGCAAAGAGATGGTTAAACTGTCACTCTTTGCAGATGATATGATAGTGTACACAGAAAACCACAAGGACTCAACAACAACAACAACAACAACAAAACACTGTTACACGTAGTAGTTCAATTTAGCAGAGTGGCAGGATATAAGATCAATATTCAAAAGTGAGTGGGATTCCTCTACAGGAACAAAGAGAACTCAGAGAAGGAAACGAAGAAAGCAGTAACATTTATAATAGCCAACCACAACTTGAGATACTTGGGAGTGAATCTAACTAAAGATATGAATTACCTACACAAAGAAAACATTTTTGCTAGACACAATAACAAAAACTAAATAAATGGGGAAATGTGCCTTGTTCATGGATAGACAGACTCAATACTGTGAAAATAGCTCCTACCAAAAACTACATGTTCAATGCAATCCCAATACAGATACCAAATTTCTTTTTCAAGATCACAAGGGAAACTGTCAGGTTTATTTGGAGAGAAAAGAGACCCCAAATAAGCAAAGTACTTTTAAAAAAAAACAAAAAATGAAGTGGGAGGCATAGCACACTCTGACCTCAAAACTTACTACACAGTGGTAGTAACCAAAACAGCATGGTACTGGTACAATAACAGGCAGATAGACCAATGGAACAGAATTGAGAACCCAGAAAGAGACTCATCTGATATTTGGCAAGGAAACAAAACTTATCAAATGGGGAAATTATAACTTCTTCAACAAATGGTGCTGGCAAAACTGAACTGCTACCTGCAGAAATTAGTAGTAGTAGTAGTAGTAGTATAGTAGAAGCAGTGAATTATCAAGTCGGAATCAACCATTAGCTGACCCTCCACCCTTCAGTGGGTTTTCAGAGGGAGGTAATCACATGGGAGATGGCCCATCCTTCTTCTGTGGAGCAGCTGGTGGCCTTGAACCACATGCCTTTGGGATTGCAATGCAGCTTCTTGCAAATAGGCCACCAGAGCTTCCTACATCTTGTCTGAAAACAGAGAGTGATGGAAAGTGTTTATCTGTGTTTCACTGACTATGTAAAAGTATTTGTGTGGATCACAACAAACCGTGGCTGACTTTGAGAAGAATGGGAATCCCAGAACACTCGATTGTGCTTATGCGAAATTTGTACTTGGACCAGGAGGTAGTCATTAGAACAGAGCAAGGAAACACTGCATGGTTCAAAACTGGGAAGAGTGTAAGTCAGGGATATGTCCTATTTCCATACCTTTTCAAACTATATGTGGAACAGATTATCTGGGAGGCTGGGCTCTATGAGTAGAATATGGCATCAGGATTGGCGGTAGACTTGTCAAAAATCTGCTTTATGCACATGACACAACCTGCTTGCTGAAACTAAGGAGGACCTGAAGCACTTGCTGCAGAGGGCCAAGGACTGTAGCCTTCAATATAGAATAAAGCTCAACCTCAAGAAAACAGATTCTCGCCACTGGGCCGATTGAGAGCATCATGATAGATAGTGAAGAGACTGTTAACAATTTTTAGTTTATTTGGCTCCACAATTAACACTCTTACTACCAGCAGCCAGAAAAATGAAAAGATTCAGTGTACTGGAAAAGCCTGCTGTCAGAGACCTTTCCAAAGTCCTGAAGAGCTATGATCTCAATCTGGTGACTAAGATGCTCCTGATCCAGGCCATGGTTTTTGCAATTACTTGCTTTGCATCAGAATTCTGGACAATGATTAGGCATGAGAGAAGGACAACTGAAGCCTTTGAGCTGTGATGCTGGAGAAGAGTATTGAATATACCATGGACTGACTGAAAAATAATGTATATGAACTTTATGAACTTTGTATGTAAACCAGTTGTTGTTCTTAAGTGCTGTCGAGTCGTAGACGACTCATAGCGACTCTATGAACAAAAGACCTGAACACTTGTATAACTTTCATAGTTTTCCCAAGTTCGTAGGGTTTCTGGAGGCAAGCTATTTCGGAAGTAGAAATTTTTAAATTTTTTTTTTAAAAGGACAAAATAGAGAACAAGACCGGTACTGTGTAAAAAGGGAGATAGTTGAGAGACTGTAAGTGCACGCAAAGAGGAGAGAGAAGAGAAACAGAACATACAAAGCACACTAAAAAGACCAGTACAAGATAGGATCAACTTGGGAAGAATTGATATAAGGATAGTAATGTTGTCATAATTAGCAAATAGAAACAAGAAAAAAGGAACAGGAAAGGGAAGAAGGAATGTGGAAGAAGGGCAAGGAAATTACTAGAAGAGCAAAGATTAGTGTATGGATGGGGGATGTGAAGAAATACATAAAGTGACAAGACAAGGTGATAAAAGTCCTACATCATAGTAATTAACATGCTGCTGCAAATGACGGTAATACATCGAAGGAACAAAAATGTGTTTCTTAAGCACATTTATCAATTTTAAAATGTGCGGCAATGTGTTAATTAGAGAACATAAGGTACAGAAATTATTGTATAAAACAAAATGTGTATGAATATACACAAATGACTGCATAAATGTAAATGATTGTACAAAGCACAAAGTAAATGAAAGAAACATATATATGCAAACCAATTCTAAAAAAAAAAAAAAACAAATGGATGGAATACCAACTAACCTATTATAACAAACAGGTAGGCAATGCCACATGTTAGTAACCTGGTCAACTAATCAGAAAACTAAAAAAAAAAATCATTGCTGCCAAATTGAATTTGGTTTCTGAGGCCATAAATTGCATGGGAGAAGATTGCTCATCTTTCTCTCACAAAGTTACAAGTGGATTCCAACTGCCAGAGAGCCATACATAGCCTTTGGTTTAGCAGCACAACTCCCTACAGATTGGGTAAAAAGAGATTTGTGCTAATCCAAAGAAATATGGAAACAAAATATGGAAATTCAATTGTAAGGATGCCACAAGATTGTCCACAGTGTTTTGTTCTATGTTTTGCACTATGATCAGAGCCAACTGAACATCACTGAGCAACAATATAATTATCACATTAAAATACAATCTCACTAAGAATTTATAAAAGCATAGTTGTAGCAGTAACAGAGAAATGGCAAAAATACAAGATGGATTTAGAAAAAGACACAGAAAGAGAATATCCTTGCTGATATCAGATGGATTTTGATTGAAAGTAGGGAAAAACAGAACGATGTTTACTTTCATTAATTTACTATAGAAACATATTAAACAGCATGAACCTTAATAAATTACAGATAATATGAAAAAGAATGGGGATTTCAGAACATTTTATTGTGCTCATATGTAATTTGTGCATAGATCAAGAGGCATTTGTTCAAACAGAGAAAAAGAGCAATACATAAATTCAGGAAAAGGTATGTGTTGGGGTTGCATCATTTCACCATACTTATTCTTTTTGGTGAGCAAATAATTCAAGAAAGTAAACTAAATGAAAGTGAGGCCATATTTGCTCAGATAGCTAAAATTAACATTGCTGTTATGAGGAGTAAGAGTATTTGTAAGCCTCAGACTGAAATTAACAGTTCAGCTGTGGATGAGTTGGTACTTGGAATTAGAAAGACAAAGGAGTATAGATAGAGGAGGTGCAGTATCAGGATTGGAGGTAGACATCCTTCAATACACAGATGACACAATTTAGCTCACAACTGCCTTCAGTGTGGATTGCACTATGTTGCTGTTGTTGTTATGTGTCCTCAAGTCGTTTTCGACTCCTAGCGACTCTATGCACAACAGCCCTAAACCTTGCTCTATCCTGCGCCAACCGCACTGCCTCTGACACACCCATCCTGATTACCCCAGTCACCGAATCAATCCATCTCATAGAGGGTCTTCCCCTCCTGC
>NW_006399922.1:5139082-5140995 GCF_000299155.1 Elephantulus edwardii | reverse complement strand
TCAGCCCCCGGCCTAGTTTTCACAGCTGATATTGAGCTTCTCCAGTGGTTTCTTCCCCAGATGTAGTCGATCTGATTCCTCTATACAAATTCTCAGAACAAGACCCATAAACATCTAAAAGGAAGTAGGATATAAAGCCACCAGATTAAATAAATACATGTTCTACTCAAAGAGACCAGCTTTTCCCTCCTTATTTTGGGTTAGAAAGCAACTGTTGTTGTTGTTATGTGCCATCGAGTCGCTTGCGACTCATAGCGACCCTATGTACAACAGCCCTAAACCCTGCTCTATTCTGTGCCAATCGCATTGCCTCTGATACACCCAGTCACGGAATCAATCCACCTCATAGAGGGTCTTCCCCGCCTGCACTGTCCCTCCACCCTCTGAAGCATGATGTCCCTCTCCAAGGACTTGTCCCTCCTTATGACATGTCCAAAGTATGTCAGATGAAGCCCCAGAGTAATTGATTCCAAGGAGTAGCCTGGTTTAACCCTCTCCAGGATGAATCTGTTTGTTTTCTTGACAGTCCATAGTACATTCAATTCTCTTCTCCAGCACCATGGCTCAAAGGCATCAATTCTCCTTCTATCATCCGTAATCATTGTCCAACTCTCTGATGCATAATAAGTGACTGCAAAGACCATAGACTGTATCAGACGCACCTTAGTCTCCAGAGTGACACCATTGCTCTTCAGTACTTTGGAGAGGTCCCTAACAGCAGACTTTCCCATCTCAATAAGTTTTTTTATTTCCTGGCTACTGATGCCAAGAGTATTGACGATGGAGCCAACAATCTCTTCACCATCCACACTGATGCTGCCAATTGGTCCAGTGGTGAGAATCTTTGTCTTCTTGACATTGGGCCTCAACCCATACTGAAGGCTGCAGTCCTTGACCCTCTGCAGCATGCATTTCAGGTCCTCCTCAGTTTCAGCAAGTAGGGTTGTGTCATCTGCATAACGCAAATTGTTAATAGATCTTCCACCAATCGTGATGCCACACTTCTCCTCATAGAGCCCAACCTCTCAGATAATCTGTTATTGCATACAGGTTAAAAAGGTATGGAGATAGGACACATCCCTGGCATACACCTTTCCCAATTTTGAACAATGCAGTGTTTTCCTGCTCTGTTCTGACGACTGCCTCTTGGTCCAAGTATAGGTTTCACATTACCATGATCAAATGTTCTGGGATTCCCATTCTTCTCAGAGTCAGCTGCAGTTTGTTATGATCCACACCGTCAAACGCTTTTGCATAATCAATGAAACACAGATATACATTCTTCTGGTATTCCCTGCTTTTAGCTAAGATCCATCTAACATCAGCTACAATATTCCTATGTCAAGTACAATAGAGGAGGGCCTAAGAAAGCCTTAGAGAACTGTGGTCCAGTTAGCCAGCGAGAGAAGCACTTTCTACTCTCTTCTAAAGAAAAAGTCTAGTTTGGGGGATGGACAAGAAAAATTACCTATATAATTTAGGTTAATTTCTAGCTGGTTTTGGATTAAATACACATACCAAAAAAAGCTAGTAATATGAAAGAAGTTCAGGTGACACAGAGATTAACTTCCAACTTCTCATTTTAAATGAAATGGTTATAGCTTTGAGGATGGCAGAATTGAGTTCACTATTCTCAGGAAGGCACGGTCGCTCAGTATTAGAACCTGGGCAAGTACTCAAAGTTCCACTTCAGTGAGATAGTTGCATTGTATGCATACGAGTAAAAATTCAATCGGTATGGTGAGGAGGACCTGAAGCACTTGCTGCAGAAGGTCAAGGACTGCAGCCTCCTACATGGACTGAAGCTCAATATCAAGAAAACAAAGATTCTCACCACTAGGCAACTGGCAGCATCAGTATGGATGGTGAAGAGATTGAGATAGTTAACAGTTTTAGTTTACTTGGCTCCACAG
>NW_006399922.1:5136725-5138762 GCF_000299155.1 Elephantulus edwardii | reverse complement strand
TTGAAGCTGGAATGCTCCTTGGAGTCAAGGATTCTGAAGCTTCGTCTGACATACTTTGGGCATGTTGCAAGGAGGGACTGGTCCTTGGAGAGGGACATTATGTTTGGCAAAGGAGAGGAAGATCTTTGATGAGATGGATCAATTCTGTGACTGGAGTGGTGGGAAAAAGTGCGTTTGAAATGGCTAGGTTGGCACAGGATAGAATGGTGTTTAGAGCTGTTGTACATAGGGTCGCTATCAGTCACAAGCGACTCGATGGCACATAACAACAACAACAATGGTGAGCAAATCATCCAAAAAGCTCAATTATATGGCAGTTGGGCCATATTTGGGACAATAAGGATAAGAAAATGAAGCTTTACATACAAAATTAAGTAATAACTCAACCTTGTCCTACCACTTCTATTTTTTTCTGGGCCCCCACCATCCCAGTACATGCCTTGAGTTGTCATGCTGCAAACTTGTACATCTCCTGTACTGACGACTACAAAATCTCTGTCAGTGACAGATGAAAGTGAGAGTCAGCTTTCGCATTCCTACACCCTACTAACTACAGTAACCGTGAGCCATATTCTACACAGTATCCCAAAGTTTTCCAATAGGATTACACTCCAGTTACTTATACTGCCAGCATACTCCATCACATACCCTTTGGCTAATATTTGAAAAGGCATAAGAAATTTCAAAGACAGAACTGTTTCTATTTACGCTGGTGGTGCAGTCTGTAGTGAACTATGCTGCTAACTTAAAAGCGGCAACTTTCTGGTGCATCGAATCCACCAGCAGCTTTGGGGAAGAAAGATAAGTAATCACCTCCCACATGATATATGGCCTCTGTAAACCCACTGAATGATCAGCGTTAGGTTGGTTCTGACCCTATGGTAATGAGTTTGAGTATAAAAGAGAATCACACTAAAAAAAGAATCAGATTAGTCTTTTGCAGATTTTTATTGCTCCTAAAAATAGAAGCAGCTCAACTTATAGATGAGTAATTGTTTTCCTTTCTGCTGTGATAGCCATCAGCCTGACTGTATTTTGCTGAAATATATTTACCTTTAGCCTTTCTTGACAAGCAAAAGTAAAGTTTACCCCAAATTTTTTTTTAAATTATAATAATATACAATAGGTAAGTTGTTGTTGATAGGTGCTGTCTAAGTAGGAACAGACAGGCCACAGGGGCAAAGGACCATGAGCATCTCTTTAACAGGGCCAGAGAGAAGTAAGAATAACACAACTCCTCACCACCTCCAAAAAGAAAGCAGATCAGAAACCTACAGCCCCACCCCATGGCACCTGTAGAGCCACACCAACAGCAAGAGGTCCTTTTATTTGTTGCTGACTCACAGATACACAGTTAGGGTACCAACAATGGAGTTTATTAGGGAAGGAAGTTGGTGAGTGGGGAGGCAAAACTATCACAATATCACCCAAAATAAGTCCAGGTTTTAGTCCAACAAATCCAAGACACAACTCCTCAGTTAGTCCAGGCTCTAATTCAGGAAGCAACTTTCCTTTCATGTCAAAGGCAACAACAGCAAAATCCAACTTTGGCCAGTACAAACGCAGCAATCATCAAGTGACACCTTGCCACATTTTCTCCACAGCAATACCAGTCTCTCCACTATCAGGGTCTTGCCATCATAAGCCTTGCTTGTCTCATGTCTTGCTTCAAGACTTTTTTTTTTTTTTGGTTCAAGACTTTTGACCTCAAGTCTTGCTCACCTCAAGTCTTTCTGCTCAGTGTGGGAAACACTCTTTTACTTCTCTTAGTCCCACAGCTGAGCCTGATTTGTAAGACCACGTATTTGCAGTCTGAAAACCAGAGGCAGCTAATTAATGGCTGGGGGGAAAAGCCAACTTTTAGACTAACACAGGTGCCCTCAAGGTTAAGTATGACCCATAGCAATATGAGTCACTATGCAAATAGTGATAGATATTACCAAAGATAGTAGGTAAGAACTAGAAATTACTAATTTCTAGATAATTTCTAGATCCATCTTGAAGTACAACACCGTGAGTGACAGGATTATATCCATA
>NW_006399922.1:5116891-5134315 GCF_000299155.1 Elephantulus edwardii | reverse complement strand
AACAACAACAGTAGGTAAGAGGGATTATTATAGTAACTCTTATAAGTATTCCAATAGGGCCTGAATTTTGTTTTGTCTTGTTATTTATTGTTTTGTCTTGTTATTTATGTTGGATTTTTGTCCCTCAGAGAGAGAGTGAGAGTGAGAATGAGTGAGAGAGAGAGAGAGAGTGTGTGTGTGTGTGTGTGTGTGTGTGTGTGTGTGAGTAATTAACAGTGAAGCTTAGGAGATAAAGTTGTTGTTGTTGTTATTTGCCGTTGAGTTGCCTGCGACTCACAGCAACTCTATATGCAATAGCTCTGAACCCTGCTCTATCCTGAGCCAATCTCAGAGTCTCCAACACACACACCATCATTACTACAGTCACTGAATCAATTCTTCTGATGGAGCATCTTATCCTCCTGATCTGTCCTTTCACCTTCCCAAGCATAATGTCCCTCTCCAAGGACTGGTCAGTACTTGCAACATTCCCAAAATATGTCAGATATAGCTTCAGAATCCTTGCCTACAAGGAGTAGCCTGGTTTCACCCTCTTCAGGATGAACCTGTTTGTTCTCTTAGTAGTCCAGCACCAGAGCTCAAAGGTATCAATTCTCCTTCTATCATCCTTAGTCATTGTCCAGCTTTCTGATGCATAGCAAGTAATTGAAAAGACTATGGCCTGGAACAGGCATACCTTAGTCTCCAACAACTGACATCAATGCTCTTTAGTACTCTGGAGCTGTCCTTAACAGCAGACATTCCCAATGCAATTCATCTTTAGATTTCCTGGCTGCTGGTACCAAGAATGTTGATTGTGGAGTCAAATAAACTAGAGCTGTTAACAATATCAATCTCTTCACCTTCCACATGATGGTGTTAATTGGCCCAGTGGTAAGAATCTTTGTTTTCTTGATATTGAGCCTCAATCCAGATTGAAGACTGCAGTCCTTGACCCTCTGCAGCAAGTGCTTCAGGTCTTCCTCACTTTCAGCAAGCTAGGTTGTGTCATCTGCATAAAGTAGGTTATTGATTAATCTTCCTCAAATACTGATGCCACATCCCTCCTCATACAGCCCAGCCTCCTGAATGATCTATTCCACATATAGGTTGAAAAGGCATGGAGATAAAACACATCCCTAGTCATGAGTAGCACAATAATGTATCCTCCATGATTATGTAGAGCTTCCGCTGGACATAAAACAATGGATGGCTTAGTAAAAATCAAGCTAGAGTTTAACTGGGAAAAAAAAAAATAGATAGCTACATTTCTTAGTAGAACACATAGGTTATTGCTTATGGTTAAAAGGTGTACAAATACTTTTTATAATAAAAATTATTTGATAGATCCTTTCCCTTTTGTTATTACTTTCAACTTCAATGGTCAATTCTAAAGTTGGGTACTCAAATAATTCTTCCTGTGTGAAATGACCCTGACAACTTCCTTGACTTTGTCAGCTCCTTCCACCAGTTCATCTTGCACAGTATCACTAGATTTATCTTCCTATAGATGCTCAACAATCTGTTTGGCATGCACATGTGCATGTGCACACATCCACACACATATCCCCCTCCCCACACACACACCCTCCACATACCCACACTGATTTCATGAAAAAAAAAAAAATCACAATTCAGGAGCTTGGTACTAAGAAATTCCCTGATAAAACCCCAGCCTCATTTTCTATTGCTTCCCTTCAAGAACTTTTGGGCTGACTCCAGAATTACCAACTGAGCTTTCCTACTTCTTCTATTCCTTCACTCAGGAACAGCTGTTCCTCCTCCTAAAATGACTATCACATCCTCACTGACTAGCATGCTTCCAAGCATTCAATACTAGCTCAAATATCACTTCATCAGCACAACTCAAATAATTCACTTCAATTAGCTTCTTCCTCAATGAGAAAATGTCTGCCCCATGTAAGTTTACAAACTGTACCCTGTGCTTTAGGAGGAACAGTACTGTGTGGGACAGGAATTGTGTCATTTATGAAAGGGCATTCATGAAGGAGCCCACTATATTACAAAACAATTGTTCAGCAACTAATTCTTGAATTCAACCATGAAATGATACTGTAGTCTGAGGCCAGTTCCAGAAGACTAATGACTCTTGCTAGACACAGACTAATTCATAAGATTTTTTCACAGGAAAGGAGCATAGATTTCCACTGATAAAAATGCAACTCATGATAGAAAACTGCTTTGGAATTAGAATAAGTTAATTAATTACCCTTTAATTGCTCAAACATCAATGAATGATCAGGAAGGGCAAGATCCAAATTTCTTAATATGTAACCAAATTGGTTCTTACACATAGTTGATATCCTAAGACTTTAAGGATATATTTTCAGTATTAAGTATAAATGCTTGTTTCCTTTATTAGGGAGCTCTGATGGGATAGTTTGCAGGGAGATGCACAGCTAACCCAAAGGCAGTCTCTGGCAGTTAGACTCCGCAAAAGAAAGATGGCAATATACTCCTCTGTGATTTACAACTTCTAAAATCCACTGGAGGATCAGCTAAGAACTGGTTCCGACTCCACAGAAATTAGAGGGTTTTTTTTTTCTTTTTGTTGTTGTTATGTGCCATCAACTGGGCCTCATATCAACCCTTTGCACAAAAGCTCTGAATCCTGTCCTATCCTGATCCAATTTTACTGTCTTCAACACACCTACTCTCATTACCCCAGTTATTGAGTTAATCTGGGGTCTTCCTCTCCTGTGCTGTCCCTTGACTTTTTCAAGCCTGATGTCCTTCTCTAAGGACTGATCCCTTTAAGCAACATGTCCAAAATATGTGAGACAAAGCTTTACAATCCATGCCTTCAAAGAGAAACCTGGTTTCACCCTCTCCAGGACAGACCTATTTGTTTTCTTGGCAGTCCATAGTATGCACAATACTCTTCTCCAGCAGCATAACTTTAAGGCATTGATTCTTCTTCTGTCATCCTTAGTCTCTACTAAGTATAATAGGTAATATTTCAAGGGGCTGTTAGCTAAATAGCACTTGTCCTAATTTTAAATATAACTTAAAGAAGAATACATGGTCACGTAACCATATATAAGGCAATGAAATGTCAGTTTAAATAGGGGAGGAAAGTCTTTCATTTGACTTAAGTGTCATTGACACTACTATTCTAAGAATATGTCTATTAAATATGGCACAAAAGAACACTGGTTTATAGAATCAATTATTTAATGACTAAATGTCAAACAGAAAAGTCTTCACATCACACCACATTTGGGGTAGATCTAAGAGCATATAAATCATTTCTCATTAAAGGCTTTTTTTATATAGGCCAAGGTTACTGATGGCCTGTGTTTGTGTCCTACAGTTTAAATACTCTAAATTACAGGTTTTTAAACGTTTTAATCTATGGGGAAAAGACACTAAAACTTCCTATAAACTTAGATTAATGCTAGCTAATGCATAGAAGGGAAAAAAAGACACCGCACACACCCCCAAATCTTATTCCTACTATAAAAACAAAATAGTGCGGCCTCTGTTTCTTTTCTGATAAGAGTCTTAAATACCAAACAGTTAACTGCATAATAACATTTACTGGCAGTCAGGCAGCCTGCTTAGCAGATATATAAAGCAGGTAAAAGGAGAAAAAGTTAATTTCTTGGCTGAATGATTCCATCGGTAGCTATAGGGCAAACCTGAAAGTCTTTTAGTAAAGTAGCAGTTGATTCTTCTATCAATCTGTAGCACACACACTCTTCCAAGGAAAGCATTAAATATGAAAATCATATCCTGTTATCATCTCTTTCCAGCTTTCAGCCCAGTAAGCTTTTCTTAATGAATGCTGCAGCCTAAGGAACAAGCACGCTGTTGGCTTTTCTGAATAATGGAGTGATGCTACCATTTTTGCTTATTACAATATCGACTGGCTAAGGGGGTTTCACACATAGTCACAAGTGACTACTCTTGCCAGCATGCTCCAAGTTATTACAAGATGTTTTTAGACATTTCATCTAAAAGAGCTTTGCTGCTTTTAGAGAAGAAAACATCTATGGTCTTGAATGGAATCATTTATATGGAGATAGGTGAAAGGATTAGAAACCTGCATTACAGCAGATACACAGCAGAATATATTTAAGTATTCCTTGCCAGTCTTTTTGTCTGTTACTTAGATATGCAATCTTTTCTCTCTATTTTCTCTATGAAAATTTTAAATTGTAAAAAATTATATATACAAAGAAAATTAAAATATCCCATTGTTTACTTTCATTTACATTTCTCAAACTAAAAATAAAACACCTATAAAGTATTGCTTAGAAACACACCAATTTTACCTCCTACAGACAGTAAGTTTTCTTTGAATTCTCTCTTTTAATCCCAAAGTGACTGGCATTCAACAAATTTAAATGAGCAGATATTAAAGCAATACCTTATACCTTATTTAATCACCTATGGCTTAATCAAAAAGATCTCTGTAATAGTATGATTTTATTTAAAATGATACTTTTTAAAAAGGAACACTCCAGAAAGCCCCAATTAACATAAACGTCATTATTTTAATTTTATTACCTTTTTGTCTTCATCTTTCAGTTCATCTTTTATTCCTAGGTTACCTTTTGAAAGTAACTGTATCTTCTTAATCTGAGTCTCATATTCAGTCTAAATAAAACAAAGTTTTATTTTGGAGTGCTTATTATTACAACTAGCACCTTTCTATATATCTTGCAACCTTTATATCATAAAATAAGCAACAGCATTGAAAGCAAAAGTTGATATTGCCAATAAATGAAACTTAGCATAGAAAATAGGCAGTTTCACAAAAATATCTCAAAATATTGAATTGAATAAAATAGTATACAAATTTTGTAACAAAACAATTGAAGGGTTTTTTGTTTGGGTATTTTATACAACTATAAGTTTTCCTATTTTTTTTTATTCAATCTTTCATTAAGTTAGGGAACAAAATTTCAATATATATTAAGTTATACTTTTCATTAAGTGGTAATGAAAACCCAATTATTTTAGTATGAAAGTTAACACCTTAGAAAGGGTTTTCTTTGACAAGTTTTATCCTAAGCAAAAAAAAATAAAAATAATATTCAATCTCATTTTTTATCTATATGATAGCTACATAATATCAAGGTCATATTATTTTCAATAGACTGTACTCTTTCAACTTAAAACAAACTCTATTTTCAAGAAATAAAAATAGAGCACTGTACGAATGAAGCTTCTCTGGCACTAATAACTATATAAAGATCATTACCATACTGTAATTGACTGAAGTGATTCAATCACAAAATGACTTTTCTGAACAACAGGCATAAAAAGCACTTTGATTCAGTAAGTTACTAATTAAAGCATTGAAAAAATTCATCAATGATTCATATCAAGACAGTTTCTAAATTAGGTAACCGATACACTGCAATTAGAAACATACCTATTAGAGAATTAAACAGGAAAATTTGCCTTTGTTCTTAGCCTGAACATAAGAAGGTCTGAGTTTTGTTTTCCCAGGCACAAAGTGAATACAATAATAACTAAAGTTGATTTGTTTTTCTCAAAATATTTAAAAGGTAAATAAATGGTTGTTAATCAAAGGTCATTCCTCCTAGTGGTTAGAAACCACCAGTAGCTTAAAGTAGAAAGATGGGCAATCTCCTGTCATATGATTTACAGTCTCAGAAATGCAAGGGAAAGTCAACTATTAGTCAGTTTTGGTTTTTTTTTAATTGTATTATTTTTACGTGTACCGTCAAATCAGATCTGACTGGTACAGGAGATTGCCCCCTCCTTCTCCAGCAGAGCATCTGGTGGATTTGAACCACATACCTCTGGGATTGCAGTGTAGTCAGTTCTTACTTAATGGAAATAAATTTGAGTGTTTGATTTCTAATGTGAGGCAGGATTTTTTTTTTTTTACTCTATCAAAGACCATTATTATAAAAACAGAAGGATAACTAGTAAAGGATGACTAGGAAGACATGTATAAACACTCAAAAGGGAAAGGAGGGAAAAGAAAAGGGGTAAAAAAGGAGAAGTTTTGAAATTATTAGGATAGCACAGTTTAGTGGGCAGAGGGGGATGAAGGAATAGGAAAGATTCCATAGAGATGTGGAAAGGCAGAGATATACTAGACATACTCAAAAGCAAATAATTCTATAAAATACAATGTATATGAATGATTGTATGAAACAAAAATATAAATGAATTATTGTATGTATACCAATTTAAAAAAAAATATGCTATTAATGGAATGATGCTAGGAATGATCTAAAATAGTTAATACAAGTTTTATAAATAACAAGTTATAAAAGATAAATATCTCAAAAAAAGATAAATATAACAAAGCAATTAAGAAAGTTTATAGTGCTATTTAATATCTGCTGGAGAAGAGTCTTGAACATACCATAGACTGCCAAGACTGCCTGGGAGAGCACTCAAGGGTGAGCAGGCTGGTAAGAATTTGACTGAACTTTCATGGACACTACAGACTGGCCAGAGGTGAGTGGGTTGGGGGGAATTCGATTGAGTCTTTTTGGTTCCTGCTGGACCCAGGACCCTGCTCAGGCAGGGACCACGGTGTGCAGGCACGTGGGTAAGGGCCACAGAGCAGGGATCACTGAGTGAAGGTTCTGAGTGGGAGATGACAGCTGGATTTTGAGTAAGGACCACACTCGTGACCACACCTGGACAGCTGAGGTCTGAGTGAGGTCTTGCAAGTGGTTGACCCACACCTGTGCTTACCACCTCCACTTGTGCCTGCCTGGCCCCCATTCGACTCCACACCTGTGCCTACACAACCAGTCAATCAACTTGCCTTTAATCCAGAGCACCTTGATCTGACTTACCTACAAGTGGTGAGTATCACAGGCCCTAAACAGAACTTTCCCTTGAGTCAGAAGTTCAGAGAAAAACTCAAGCGGGGTAGCTGGCCAACTGATTTCTAGAGCACTGTCTTCGGATGAAGAACATATAAATGTCTCAAAGAAAGCAAGCTATCCTATACACCACACAAGTGCAAAGCAAGATATCACCCCCCAAAAAGTGACACAGTATCAATAGAGTTCCTAAAGCCAGAAGGTCTGATGGAACTGTCTGACACAGAATTTAAAAGAACAATGATGGAATATTTTCAATGAATGAAAAACAAACTTGAAGAATTGTAAGAAACTGTAAGCAAAAACCAAGAGGAGCTTAAAAAAAACAATCCAGAACAATGCAGAAAAAATAAAAAAAGCAATGGTGGCACTGGAAAAACAAGAAATCATGAACCCAAATACGAGGTCCAATGTTTCGGATGCTGTCAACATGACAGAGGGACATATTAACAGAGTTGAACAGACGGAACACAGAACAGTGAAATAGGAGATAGAATTGTCACCACTGATATGCTGGAGCAAAAAGAAGAATTAAAAAAAGAAGGAAAAAGAAGAAAACCTAAGAATAATGTGGGACATCATCAAGAGAAATAACATGCACATCACTGAACACCCAAAACAGGACAAAGCAAGTAAAGGCACCAAAAAAGTGGTGGAAGAATTACTAGAGGAAAATTTCCCTGGCATAATGAAGAATAAGAAAATATATATTCAAGAAGCTGTGTGAACACCATATAGAAGAGACCCCAAAAGAAAAACACTAAGGCATATCATAGTTAAATTTGCCAGAACAAAAGATAAGCAGAGAATTTTGAAAGCAGTGAGGGAGCAACATATCAGGGAGCATAGAAAAGATTAAGTGCTGATTTCTTGGCAGAAACCATGCAAGCAAGAAGACAGTGGAAGGATATATATCAAACACTCAAAGAACACAACTGTCAACCAAGAATGCTTTATCCAGCAAAATTATCCATCAAATATAAAGGAGAGATCAAGATATTCCTAGAAACACAGAACCTAAGGGAGTTTGTAAAAACAAGACCAGCATTGCAGGAAACACTGACAGACATCCTTCTTACAAAGGTAACACACAAAGCAGCATAGACCAAAGTAACTAGCAACAACACCAAAAGGAACTCAACAAAATGATAGCAATAAAACCCTGCCTTTCAATAATCATAGTGAACGTGAATGGTTTGAATGCACCACTGAAGAAAAGAAAAGCAGAAGATTGGACATGGTTTTTGTTTTTGTTCTTGTTAGGTGCCGGTGAGTCATAGATGACTCATAGCAACCTTCTGAACGAAAGGCCTGAGAACTGATCACAGAGTTTCTGGAGGCAAGCCATTTTGGAAGCAGATGCCACTCCAGCTTTCAGGCTTGTTTTAATCAGGAAGCTCCAGAAAACACTGTTCACGATGGGTAACCATTATTACATATGCCACATCAGTATCATAGTGTTCAGCATCACTGCAACATACTGTCTACAAAAGACACACCTGAAAAATGAAGATAAAGACTAAAAATTAAAAGGATGGGAAAAAATGTACCAAGCAATTGAAAAAGCAGGAGTAGTGATATTAATCCCCAGTAAAATAAATTTCAATGCAAAAACCACCACAACAGACAAGGAAGGTCATTACATAATGCTTAAAGTGTCAGTAGAACAAGAGGACATAACAATAATAAACATCTATGCACCAAATAAGACACCTGCAAAATATAGAAAACAAACATTAACAAAATTAAAAAAGGAAATAGATACTACTACAACTATAGTAGTTGGAGACATCAATACACCACTCTCAAGAAAATAGAGAACTACCAGAAAAAAACTCAACAAAGATGCTCAAGAATTAAACCACACCATAAACCAACTCAACCTCATAGATATTTATAGGTTAATGCACCCCCCCAACAAAAAAAAAACAAAACAACAGCAACAACGCAGTATACCTTCTTTTCCAATGAGCATGGAACATTGACCAGAATAGACATCATTTTAGGTCACAAGGTAAGCCATCAATAAATTCAAAAACACAGAAATAGTACAAAGCATTTTATCAGATCACAATGCTACAAAATTATAAATTAATAACAACAGGATAAAGGAGGGGAAAAAAATCATACAACTGGAACCAGAATTACACCTTGCTTGAACGTGAGTGGATACTAGAAGAAATAAAAAATCAAAGTAAAAAGTTTCTTTAAACAAATGACAATGAAGACACCACTTACCAAAACCTCTGGAAAACAGCCAAAGCAGTAATAAGAGATCAATTTATAGCAATAAGCAAACATATCAAAAGACAGGACAAAATGACCATTGACTGTCACAACATAACATCTCCAACTAATTGAAAAAGAACACCAAGGAAACCCCACACCGTCTAAAAAACCTGAAGTTATAAAAATGAGAGCAGAAATAAATGAAATAGAAAACGGAAAAACAATTGAAACCATCATCAAAACAGGAGTTGGTTCTTTGAAAAAGTCAATAAAATCAGCAACTAGCAAAGCTAACAAAGGAAAAGACACACATAATCCTAATAAAAGATGAAACAGGCAACATCAGAACCGAACCAGCTAAAATAAAGAAGCTAACACTGGAATATTATGAAAAATTATACTCAAACAAATATGAAAACCTGGAGGAAATGGACAAATACTTGGAAATTTACAACCTGCCTAAAATGACACCTATCGAAATTGAATATCTGAACAGACCCATTACAAAAGAGGAAATTGAAAAGGTAATACAACAAATTCCAGCCAAAAAAAGTCCTGGACCAGATGGCTTTACAAGTGAATTTTATCAAACATTCAGAGACCTGTCACCAATCCTACATAAACTATTTCAGAAAATAGAAAAATATGGAATTCTCTCAGACTCCTTCTATGAAGCAAACATATTCTTGATACCAAAGCCAGGTATCATGTACCAACGACATGGTACCAAAGACACCATCAAAATAAAAACTATAGGCCAATATCTCTCATGAATATAGATGCAAAAATCCTGAATAAAATCCTGGCCAATAGAATCCAACGATATATCAGAAAAGTAATTAACCATGACCAAGTGGGATTCATAAAATGTATGCAATGATGGTTCAACATAAGAAAAACAACTAATATAATTCATCACATTAAAAAAGCAAAGAACAAGAACCACATGATCCTATCAATTGATGCAGAAAAGGCCTTTGACAAAATCCAACACCCTTTCCTGATTAAAACACTCAACAAAATAGGATTAAAGGGAAATTTCTTCAACATAGTAAAAAGTATATATGCAAACCCAAGAGCCAACATTGTTCTCAATGGAGAGAAGATAGAGGCATTCCATTGAGAACAGGAACTAGGCAAGGATGCCCACTATCACCTCTCCTACTCAATATGGGATTGACAGTCTTAGTGATAGCAATAAGACAAGAGAAGGAAATAAGAGGTATCCAAATTGGCAAAAAATATTATCTCTCTACGCAGATGATAGCATACTTTGAAAACCCAAAGACTCAGCAAGAAAACTACTGGACATACTTGACCAATTCAGCAAAGTGGCAGGATATAAGAGCAACATACAAAAATCAACTGGATTTCTCTATACTGACAAAGAGAATACAGAACTGGAGCTGAGAAAAACAATACTCTTCACAATAGCTAATCGCAAGATTAAATACGTGGGAGTAAACCTAACTAGAAGCACAAAGAACCTATTCAAAGAAAATTCCAAACCGTATTACAACACACAAAAATAAACCTGAAGAAGTAGAAGAATATCCCTTGCTCATGGATAGGAAGACTCAATTTTGTGAAAATGACAATCCTACCAAAGACAATTTACACGTTCAATGCTACCTCACTACAAATACCAATTCCACATTCTTCAATGAGATGGAAAAGGCAATCTCCAATTTAGTTTGGAATGGAAGGAGGCCCAGAATAAACAAAGAACTCTTTAAAAAGAGACACAAGGGAGGAGGCACCTCACTCCCTGATTTCAAATCCTACTATACTGCTGTGGTTGTCAAGACAGTGTGGTACTGGTACAATGACAGACACACAGGTCAATGGAATAGAATTGAGAATCCAGAAATCAGCCCATCTACCTATGGTCAACTGATTTTTGACAAGGAGATGAAATCAGTTAAGTGGCAAAATGACAGCCTTTTTAACAAATGGTGTTGACAAAATTTAATAAGACAGCAAACATCAAATGCTAGCAAGGTTGTGGAGAAACTAGAACCCTTATTCACTGTTGGTGGGAGTATAAAATGGTGCAACCACTATGGAAGGCTGTATGGTGCTTTCTCAAAAAAGTGCAAATAGAAATACCATTTGACCCAGCAATTCCACTACTGGGAATTTACCCTAAAGAAACCATAACCGCCACCCAAGCAGATATATATGCACACCTATGTTTATTGTGGCTTTGTTTGTAATAGCAAATAGCTGAAAACAACCAAAATGCCAATCAACAAACTAATGGATAAAGAAGCTCTGGTATAGTCACATAAGGGAATACTATGCAGCACTGAAAAACAAAGAACTCGGGAAATATATAAAATGGATGACCCTGGAGGACATTATGCTGAGTGAAATACTCACTCACAAAAGGACAAATATTGCATAGGGGCACTGTCGTAAAATGTGGCTGACATTGATGTTGAGGGAAGACAGAAAAAGTGGATGAATGATGTATACTGTATTGCAACAGATGAGGGAGAGAACTGTTTGAAAGGGATACTTGATTGTGTATTACTGTCATGACAGGAGTCCAGAATGAAGGCTGCACAGTGGAGTGGACTTGGGGGGAGGGACTGCCTAACAATGAAAGAGCTTTTCTTTTACTTTTCAACGAGAAGACTGAATTGGGGGCAGGTGCTGGGCAGGGAGAAAAGTGCAACATTGAATGAATGGAAACCCTCAGTCTCTGTAAACTTTCATGAAAATAAATTAAAAAAGACTAACAACTAAAATTTACAGAATGCTCCAGTGCCTCAACAAGAAAAAGGTAAAGAACACAATCACAAAATGGGCACAGGACATGAATAGATACTTCATCACAGAAGACATTTAGATGGCAAACAAACAAATGAAGAAATTATTTTCCAACTATCAGTCCTTCTTCTGCTTCTTGATTGCTTATTTTTGCAATTTCAGACTGCATGCCGATAAAAATCTTCAAGTTCTTCATCTTTTAGTTGAGTTGCGTATATTTAGGTTTTTAAAAAATTCTTTACATTAAATTCATGTTTTTTTATGCATACAAGGATTTAATTTTTAAAAGGTCCCCATTTATCTATTTTATACTCTATTTGTGGGCTTTTAGCTATGCTTGAAAGTCTATTCATGTCATAGATTTGTTCCTATTTTTCCTTTGATGAACTTTTTAGTTTTTGGTTTCACCTCTAGGACCCAGATTCACCTTGAATTGTTTTTTGCATATGATATGGGATGTAGATCTTGTTTCAATTTTCTGCAGATGGTTTTCCAATTCTGCCAGCATCTTTTGTTAAAGGGGCTGTGTTTCACTACTTAATTGATTTCATCTCCTTGTCAAAGATCAGTTGACCATAGTAGATGGGTTGATTTCTGTGTTCTTGATTTTCCCCATTGATTTGTGTGTCTGTTGTTGTATCAATATCATCCTATCTTGACTACTATGTTTCTGTAATGTTTTTGCTTTGTTTTGGTTTTGCTCTTTTATTCATTGTTGCACATTTTCTCCCCTCCCCTAGTCTACCTTGCAGCATACCCCTTGTTCCAGGTTGTTCTTATACATATAATACATAATCATATATTCCTTTCAAACAGTTCTTTTTTACCCTCATATGTTCTAAAACAGTGATCATTATCTATCCACTCTTTCCCCAATGCCTTCTTCAACCCCCCCATGTCTGTGCTATTTTTAACAATGGTGTTATGCAATATTTATCCTTTTGTGACTGAGATATTTCATTTAGCACAATATCCTTAAGGATCCCCATGTTATATAAGGTTTTACCATTTCACTGTTTTTTTCAATGCTGCATAGTATTCCATTGTGTGATGTACTGTAGTTTTTCTATTCATTCACTTATTGATGGGCACTTGGGCTGCTTCCATCTCTTTGCTAATGTACATAATGCTGCAATAAACATGGGTGTGTATACATATATCTTTTTGAGTTGTGGAGCTGGCTTATTTAGAGTATATTTGCAGTGGTAAAATTGCTAGATCAAGTGATATTTCTATTTCCAACTTTCTAAGAAAGTGCCAGACTGTCTTCCATAGTGGTTGCACCATTTTGCATTCCCACCAGCAGTGAATAAGAGTTCCAGTCTCTTCACAACCTAACCAGTATTTGTTGTCTGCTGCCCTACTGAACTTTTCTACTGCTGCTGGGGTGAGATGATATCTCATATTTGTTTTGATTTGCATCTCTGTGATAACTAGGGACTTTGAATATTTCTTTATGTGTTTGTTCATAGAAATAAATGTAACAGAAAAAGAAAAACAATTGAAACTGTCAACAAGACCAGGAGTTGATTGTTTGAAAAGGTAAAAAAATTGGCAAACAACTGGCGCAGATAACCTGAATAAGACATGAAAGGAGCAATGTCACAAGAGAACCAACTGAAGTAAAAAAGGTTAATAAAAGAATATTAGGGGAAAACTATATTCAAGCAAATATGAAATCCTAAAGGAAATGGACAAAAATATCATAATCTACCTAAACTGACACGGAATAAAGTAGAACACCTGAATGGGTGAGTATATTTGAATATTACTTGTATTAACAGGTCTTCTTTATATGCATATGAATCATTCTATCACTCATCATTGTATTTTAAAATAGATCTTGAAACTTTTTTTTTCATGAATACACCACCATTCCTTCTCAGTTCATCCCACACCGATCATGACTGTCTAAATCACATGGCCAATATCGGTTCAGATCAGCTCCCTAATGCCTAAGATGCTAATCTCTACACGTTCCATTTCACTATTTACAATTTCTAATTTTCCTAGATTCACATTTGCAGCTATTTCTCCTCATTTTTTAATGTATTCCAACCTTAGAGGCTCTATTTCCAATACTTAATATTATCTCTTCAATCCAGCCCCTTAATGCTTGTGAGTTGAGGTTTTCAATGGTGCTCTCTGCAGGTCTATGAGGCTTCCCAGCCCCATTTTTCTTCCATCTATATCTAACAAAATGTACTTTAAAAAATGTCTTTTAAGTTTGAAAAGCATTGTATAGACAAATATTTCCAAGATTTTCCCAGCTAAAGTCTCTGACATAACATTACAGTCTTATTGTATCACATTGTCTAAATGCTGGTCTTTCACATGTTATTCCTAATTTCTTCTGTTAGGAACCATACACTTCTGCTGTTTCCACAATATGCAAGGGATTGCATTGTATTCCTTCCTTTTGGTGGTAGGGTCATGATCTCTGTTCCTCTTGTCACATTAAGACTAAACTCTCACCAACTGATGTGCCACTTCAAGGGCCAAACTCCCCATACTTCAATAGCATCTTCTATTCTTCTAATTTTTCACTTGATTCTTGAAAAATTTGTCTTTAAAATACCAAAGTACTGGGTTAAGCTACCTTATTCCATTTGTTTTTGCTTTATGGGACTGTGCATAATGCTGCTCACATATTTTAATTTTTAACAGTCTTCATATTCACTTCCTACCATATAAATGATTGGCTCCACAATAAACATTATTGGTACCAGCAGCCAGGATATCAAAAAACAACAAATTTCATTAGGAAAATGTGCTGTCAGAGACCTCTCCAGAGCACTGAAGAGCAATGATGTCAGTCTAGAGACTAAGATGTGCCTGATCTAGGAATGGTTTTCACAATTACTTGCTATGGATCAGAGAGCTGGACAATGACTTAAGGATGATAGAAAAGAATAATTGATATCTTCAGTTATGTTGCTGGAAAAGAGTACTGGATATACCATGGACTTCTAAGAGAATAAACAGGTTCTTCTTGGATAGGGTGAGACCAGGCTGCTCCTTTGAGGCTAGGCTTTTGAAGCTTTGTCTGACATACTTTGGACATGTTGCCAAGAGGGACCAGTCCTTGGAGTAGGACATCATGCTTCGAAGACTGGAGGGACAGTGCAACAGAGGAAGATCCTGGATGAGATGGATTGACTCAGTGACTGGGCTAATGGGGGTAGGTGTGTCGGAGACAAAAGGCTGGCTCAAGATAGAGTAGGGTTCAGGGCTATTGTACATAGGGTTGCTATGAGTCAGAGATTACTTGATGGCACAAGTAATGTTGTTCTTAAGTGCCACAGAGTTGCCTGCAACTCGTAGCAACTCTATGTACAACAGCTTTGAAGACTGTCCTGTCCTGAGCCAGTCTCACTGACTCCAACACATCTACCCTCATTTTCCTAGTTACTGTTATCAATCCATCTCATCCACAGTCTTCCTCTCCCGTGCTGTCCCTCCACCCTTCTGAGCATAGTGTCCTTCTCCAAGGATCAATCCCTCCTGGCTACATACCCAAAGTGTGTGAGAAAGAGCTTCCAAATCCTAACCTCCAAAGAGAAATTTGGTTTCACTCTCTCCAAAATAGACCTATTTCTTTTCCATGATACATTAAAAACTCTTCTCCAGCACCATGACTCAAAGGCATTGACTCTTCTTCTGTCATCTTTAGTCACTGTCAAGATCTCTGATGCATAGCAAGTAATTGCAAAGACCATGGCCTGGATCAGGTGCACTTCGGTCTCTAGACTGACATCATTGCTTCTCAGTACTCTGGAGAGGTCCCTGACAGCAGATTTTCCCGTGCAATTCTTCTTTTGATCTCCTGGCTGCTGGTACCAAGAGTGTTGACTATGAAGCCAAGCAAGCTCTGTTAGCAACCTCATCTCCTCTCCATCCATCATGGTGCTGCCAATTGGTGAAAATCTCTGTCTTCTTGATGCTGAGCTTTAATCCATACTGAAGACTACAGTCTTGACTTTCTGCAGCAAGCACTTCAGGTCCTCCTCAGTTTTAGGAAGCAAGGTTGTGCAATCTGCATTACATAGGTTGTTGATAAGTCTTCCTCCAATCCTGATGCCACATTTATCTTCATAATGCCCAGCCTCCTGAATGATCTGTTCTGCATATAGATTGATAAGATATGAAGACAGGATGTATCCCTGACACACTCCTTCCTGATTTTTGAACCACGTGGTGTTTCCCTTCTCTGTTCTGAGGACTGCTTCCTGGTCCAAGTATAGGTTTCACATAAGCATGATCAAATGTTCTGGGATTCCCATTCTCCTCAAGGTTAGTCACAATTTGTTGTGATCCACACAGTCAAATGTCTTTAGTTTGGCAAAATTACTGGAATTTCTTGTTGAGGACCTGAGGTCTTATGAAAAGGAGATGGAAGATCTGGAAAATCTTTCCACTTTTTTGAGAATCTTTAGGAGCTTACAACATGCTCTTCCACATTCATGCCGTCCGTAGGTCAATTTCCTTTCTTCACATTCCCTCACTCTTACCCTGGAGCTAGAATCAATTCAGCTGACAAGGGAGGAGATTATCCATCTTTCTCTCAAGGAGCTGCTGATGGAGTCATCTCACTGGAGAGGCAAGCTCTATGGATAGTAGTGCAAATCCCTATAGACTATGCCACCCACTTGTCTTTCTCCTCCTCTTTTTAAGTAGCCGGCTTCTTTCTCTATCCCCTTGGTTTACAGGACTGTGTAGTTACTTCTCAGTTACAAGATAATAATAACGAAAGAGTTATGGAACAATTTGCCAACCCTTATTGTTAGAGCAGAAGGAATGGCTAGAGAATTACATGATTTTATTTGATTCTCTGGTGAACAGAACTTACTTTTGGTGGCTTGTTTTCTCACATACTATTTTTTTTCCTAATATATATGCTTCCCTTACATGTGAATTTTTTACCAATAAATATATGTTGTTATTATGTACTATCAAGTCAAAGCTAACTCACAGCTGACCCTCCAGTGGTTTTGCAGAGGCTGTGACTTGCATGGGACGAGAGTGTCCATCTTTCTCCCATGGAACAGCTGGTGGATTTGAACTTCATGCCTTTGTGCTGGCAATGCAATTCATTATCACTGGGCTACCATATCTCCCTAAGAAGTATATGTTGTTATTATTGATTGCCTTCGAGTCAAGCACGACTCATAGTGACCCTATGAACAAAAGGCCTGAAGCCTTTCTGTAACTATCAACTTGTATCAAAGTTAAAAAGCTTCCAGAGGCAAATTATTTAAGAAGTAGATGCCACTCCTACTTCCAAAAATAAGCATATCAAAAATCTTTAATTATCTAACTATACGCAGTAATAAGCAAGGGGGCTGGACTGGCAAAAAATGGAATATACAACATTTTCTGTCCTAAAAAAGGCAGAGGGTGCATGAATTTTGGGATATCTTGCCTTGTCCTAATTAACTGTCACAGTACTAACCAGAAATCAAAAAAGCTCAAAAAGTTTTTCCATCTCAAATTTTATCCCTGATGTTGTTGTTGTTGTTGTTATGTGCCATCGAGTCGTTTCCGACTCATAGCGACCCTATGCACAACAGCTCTAAACCCTGCTCTATCCTGCGCC
>NW_006399922.1:5104789-5115161 GCF_000299155.1 Elephantulus edwardii | reverse complement strand
TCCACACTGTGTTGGGTCAACCCTCTTTGGAACGGGAACAAACGGAGATCTCTTTCAGTCAGGTGGCCAAGTGGTTGTTCTTCAGATTTCTTGGCACAACTTGGTGAGCACATCCAGGGCAGTGTCTGTTAGCTGAAATACGTCAATTGGTCTATTCCTGGAGCCTTATTTTTTGCTATTTCCTTCAAAGCAGCTTGAACTTCTTCTTTAATCACCATAGGCTCTTGTTTATATGTTATTTCATTAAATTCTTCTGTGTCTGCCATTTCCTTTCAATACAGTGACTCAGTATATTCTTTCCATCTTCTTTTAATTCTTCCTGGATCATTTAATATTCTGCCTAAGGCATCCTTGATTATAGCAACTCGAGGTTTGAATTTGTTCTTCAGTTTCTTCAGCTTAAGAAATGCTGGGTGAGTCTGGGCCTTTTGATTTTCTGACTCCAGCTCCCTGCACATTTCCTTGTAATATTTTGCTTTGTCATCCTGTGCTGCCTTTTGAAATCTTTTGTTCAGCTCTTTAGTATCTTGAATTCTTCCTTGTGTTTTGGCTTCTCTATGTTCCAGTGCAATCTTCAAAGTTTCTTCTGACATCCATTTTGATCTTATTTATCTCTTCTGTCTTTGTCGTTTGCATTCTTCCTGGATGATACATCTGACTTCCTCCCACAACTCATTTGGTCTTCGCTCATTAGTGTTCAAGGCCTTAAACCTGCTCCTGAGATGATTCTGAAATTCAGGTGGGATAGACTCAAAGTCATATTTTGGTTCCCGTGGATTCGGTTTAATTTTCCTCAGCTTCAGCTTGAACTTGCATATGAGTAGTTGGTGGTCTGTTCTATACCAGCTCCTGGCCTAGTTTTCACAGCTGATACTGAGCTTCTCCAGCAGCTCTTTCCACAGATGTAATCAATCTGACTCCTATGCATACCATCAGGTGAAATCCATGTGTATAAACTGCATTTATGTTTCTCATAAAACATATTTTCAGTGAATAAATCATTGTGCAAAGTTCAATCTATCAATTCTATCAATAAAATGGGAACAAATATAGATCTCTTCCAGTGAGTTGGCCAAGTTCCTATTCTATTCAATTCTATCTCCAGCTTCATTTCTGTCACCAAGTCCATGTTTTCTAACTACTGATTTTTCTTCTGTTCCCAACTTTTGCATTCCAGTCACCAATTATTATCAATGCATCTTGACTGCATGTTCAATCGATCTCGGACTGTAAAATTTGGTAGAAATCATCTATTTCCTCTTCTTTGACTCTGGTTGTTGGTACATATATCTGAATGATAGTGGTATTCACTGGACTTCCTTGTAGGGAGAGAGAAACTAAATTTCAAAGAGGGTGGCTCAATGTTTATTAAATGCTTATATGTGAAACTTTCTGGATTAGATACTGAAAGCACTGAATTAAGAAGATAGTGAGCTCACAGTTAAATGGAAAACAGAAAATTAAATAATTATAATAACACAAAGGAAGTGCTTACTGAGATAACTGCAACACAGTCCTAAACCAAGGCAGTGATGAGAGGTCTTCCAGTTGAAAGAAGTATGAGATAATAGGATGCCTTTAATGAAATGCAAATTGTTCAGCATGTTTCAAGCATTATGGTTGAAAGAGACTGAAAAGGTGGGAAAGAAAGAGTACACATGCATACATGGAAGATAAAAAAAAATGTAAGGAGACAGCTGTATAGTGTGGAAAGAGATGGGAGGTGAGAAATGAAGTGATATACAAGAGACAGGAGTGAAGGCATTTAGAAGTAGAGAGAAACAAGGAAAAAGGAATAGAGGAAAGACAGAAGAAAGAAATGTAGAGAGGTTTGGGGACTGTGGAAGACACAATGGGGAGAAAATGTAACCTTCCAAAGTATTTGTGCTAAAAAAAGACTATGAGTTTGTACAGAAAGGGGAGGTTTCACAGGGTTGCTGTTAGGGTGGTCAGCAGACTAAGACCACATTTTGATAAACTTTATACCACACCAAAGCATCTAGACTTTGTCCTGAAAGTCTGGGCAAGTGCTCAAGGATTTTAGGCAGCAGATACAACCAACAGATGACTTCTGCCCGGTGTGGGGCCCTCCCTGAATGTTCAGGCATACTAGACCTGGCATGGCAGAGAAGAAGGATGAAGCAGATGTTAGCTATACTTATAATATCCCTAGGACCCTCCTGGGTTGCTCTTAAGTCCCAGGTCCTTGAGTACCTGGGAACAGTGCTCTGTCACAGAAGTATGAGACCTGCACCTCTCCACAGATCAGTCCTCAATCTGTAATGCTAAGGAGCCATTGTCTGCATATCCCAAATGTTCTGGGATTTCCACACTTCCAGATCATTTCCAGACTTTGTGAGACTAAATTCCACTGTCAACTGTGGTAGCTGGCTAGATAGTGTAGTAGGTACCTTTCCTTGCTCACCTTTACCAATTCTCTTCCCTTCTGACGACTTTTTTTAAAAAAAAAGAAATTAAAAGAAAAAAACCACCTGGAAATTTGAATTGTAGTCTCAAGAGCATTCTTACAGATAAAACCAAACTAAGACAAGAATATTCAAAACCTGAGAAAAACTGTGTTAAGTTGGGGTTCCTTCTGATGAACACTGGTGAAACATTGGTTTAAAATGCTCAGCTGCTGAAAAGTCAGAGATTCAAATCTACTAGCAATTCTATGAAAGAAAGAAGTGGCAGTCTGCTTACACAAAAATTTAACAACTATGGGAACTCTACGGGGAAGTTCTATTCTGTCTTATGGGGTCAGCAGATTCAGAAAGGACTTGAAAACAGTTGTTGTTGTTGTTGTTGTTGTTGTTGTTGTTGTTAGGTGCCAACAAGACAACTCCTACTCATAGTGACTCTATGACCAACAGATCTGAACCTTGACCTATTCTGCACTAATGCTTAAGTCCATTGTGATAGTAACTGCGTCAATTATCAGTCCATTTTGGTGAAGATAGTCTTCTCTTGCTGAGGAACCTCTACCTCTACTAATATAATGTTTCTCTCCAATTACTTGTTCCTTCTGAACTGATGTCCAAATAGAGTGAGACGGGGTTTCACCATTCTTGCCTCTAAAGAAAACTCTGGTTGTACATCCTTCAAAATAGATTTTTTTGTTCTTTTGTCAGTCCACAGTATTTAATGGCCATCACTACAACTAAAGGTAACAATTCTTCTGTGAACAGGAATCACTAAAAAAAACATGGGTTTGATAAGCCTCATCTTTGTTTTTAAGCTGGCATCATTGCTCTTTAGCATTTCAGAGATGTCCCTGACAACAGATTTTCCCAATTCAACACATCTTTGATTTCCTGGCTGCTGGAATCATGGGTATTGATGATAGGTAACAGTAAAATAAAATTGTATACAACTTCAATCTTTTTCATCTTGTCTGTTGTCTGTTTTCTAATGGTATTTTTTTTATTTCTTGATATTGAAATCCATATGGAAGGCTGTAGTCTTTCAAGTCCTCTTCATTTCCAGAAGCAAGGTTGTGGAGTCTTCCTCCAATTCTGATGTCACATTATTCTTAAAATAATGTAGCTTCTCGAATTACTAGTTCAGCATACAGATTGAATAGGTATGGACAAAGTTACAACCCTGATGCATACCATTCCTGATTTTGAACCACGAGGTTCCCTCTTTTTGTTCAGACAACTGCATTCTGGTATAGGTATAGGTTTCATATAAGCATAATTAAGTGTTCTTGGATCCCAATTCTTCTCAGTGTTAGCCATAAATTTGTTATGATCCACATAGACAAATATCTTTGTATAGTCAATAAAACACAAGAAAAATATTTTTGGCACACTATGTTTGCAACCAGTATCTATCTGACATCAGCAATTATATTCCTCATGTCAGAACCTCTTCTAAATTACTCTTGATTTTATGGCAATTCTCTGCCAATGTTCTGCTCTTGGAATTCTGAAAAATCTTTAGCAAAATTTTACTTGTGTGTGAAAGTAACAGTATCCTTAGATAATTTTCTAATTCTGTTGTATCTTCTTGTTTTAGAATGAGCATGAAAACTATTAAATATTCCAAAATAATCATAAAGTTTTTCCACTTTCAATACATTTGTTATATAATAAGGCCAGTTCAATCTTACAAATAGAGATAAATTCATTTTGGGTAACTTGAGAAAAAGCCCTAGACCCCCACATCACTTGACTCTGTTTCATCTTCTGAAACTCTGCCATTTAGAATGTTATTTGTATTAAATACACTCTATTCCAGGAAATATTCTAATACTTACACTCTATTCCAGAAATATTCTACTACTTCTGGAATTTTGAGTGTCTGGTAATACACTATGAACATGTTCAACCAGAACTCCTTTTATCTAAGGTCAGACTATCATTGAGCACTGCCATAAGAAAGGTAGGAAGATATGAGTCACCAAAGACAACATATCCTGAAAGTTTGCTGAGAGTACCAGTGGCTGAGATAAATGTCATCCATCATGAACAAAAAAAAGTATTCTTTTTAAAGGAAAAAAAAGTACTCATGTGGTTAAACTATCATTATATCCAGATGATAGTGTACACAGAAAACCCCAAGGACTTAACAACAACAACAATAAATCCTGTTAGACCTAGTGGGCTATTTTAGTAGAGTGGCAGAACATACAATCAATATACCAAAGTCAGTGGGATTCCTGTACAGTAACAAAGAAAACACTGAGAAGGAAATCAATGAAATGATATCATTTATAACAGCCAACAAGTATCTCAATTTGAGATACTTAGGAATAAGGCTAACTAGAGACAACAACTTGGCCAACTAACTAGAAAAGATCCATGTGAAAACTATCAAACAATATCACATGGAAGTAAGATCTTGTTGAAAATTATGCAAAAACGTCTGGAACACATCAGTAAAGAACTGCCAAATGTGCAGGCTGGGTTGAGAAGAGGCCATGGAACTAGGGACATTATAGCTACTGTTAGATGTATCTTAGCTGAAAGCAGAGAGTACGAGAAGACCATCTATCTGTGTTTCCTTGACTATGCAAAGGTATTTGACTGTGAATCACAACAAACTGTGCCTGATGCTGAGAATGGTAATCCCAGAATACTTGATTGTGCTTATGCAAAACTGGGGCTTTATAAGGAAGAGTCAGGATTAGAGAAAGACTCATCAACAACCTATATTATGCAAATGACACAACCTTGCTTGCTGAAATGGAGGAGGACCTGAAGCACTTGTTACAGAAGGTTAAGAACTGTTCAATATGGATTGAACCTCAACATTAAAAAGACAAAGATTCTTACCACTAGACCAATTGGCAGCACCGTGATGAACGGAAAAAGATATGAGGTTCTTTAACACTTACAGCTTGCTTGGCTCCACGATCAACACTCTTGGCACCAGTAGTCAAGAAATTATAAGATGAATTGCATTCAGTAAATTTGCTTTCAGGGACCTTTACAGAGTACTGAGAAGCAACAATGTCAGTCTAGAGACTGAGGTGCACCTGATCCAGTTCACAGTCTTCGCAATCACTTGCTATTCATCTGAGAGCTGGATAATGAATGACTAAGGATGATAGAAGAAGAATTGATGCCTTTGAGTTGTGGTGCTGGAGAAAAGTCTTGAACATACCACGGACCACCAAGAAAACAAATAGGTCAGTCGTGGAGAGAGTGAAACCAAATTTCTCCTTGGAGGCGAGGATTTTAAAGCTCTATCTTACACATCTTGGACTTTGAGCCATGAGGGACAGGTCCTTGGAGAAGGATATAATGCTCAGAGAGGGGAAGGGATAGTGCAGGAGAGGAAGATCCTGGATGAGATCGACTGACACGGTGACTAGGGCAATGGGGTAGGTGTATTGGAGTTACTTAGACTGGCTGAGGTCAGGGCAAGCTTCAGAGCTACTGGATATAGGGTTGTTAAGAGTTGCAGGTGATGGTGCAACCACTGTGGAAGGCAGTATGGTGCTTTCTCAAAAAGTTGCAAATAGAGATACCATTTGACCTAGCAATTTCACTACTGGGAATATACCCCAAAGAGACCATAACTGACATCCAAGCAGATATATGCACACCCATGTTTATCGCGGCTTTCTTCATGATAGCAAGGAGTTGGAAACAACCCAAGTGCCCATCAACAAATGAATGGATAGAGAAGATGTGGTATATTCACACAATACTACACTGGATTGAAAAACAAGGAACTCATGCAATATTATTCAAAATGGGTGACCCTGGAGGACATTATGCTGAGTGAAGTACCTCAGTCACAAAAGGACAAATAATGCATAGTGCCAATGTTGTAAAACAGGACTGACCTCAGGGTTGGGGGGAAGACTAAGAAAGACAGGTTCAATAAGATATACTGCATTGAAACAGATGAGGAAGAAAACTGTTTAAAAGGGATATGTGATTAGGTATTTTTGTCATGACAGGAGTCCAGAGCAAAGACTGCATAGTGGAGTGGACCTGGGGGGAGGGATTGTAAAACAATGAAAGATTTTTTTCTTTTACTTTTCCAAGAGGGTAGTGTACTAGTGGGGAGGAATGGGAGGGGAAAAAAATGCAACAATGAATGAACAGAAATCCAAAGTCTCTACAAATTTTCATTGATATTAATAATAAATTTTTTTTTAAAAAAAAGAGTTGCAGGTGACTCTATGGTACCTAACAACAGCAACACAACAACACTTGAATCAGGAAGCAGTCTTCAGAACAGAGCAAGGAAACATTGCATGGTTCAAAATCAGAAAAGGTGTATGTCAGGGATACATCCTATCTCCATACCTTTTCAATCTACATGCAGAACAAATCATCCAGGAGGCTGGCCTCCATGAGAAGTAATGTGGCATCAGGACTGGAGGATGATTCATCAATATTCTGCATTATGCAGATGACAAAACCTTGCTTGCTGAAACTGAGGAGGACCTGAGGCGTTTGCTTCTAAAGAGCAATGTCCATAGTCTTCAATATGAATTGTTATCTCATCATAAAAAAAGAAAAATATTCTCACCACTGAGCCAGTAGGTAAGATCATAATAGACTATAAAGAGATTGAGACTATTAACAACTTCAGGTATGTTGGCTCCACAATCAACATTCTTGGTATCAACAGCCAGAAAATCAAAAGGCAGATTCCATTGGAAAAATCTGCTATCAGGGAACTCTCCAGAGTACTGTATACCAATGTTCATAGCAGCATTATACACAATCTCAAGAACATGAAAATAACCATAATGTCCAATCTCAACTGAATGGACCGAGAAATTGTACATTTACACAGGAGAATACTATGCAGGAGCAATGATCTTTAAAAATCCTACATAACTTGGAAGAGATTGGAGAGCATTATGCTGAGTGAACTTAGTCAGTCTCATAAGGACAAATACAGCATAAGACAATTATCGTAAAAATAGAAGTATAACTAGTAAACCTGAATGGGGACTCATGGGGGGAAGGCGTGGAAGCAGAAGAGTGAGAGTGGGCAGGGGGAAAATCACAGGATCACACAATTTGGTGAGTGGAGGGAGGGGATAAAGGAAATGGGAAAAATCTAGTGGGGACCTAAAAAGGAGGGGTAATGGTGGGCATAGTACAATGGTAACGAATTTTATAAAGCACAATGCATGGGAATGATCAAATGAAACACAAAAATCTGAAACACAATGTATAGAAGTTTGGTATGCAAACCAATATAAATTAAAAAAAAAAAAAGGCTGAGGTGATGACCATTAAACTCACACAATTCACAACTGTAGTTACATAACCTGCTAGTTTATAACCTCAGTAGATGTTTTAGAAAAGGTTTTCCTTCTCTAAAACATAAAAACATCTATCTTGGATAAGCCGTTCTTATGAATGGGGGGGGGGGGAATATGGATTTCTTTCAGTCAGCCAGACAGGCAGCTATCCTCCAATCTTCCTGTCACAGACTGGTGAGCACATGCAGAGCTGCATCTGTTAGTTGAAACATGTCAATCAGTATCCCATCTATTCCTGAGGCCTTACTTTTTGCCAGTGTCTTCAATGCAATTTGAACTTCTTCCCTTGTTACCACTGGCTCTTGTTCACATGGTACTTCCTGAAACTTTTCAGTGTTGACCAATTCTTTTTGGTACAATGTTTTGTGTATTCCTTCCATCTTCTTTTGGTGCTTCCAGGACCACTCAAGATTCTGCCCATTTCATCTCCTAATAGTTTAACTCAAGACTTGAATTTATTTTTCAGTTATTTTAGCTTGAGAAATGCCAAGTGAGTTCTTCCCTGTTTTTTCCTTTAACTCCAGCTCTCTGCACTTTTCATTATAATACTTTGCTTCTCTTCTCGAGTTTCCCTTTGAAATATTCTATTCAGCTCTGTTACTTTTGCATCTTTTCCCAGAGTCTTGGCTTTACATAGTTTCTTCTGACATCCATTTTGGTGACATAAGAATCAGAAGACGAATCAACAACCTGTGTTATGCAAATGACATAAGCGTCCCATCAGCTGAGGTCCATCTGTAAAATCACCATTTTCCTTTTTAAGAACATTATTTGCAATGAATAAACCATTGAACATACAAAATTTGATCCTTCTATTTCCAGCCTCATTTCTGTCCCAAGTCTGTACTTTCTACCATTCTTTCTTGATTATTTCCAATTTTTGCATTCCAGTCACCAATCAACATTAACACATCTTGATTGCATGTTTGGTCAATTTTGGACTGTAAGATTTGGTAATAATTTTTAATTTCTTCCTCTTTGGCTACAGCTCCTTGTGTGTGTATGGGTAATATCCTATCACTCACAACATGAGAGAACTTGAAATTGACTTTTTTTTACTATGAATGTAACATCATTTTTTTTCTGTTTTCTTTCCCAGCATAGTATACCATGTGATTATTAGATTAAAAATGTCCAAGCTAGTCCAACTCATCACACTAATGCCTAGATTATGTAAGTGTTCATGGGTTCCATGTTACTTTTCACAACTTATGACATTCATGGTTCATGAACGGTATATTCCTTGTTCCAATTATTAGAGGATTTTTGCCACTACTTTTCCTCATTTTAACTGACTTCCAATCTGGGCTCTACCTCTAACCTTTTAACTATCCATGATCCTGAACTGTTCATGTTTGTGTCATGACAGTCAGTCATGGGCTGGGAGCCTCTTATTTAAAGCAGTTGGGATCCAGAGGGTAGGCCTTTTTTATTTGATTAACAGTTGGTTAGTGGCTGGGAGCATCTTGTTTAAAGCAACTAGGACCCAGTTGGTAGGTCTTTGTGATTAACAGTCAATTGGGGACTGGAAACCTCTTATTTAAAGCAGCTGAGATGAGTAAAGTAGGCCTTTTTATTAACAGGTGGTTGGGGGCTGGAAGCCTCTTATTTAAAGCAGTTGGGATCCAGAAGGCAGGTCTTTTTGTATGAAGGCTGATTTGCTATTAGAGACAACAATAAATTGTCATTTTGTTGTATTTGGAATACATTGTTCTAATCAGTATAGCACTTGTCTGTCAATTTGTTGTACTGAGATATCCTGCGTGTTGCTGTGATGCTGAAAACTATGCCACTGATATGTCAAATGTCATAAATGTCGCCCATGGTGGACAGGTTTAGTAGAGCTCCCAGATTAAGACAGACAAGGAAGCAGGATTGGACATCCACTTCTTAAATAACAGGCTTCTGAAAACCCAATGAACAGTTAATAATAACAGCCTAAAAATTCACAAATCCATAATGACATTAAGAGAGAGAGGGAAGAAAGAAAAAAAGGAGTTGAAACTGGAAATCCTTATTTCATTGAAGAATGCCTACTAACAAATGTAAAAGAAAAGATAAAATTAGAAAATCATCACTTTATAACCTCCATTATAAGAGCCGATTAAGGAAAGGCTCATTAATGGATCCTAAAGCCATTAAATAAAAAGCTATTGAGGAGTAAGATATCCCCAATGGTGTAAAATCATCACTCCATAGGTTACATACAAAGTTACAAAATTGAAAAGGATAGAATAGAGATGTCAGGAGACTCCAGTCTCATAAGACTCCTAAAGGAATGCAGTAAATATTATAGAACCCCATCTGTAATTATTTAAATAAATTGACAGAATTAAAAATTTGATCCTCAGCATTAAGAGCCATTTTTAAGTGCTCAATAGCCATGTATAAGTAGACGCTATCATATTAAACAGCATCACAACAACAATAACAAAATAAACTCCAGTGAGGTTTCAGAGGCTGTAAACTGCGCAGGAGGAGATTGTTCACCTGTCATGGAGTCATTAGCCTTTCAGTTCGCAGCGCAACTCCTGACAGAGTACACTGTCTGAGTTCCTTCTTAGACAGTAGGTATAGAATATTTGTACCACTGCTTTATATAAATGATATTATGGTATCATTATTTATTTT
>NW_006399922.1:5092030-5104689 GCF_000299155.1 Elephantulus edwardii | reverse complement strand
ATTTTATCTTATTTATTTTTATTTTCTTGAATGTGATCATGCTTTATGATTATTAGGAGGTTGTCTGTTCATAAGAGATTGACACTAAAGCATTTAAAGGTGAAGTGCCAATGCCAGTGGCATACTTCAGTGACTCAGGAAAAGCAGAGAGTATGAATGTACACGCAAGTGCACATATAGCAAAATATTTATAACTGTGGTATCTAGATGTGAAGTATATTTGTTAATAAAAAACTGTATTTTTCTTGATGGTGATTTTTTTTTCAATAAAGGCTAGAGAGAAAGTGCAACCTCAAACAGTATTTAGTTAACTTAAATGAGAAGCCCCGACCAGTGTAAACTGAGGAAAAGAGGCCAGGCTGCTGACTCTCAGGATCACACTGCTTATGGCAAGATTACAAACACCTTGTTGCCAGTTCCAACACACAGCTCTCCTACCATGGAAAAATAACTCTTTGTAGAAGGATACAGCCTCTAAAGAGAAATCCAAACCCACAGATGCTGAGCCAATTACAACTTATAATGACTGTCACTAATTGAACTGTGTGCCCCCCAAACACATATATATATAATAATATCATGTGGAATCTATATAATGATTCTCCGATGATCTAATAAATCAAATAGTTGGAAAAGGAGTAAGGATAGAATGTAATACTCCTCAACCTCATCACAGGACTCATTAGACATAAGGAAGTTTCTCCAGGGGATGGCCTGTGATAGGAGGAACAACCTTATTACCATCAACAAAGAACTGCTAAGAGTGAAATGAGGTCTCTGTGCAACAAAGCTCTTGACACCAGGGAAAGCCTGGACACATGGGATCTCTAAAGAACTGTTTGCCTACAAGCACTAATGCAAATAAGATGTTACCTCACAACAGAGAGATACCCCTAGAACTGTCAAACTGAATTTAGACTTCTAGCCTCATAACCTGTAAGAAAATAAATATTTGTTTGTTAAAATCATCCACTTGAGTTATCTCTGTCACAACAGCATTTAATAATGAAGTGAGGATCCTCTGAGGTTATAAATCCTTATGAGATATTTATATAATCTCTCCCATCTTTTACTTAATGTAGAAGATGTAAAAGAATTCCCATCTTTCACCTTCTAAGCAGCTCATTAATTCAAACTACTGACCTTTTTGTTTGCAGGATAACACAAAATACACTGTACCATCTGAGTTTTTTTAAGAAAACCCTAGAGCCTGCAAATTCAATAATGTAGCCAGAAATAAAGAATAGCCTGCCACATATTAAACTGTGTGCCAGGTATTGGTTAGTGACCTTGCCTATTACTATTATCATGTTGTTGTTAGGTGTCATCAAGTTATACAACTCACGGCAACTCTATAAACAACAGATCTGAACCCTGGGTCCTATCCTGTCATCCTCACGATTTCCAACACACTTAAGCCTACTGCTGCAGTCACTGTGTCAATAAATACATCTTGTTGAGGGTCTTCTTCTCTTTCTCTGATCCTTCTCCACTGTTCCAATCATGACATACTTTTCCAAGAAAAAGCCTCTCCTAGCAACACGTCCAAAATAAATGAGACAAAGTTTCAACATCCGAGCCTCCAAGGAGCACTCTGGCTGCACTTTTCAAAACATGTTTGTCTGGAAGTCTATGGATATTCAGTGCTCAAATTAGAAGTAATCCATTAATTCGGAAACTAAAGTAGGAATCTTAGAAGAACACAATTTTAAATTTTCTGATGAAAATTTAACCGTTATTTCATAGAGAAAATGGACATTGAAGCTTACCACCTATACTCAATTTTAGCAACAACAACAAAAAAAAGCACAGCACAAAACATCACCTTTAGTTCTTGAAGCTTCTCTGTATTTGTGATAAAGTTTCCAATATGAGCTTGTATATGTTCACATTGCTTTAAATATTCTTGATTTCTAGCACAAGCCTTCTTTTCTGAGTCACATATTTCCTTCAGATATTTGTTTAATTTTACATATTTCAGCTTAAATCTAGAAAATCAAAAAAAGATTTTTAAAGAATGGAGTTAGACTGACAAGTTTAAGGAGAATTTTTTCTAAAACACAATTGCCCACGAGACATTCCATTTTACTCTACCCCAAATACTGAAACCTAAAGGTTACACTACACACGTACCACACACACATATACTATATATAAAAAATTGAAGTATCATTGGGCTTTCACATCGCTACTTTGAGCTATAACTGAAAAATATATAAAAGATCACATTATGACATTCTTTTTTTTGTCATGAAATAAGTAATGTTTTATTTAGTATCAATTCCCACTACTGTGAAAAACTTAAAAATAACAATATTTGACTGTTTCAAGCATTTATTATTAATTCATATATGCCTAATTTTTAAGAAGCCATTATAATTCTTAAACTAAGTTTATATGGATTTTACTCCTCAAAACTCAGTGTGATTTTAGTAACTGGATCTATCCAGCTAGATCAATAGTCCATTAGCAATCTTTTGTATGATAGAAAATTTCAAAGCAACCTGTTCACCTGGAAATATTTAAGTTGTAAAATAAAATTCATGCATATTAAAGAACCCTGAAATATATCAAAAAAGCTCTCACTTATACAATGTAAAAATTTTTGTTAAAAATTGTAAGAATATATTATCAAATTATATTATGATAATATACAAACTAACACTCTACTCAAACTTCAAAAAAATTGTAAGGGACTCTTATCCAAAAAATAAGGTCAAAAGATACCCAAAACAGCTCAGAGTTCGCACACAGCACAGGATTTCCTTCTTACAGACTCACACTACTATTTTCTTCATAAATATCTAAATCATAAGAAAGTATTTGGTTATACATTCCTGTTGTTGGCTCAATAACTTATTCACCGTACTCTAACAAACAGAAATAAGTTATAAACCTCAAAAATACTTACCTGAAAACAGAGATGGTAAGACTGTCCAAAATTAATCACAACAGCCTTTACTCCAACAATTTTCAAAACATTCATTACTGTGCTAGTAATTTTGTGACTTGACTTTGGTTGTATATTTTCCTTTCCCCCTCTGTACAAATACTTAATGTTGGCTTTACTACTGCCTAAGTGCCATCATTGAGTCACAAAACAGTAAATGGCTTAGAATTATACCACTATCTTTCAAATTCAAGTACCTGATAAAGCTGTTACACTGGGAGCACAATAGTAACCATGCTGTCTCCATTAGAACAGAGTTTCATTTCTGTCCCCAAATCAACCTTCCAAGGTTCATAAGGAACTCATCCATCCAGTTACTGAGATTTTCCGTGCTCCAAATATGACAGGAACTCACCAAACATCAACAGGAGAAACAAACAAGCACAACAAAATGTGACTAATGCTAGAAGGGAAAGAAAAGTGGCTGGCACTTACTATAGAATCTAGCATAGTGGGAAGAGTCAAAAAAGCCTTCTCAAAGGGAACAGCTTTACAGCTAAGAAGTGTTCAATAGGTAAAAGCTAACTGAAAATTGAAGAGACAAGGGAAAACATTCCAATCAAAAGAACAGCATGTTGGAAAGCCCCAGACGGAACACTTAAGAGCAAAACGGTGATATTAATAAAGAGTATGTTCTTGTTAAATGCCATCAAGTAGTTTACAATACACATCAATCCCAAAAACAATGGATTCTACCCTGCCCTATCCTGTGCCTTGAATCAGTTGTTACAGTCACTGTGTCAATATATTTCTTTGAGAGTTTCCTGCTCTTTCATTTATCCTCCACTTGTCAAGCATGATGTCCTTTTCCAAGGACTGGCTCCTCCTAAGAACATGCCCAGTGTATTTGAGATGAATTTTCAACATCCTTGAGTCTAAAGAGCATCCTGGTTGCACTTCCTCCAAAACAGATTGTTTTTATTCTGGCAGTCCATGGGATATTCAGTACTCCAACATTACAACTCAATTATACTTAAGTAATATGTTAGGGAGAATGTCAAAGCTCTCAATATGAATTGCATCTCAATATCAAGAAAACAAAAATCCTCACCACTAGACCAAAAAGCAACAACATGATAGATGGAGAAAGACTAAAACTGTCAACAACTTCATCTTACACTTCATCCACAATCTTGGTTCAAGAAGACAGGAGATCAGGAGACAGTACACTGGGAAAGTCTGCAGTCAGGGACTTCTCCAAATTACTGAGAAACAATGATGTTAATTTGAGGACTAAGTAACCTGGTCTAATCACTTGCTATGCTGCTGAAAGCTAGACAATGCATAAAAATAACAGAAAAATAATTGATGTCTTTGAGTCATAGTGCTGGATATCCCATGAACTGCCAAAAGAACAAACATATATGGTGTAGCCAGAGTGCTCTTAGAAGGCAAAGATGATAAAGCTCATCTCACACACTCTGGAGAGGAGGCTTGTTCTTGAAGAGAGTCATCATGCTTAGAAAGGATGACGAAGGAGAGGAAAACCCTCAACTAGGTCAATTGACACAGTGACTGTAGCAATGGACTCAAATGTGTCAGAGATTATGAAAATGGCACAGTATAGGACAAGATTCAGATCTGCTGTTCACAGGGTCACTATTCGTCATCATACTCAACTTGATGGCACCTACAACATCACCTTATTAAAGACAATTTAAGAATAGTTGCAGCAGTAACAGAAAACTGTTAGAAATTTAAGTAGTGCTCAGAAGAGGACATGTAACCAGAAACTACACTGCAGATATATGACAAATTTTTACTTACAGCAGAGAATACCAGAAAGATGCTTATCTGTGTTTTATTGATGATGCAAATACATTTGCTTGTGTGGATCATTACGAGTTATGGATAAAATGGCAACTAATGGTTCCAGGACATTAAAATGCATTTTTGCAGAAGCTGTACATAGACTCAAAAACAGTCATTTGAAATCAGGAAAAGTGTGTGTCAAGGTTGCCATTCTATCTGTATACTGAGCAAATAATTTGAGAAGCTGGACTATATGAAGAAGAAAGTTACCTTGGGATTGGAGAAAGATGATTCACAAAGAACCTACAATATCCAAATGATGCAACCTTGATTGCTGAAAGTGAAATGGACTTGACATATTTTTAACTAAACAAGATCAAAAACATAAGCTTTCAATATGGATTACACCTCAACATGAATTAAACAAATGTCCTCCCAACTGGACTAATAAAATTGAAATTGTCAAGGATTTAATTTGTACTACAGTGGATGGCTTTCTAATCATTATGAATATAACTCTTCACAGTATAGCTGGGTCAACAAAAATAACCTCACACCATACACAAAAACCAACTCAAGATATATCAGAGACAGCAAAGTAAATCAAAGAACATGAGGTTCATAAGAGACTAGCTAGAAACAAATCTAGAAGCCTTTATTTATGGTTTGAATAGACTTGCAAGTATAACCAAAACCTACAACCAGGAAGGGATAAAACAGATAAATGAGAACCTCTAAAAATAAAGTCACATCAAAACACTTCTCCAACAGAGTAAAATGGAAGTCCACAGACCTGGAAAAATATCTGACAATGACATACTTGATAAGTGACTCAAATCTAAAATTTATAGACTACTCCAACACATCAACAAGAAAAAGACAACCAACCAATAACAAAATGCACAGAAGATATGAATAGACATTTTATCAAAGAAGAAAGTCAGAGGAAAGTCAACAAATACATGAAGAAATGTTCAAAATCTTAACTATTTGAGAGATGACAAATCAAAACAACAATGAGATATCTATCATCTCATTCCAGCAACAATAGCAAAGTTCAACAGAACAGAAAATAAATGCTGTTGAGGTTGTGAAGAAATTGGAACTCTTATACACTGCTGGTAAGAATGAAACATGGTAAAACCACTACAGAAAGTAATCTGATGCTTCCTCAAAAAGTTGGTAATGGAAACGTCATTTGACTCAGCTATCCCACTTCTGGCAATTTACACTAAAGAAAGAAGAACTGTGGCACAAATAGATATATGCAGACTAATAGTTATTGCAGCATTATTCACCACAGCACAGAGACGGAAGCAGCTCAAGTATCCGTCAACAAATGAAAGAACACAGAAAAATTATGGTACATCCACACAATGAAAGATTATGCAATACTGAAAAACAATGCGCTTCTAAAACACTATACAACATACATGAGTATGGAAGACATTATGGTAAATGAAAAATCTTAGTCACAAGAGAACAAACACTGCATAATACTAGTTATAAAAATGATTGAGATTTGCACATTCAATTATTTACTCATAGCTAACACCTGTTTTAAGAAACACAGATGGCAACTATACAAATGGATTTTAGAAGAGACTTTGAAAATTGCATTAGAGTATCAAAAAGCCAAAACAAAGGGAAGAGATGCCAAAGTAAAAGAGATGAACCATTTCAAAGGGCAGATCAGGAAGACAAAGCAAAATATTATAATATTTGTTTCCATTCTTAAGAAAGATGATACAACATAATGCGGAAATTACCAAACAATATCATTAATAGTGCATGCAAGAAAAATATTGAATTAACACCAAAAAAACAGAACAGTAGAGTGACAGAGAACTGCCAGAAACGCAAGCTGTTTAGAAGATGCCATGCCACTAAACATATCATTGCTGGTAACAGAGATCTTGGCTGAAAGTGGCTTTATTGACTATGCAAAGGCATTTGACTGTGTGGATCCTAACAAACTATGAATAACCTTGAGAAAAATGGGAATCTCAGAACACTTAATTGTGTTCATATGAAATCTCTATCAATAAGCTGTTATTCAAGTAAAGAAAGGGAACACTGCATGGTTTAAAATTAGTAAACATGTACATCAGGGCTATCTCCTCTCTCCACATCTATTCAATATGTATGCTGAGCAAGTAACTTGAGAAGCTGGACATTATGACATTATGAAGAAGAGTATCAGGATTGGAAGATGGCTCATCAACAACCTATACAACCTGTATTATGCAGATGACACAACCTTGCTGGCTGAAAGTGCTTGCTGCAGGGGATCAAAGACTGCAACCTTCAATATGGAGTACATCTCAATAACAAGAAAACAAAAATCCTCACCATTAGGCCAAAAGGCAACAACACAATAGTTGGAGAAAAGACTGAAATGGTCAATTATTTAAAATGGTCAATTATTTCCTCTCATTTGCATGCACAATCAACACCCTTTGTACCAGGAGTCAGGAGACTTCCCAGGTATAGCTTTGGGAAAGTCTTTCTGTCAGAGATCTCTTCAAAGTCCTCTAGAGCAATGATGTCGGCCTAAAACCTAAGATACCTCATTCAGGCCATAGTCTTTCCCATCATTTGCTATGCATCTGAGAGCTGGAGAATGAATAAGGATGATAGAAGAATTACTGACGCATGTGAGCTGTGGTGTTGGAGAAAAGTGCTGAATAACCCACAGACTGCCAAAAGAACAGATATGCTTTGAAGAAAATGCAGCCAGAATGCTCCTGAGAGGCAAAGATGGTAAAGCTTCATTTCACATAGTTTGGAGATATTGTTATGAGAGGCTACTCCTTGGAAAAAATGTCATGCTAGGCAAAGTGGAGGGTCAGCAATGGACAGGAAAAATCTCAATTAGATGGACTGATGCAGTCCATCTTGAGCAATGGTTTCAAATTTGAAGGGATGATGAGGATAAAGCAGGACAGGACAGAGTTCAGATCTATTGTTCACAGGGTAATAATGAGTCCTACTCGGCTTGATGGTATTTAAGAACAACAGAGGCAGAAAACAGGAATCTCATTACTCTCAAGAGAGAACGAGAGAGTGTAGTATATTTTTTAGACCAGAGATTCCTACGCTAGATGGTGCAAGACTGATACCTAGACAAAGCAGTTCAGATGACAATAGTGGTTGGCAGAAGAGATCTGTATAGCTAAGAGTGTGCCCTGATTGAGGAACATATGTCAATTAGTTTGAGTGTTTTCTTCCTGACTTATAACCTGCTAATTGTGTAAATATTGTCTGTTAGTTATGTATGGTTGCAGTAATGAATTATCAAACCTAACAGGAGAGTGCTACAGGAAAGATAGTTGGTGTTGGAAATGGTAGAAGGTAGAGAGTGTGATGACATGTCATTGGAATCTACTTGTGCTGATGTTCTTAATGGGGATTCTTCCCACTTGTGGAACGAGGAGAAGTCAGACTCTGCCATCTCTACATTAATCAAACCAGTTTTACACAATTTTACTTAGATGTACAATTAATGCTCAAGGGTGCAGCAGTCAAGAAACAAAAGGGGCAATAGGCAAATGTCCTGCAAAAGAGCTCTTCAAAGTGTTAAAGAGCAAAGATGTCACTTTGAGGACTAAGGTACACGTAATCCTAGCCATAGTATTTTTCACCTCATTAAATATGTCAAATCTGAACAATGAATAAGGAAGACCAAAGAAAAACTAAATTATTTTAATTATGATGTTGGCAAAGAACATTAAATATACTATGAATTACCAGGAGAATGAACAAAAAGTATACCCAGAATGTTCCACGAAAGCAAGGATGGTGAGACACCATCATCTACACTTTGGACATGGTATCAGAATAGACAGTGTCTGAAGAAGGACAGCATACTTAGTAGAGGACAGCAACAAAGAGGAAGATCCTCAACAAGATGGGCTGACACAGTGATTTAAACAATGTGCTGCAACATAGCCAAGACTAAAGATGTTGCAGGACTAGATAATGTGCTGGTTTTGTACATAAGTTAGTATGAGTCAGAACTAAATAAGCACCACCTAACAACAACAAATTTTGTGATGAAAGGCAAGTTAGTTTAAAATATGTCACCACTGTAATTTCTTACCTGCATGTATCAGAGTGACTGTATTCATTAAGTTTCCTTTCCAGGTCTAATCTCTTCTTCTCACTAAACACAAAAAGAAAAATTCTGTAAATAATCATATAAGTTCCAGATGTTCAAATTTAGAACATGACCTCCTTTTAAAATCATGCCTTTGAGGCAGTGCTTCTGTGATCTCTAAGAAGCAGAAAATGCAAGCTGTGTTTGAAATTCAATGCACAAATATTTAAGTCATAGGAAAATCTAGGAAGCAAGACAACACTCATATGAAGAAAAAAAAACCCACAAGAATCTCAATGTAAAAAGGTAAATGCAGTAGCAAAAGACTAAGGAACAAGCTCACTAATTCATTACACAAATAATTTTCCTGACACCACTGACAAGCCAGGCCTGAAGACCACTGTGATGAACAAACACACCAAGACTCCTACCCTTAGCAGCTGACACTGAGGGTGGGAAGAGGGGTAATATATATAATGAACAGGAACAATTAAAAATGTGTATTTTTAACACATACATTATAAAATAATGAGACTTCTCACAAACAACAATATTTAAGTGATGAGGATTTTACTATATCTGATGGCAATGATCCCATAGAGCTACCAGGATTAGAATGGTGGCTTGCTTTGTTCTCATAAAGTCTGTGCAGAGCCAAGTAGCTACGTGAGAAAGTTAACTCTTGAGAACCAAGATGGTGGCAGTGGAGGACACAGTCTACAGGAGCTTGGAGCAGCAAGCTGCATACAAACAGGCCACCAGAGAGACCGATGTGGCACATAGAAACCAACACAGCATGACATGGACAATAGGAATTTGAGTCACAATTTTTATTCAAATAATTAGTTAGGGAGCCACAGGAGCAGCAAGCTGCAAGACCCAACAGAAGCCGCCAACTGAGCTGATGTGAGACTCATCTGCCAAGAGCAAGCAGGTGAGAGGGAAATTGAGTTTTCTTAAGTCCTTCCAACCTACCAGGAGCAAGCTGGTAAGTGGGAATTTGACTGAGTTTTCTTGAGCCCTGCTGACCTGGCAGGAGTGAGCAGGTTGGGAGGAATTTGACTGAGTTTTCTTAAGCCCCACCAACCTGTCAGTGCCAAGCAGCTACTGGATGGGAAATGGACAGCTGGAATTTGAGTAGGAACTCCACATGTGAGCACACATGGACAGCTGAAGCTGAGTGAGGTCCCTGAAAATGGCCACCCTGCTTCTGTGCCCACCCTGCCCCCATCTGGCTCCACATCCATTCCTACACATCTAGTCAATCAACTTGCCTTTACTCCAGAGCACCATTATCTGACTTAGCTACAAGAGGCTGCTCTCATAGACCCTGAACTGAACCTTCCCTTGAGTCAGAAGTTAAGAGAGAAACACAGGTGGAGTAGCTGCCTAACCTATTTCTAGAGCATTGCCTTCAGATCAAGAACCTATCTTTGCCTCAGGAATGAAAAACTCTACTATAGTAATGTCACGAAAGAAGCAGGCTATACCACACACTACACAATTGCAAAGCAAGATGTCACCCTTAAAAGGTGACACAGTATCAACGGATTTCCTGAAGCCAGAAAATCTGAGGAACTTTCTGAGACAAAATTTAAAAGAACAATGACTGAATATTTTCAATAGATGAAAGACAAATAGGAAGAACTACAGGACACTGCAAGCAAAAACTAGATGATTGTTGTTGTTGTTATTGTTATGTGCTTGCAACTCATAAAAAACTTATGTACAACATCCCTACACTCTGCTCTGTCCTGTGCTATTCACACTGTGTCCCTGATACACCCATCCTGATTACCCCGTCACTGAATCAATCCACCTCATAGAGGGTCTTCCCCTCCCACGCTATCCCTCCATCCTCCCAAGCATGGTGTCCCTCTCCAAGAACCAGTCCCTCCTTACCATATGTGCAAAATATGTTAGACGAAGCCTCAGAAGCCTTGCCTCCAAGGAGCCGTCCAGTTTAACCCTCTCCAGGATGAATCATCTGTTTGTTTTCTTAGCAGTCCATGGTACACTCAATAATCTTCTCCAGCACCACAGCTCAAAGGCATCAATTCTCCTTCTATCGTCCCTAGTCATTGTCCAACTCTTTGATGCATAACAAGTGATTGCAAAGACCATGGCCTGTATCAGATACATCTTAGTCCCCAGACAGACACCACTGCTCTTCAGTACTTTGGAGAGGTCCCTAACAACAGACTTTCCCATCTCAATATGTCTTTTAATTTTCTGGCTGCTGTTGTCAAGAGTGTTGACTGTGTAGCCAAGCATACCAGGAGGAGCTTTAAAAAAAAAATAAATAGAGAGAGAGATAAAACAAAAAAAAGGCATTTGTGCCAGTGGAAAAACAAGAAACCACAATCCAAAATATGAGGTCCAATGTTTCAGATGCTGCCACATTAAGGAGGACACATGAGCAGAGTTGAAGAGATGGAACAAGTGAAACAGAAGACAGAATTGTTACCACTGATCTGCTAGAGCAAAAAGCAGAATCAAAAAGGATGAAAAAAGAAGAAAACCTAAGAATAATGTGGGAAACCATCATGAATAATAACATGCACATCATCGGAATCCCAGAACAGGAAGAAGCAAGTAAAGGCACCAAAAAAGTAGAAGAATTACTAGAGGAAATTTTCCTAGGCCTAATGAAGAATGAGGGAATATATATTCAAGAAGCTGAGAGAAAACCATGTATAATAGACCAAAAAAGAAAAACACCAAGGCATATCATAGTTAAATTTACCATAACCAAAGATAAGGTCAGAATTTTGAAAGCAGAGAGGGAGAAGCAAAGAGCAACCTAAAAGGGAGATCAGATATGATTAAGTGTCGATTGCTCAGTAGAAACCATGCCCACCAACTCGACTACATAGATAGTTATAGGCTAAAGCACCCCTTCCCTCCAAAAAACCCACAGTGTGCACGGAACATTCTCCAGAATAGATCACATTTTAGGTCACAAGGCAAGCATCAATAAATTCAAAAACATAGAAATAATTCAAAGTATTTTCTCAGACCATAATGCTACAAAATTAGAAATTAATAACAAGAGGGTAAAGGAGAAAAAACCATACATTTGGAAGTTGAACTTCACCTGGCTTGAACATGAGTGGGTACTAGAAGAAATAAAAAACGAAATTGAAAAGTTTCTTGAAAAAAATAACAATGAAAATATCATTTACCCAAACCTCTGGGAAACAGCCAAAACAGTAATAAGAAGTCAATTTATGGCAATAAGCAAACATATTAAAAGACAGAAAAAATGACCATTGACTCTCTCTCTAACCCAAAACCTCCAACAAATTGAAAAAGAACATCAAGAAAACTTGACACCCTCTTAAACTGAAATTATAAAAACTAGAACAGAAATAAATGAAGTAGAAAACAGAAAAACAAAAGAAACCATCAACAAAACTAGGAGTTAGTTCTTTACAAATGTCAATAAAATCAACAAACCTCTAGCAAAACTAACAAAGAAAAAGACAAATAATCCAAATAAAAGATGAAATGGACAACATCACAACAGAACCAACTAAAATAAAAAGGCTAACATTGGAATATTAGGAAAAACTATACTCAAACAAATATGAAAACATAGAGCAAACGGACAAACACAAAGAAATTTAGAACCGACCTAAACTGACACCAACCGAAACTGAACACCTGAACAGAACCATTCAAAAAGAAAAAAACCTGAAAAGGTAATAAAACATCTAACAGTCAAAAAAAGTCCTGGACCAGAAGGTTTTACAAGAGAATTTTATCAAACATTTAGAGAAAACCAGTCACCAATTCTACATAACCTATTTCAGAAAATAGAAAAGATGGAATTCTCCCAGACTCCTTCTATGAAGC
>NW_006399922.1:5091149-5091785 GCF_000299155.1 Elephantulus edwardii | reverse complement strand
ATCAATTGATGCAGAAAAGGCCTTTGACAAAATCCAACACCCTTTCCTAATTAAAACACTCAACAAAATAGGATTAGAGGGGAATTTCTTCAACAGAGTAAAAAGTATATACACAAACCTGACAGCCAACATTGTTCTCAATGGAAAGAGAATAGAGGCATTCCCCTTGAGAATAGGAACTAAGCAAGGATGCCCACTATCAACTCTCCTATTCAATATGGTATTGGGAGTCTTAGCAATAGCAATAAGACAAGAGAAGGAAATAAGAGATATCCAAATTGGCAAAGAGGAGTATCTCTATATGCAGATGATATAATAGTATAATTAGAAAACCCTAAAGATTCAGCAAGAAAACTACTGGACATAGTTGACCGATTCAGCAAAGTGACAGGATACAAGATCAACATACAAGTATCAGTTGGATTTTTCTACAGTGACAAAGAGAATACAGAACTGCAACTAATAAAAACAATACCCTTCATAATAACTTAATCACAAGATTAGATACTTGGGAGTAAATCTAACCAGAAGCACAAAGGATCTGTTCAAAGAAAATTACTAAACATTATTACAACAAACAAAAAGAGACCTGGAGAGTGGAAGAACATCCCTTGCTCATGGACAGGAAGACTCAAT
>NW_006399922.1:5088349-5090380 GCF_000299155.1 Elephantulus edwardii | reverse complement strand
TTATATCAGAATTCATAAAATACTCAATTATCACAACAAGATAAAAAACTCAATGCAAAATGGGCACAGGATATGAACAGACACTTCACCAAAGAAGACATTCAGATGGTACACAAACACATGAAGAAATGTTCAAAATCCCTAGCTCTGAAAGATGCAAATCAAAACAAATATGAGGTATCATCTCACCCCAGTATGAATAGAAAAATTTAACAGAACAGCAAACATCAAAAGCTGGTGAAGTTGTGGAGAAACTGGAACCCTTATTCACTGTTGGTGGGAGTATAAAATGGTACAACCACTATGGAAGGCAGTATGACACTTTCTCAAAATGTTGCAAATAGAAATACCATTTGACCCAACAATTCCACTACTGAGAATATACCCCAAAGAAACCATAACCACCACCCAAGCAGATATATGCACACCCATGTTTATCACGGCTTTGTTCACAATAGTAAAGAGTTGAAAACAACCTAAGTGCCCACCAACAAACACAATGGAATACTATGTTGCATTGAAAAACAAGGAACTCATGAACTAGTATACAAAATGGGTGACCCTGGAGGACATTATGCTAAGTGAAGTATCTCAGTCACAAAAGGGCAAATATTGCATAGTGCCACTGCTATAAAACGATACTGACATCAGGGTTACGAGGAGACGGAGAGAGGGGATAAATAATGTATACTGCATTGAAACAGATGCAGGAGAGAACCGTTTGAAAGGGATATATGATTAGGTATTATTGTCATGACAGGAGTCCAGAAAGAAGGCTGCATAGTGGAATGGACTTGAATTTTACTTCTCAAAGATAAGAGTGAATTGGGGTGGGGGCGGGGGGAGTGGGCAGGTAGAAAAGTACAACAATGAATGAATGGATATCTAAAGTCCCTGTAAACTTTCATTAAAATTAATTAAAAAATATTAAAAGGGGGAAAAAAACCTTTTGTAAAAGCAGAACTCACTTCAACCTTAAATTATACTCTATTTTGATGATTTGCAGCTCTAAGTTCCTCATATTTTGTTCCCTGAACAGGTTAGATAGCTTGCTTTGTTCTGCTTAACACAGCCACAAGGTGGCACTCAAAGTTGAACTCCCGAATACAGGCTCTCCTATCACCCAGTAGCAGTGGCCACCTTGTCTTAAAGTTCACCCTTTAATAAATTTCCCTAACACCATCCTAGATGTGTCTGGGTCATTTTATATAGTATTCCAGTCCTGAGCTGACATGCAGGACAGTTTTTCTATACTGTTCCTGGATTCTTCCTGACATAGTGGTGAGCTAGCCAGGAGCCATAAGACTAGTGAAGAAGAAGCATTTAAGATTGAAATCTAAGAGTGGCCTGTTACATTCATGTGGGAGTACATGGCACAGCTGAATGACCAGTATGGACAATGATGTGAGGATAGGAACCCCCAAAAATGCTTACTGAACTGAAAAGCCTGCAGCAAGAGTTGAAAATAGCATACTTAAAGAAAGAAGGAAAGTGGAGAGCCACTCTAGCAAGCTGTAGTTCAGCTATTGCTAGGTGCTGATGAATTGACTACAACCCATAGAGAGCCTATGTACAATAGATCTGAGTCCTGATTTATCTTCTGCCATGCTCATGCTCTCTACCAGGGTCAAGCCCACAACTACAGTCATTGTGCTAATCCATATTGGTGAGGGTTGTTCTCTCTTTAATGATCTGTTTATCCATGCATGATATAACTTTTGAAGGACTGGCATCTCCTAACAGTATGTCTAAAGTATTTAAGACAAAAGTTTCCCCATCCTTGCCTCTAAGGAGTACCTTGGTTGCATTTCCACCAAGACTGATTTGTTTGTTCTTCTGTCAACCCAGTGTTATTCAATACTCTTTGTCAACACCATGATTTAAAGGCATCAATTCTTCTTCAGTCTTTCTTATTCACTAACATTCAGATGCATACAAAGCAACTGAAAATACTTTGGTTTGGATCAGGTGCATCTTTTTTTTTCTATAATTATATTTTATTAATTTTCATAAACATTTACAGAGATTTTG
>NW_006399922.1:5074195-5086949 GCF_000299155.1 Elephantulus edwardii | reverse complement strand
CCATTGATCTATGTGTCTGTCATTGTACCAGTACCATGCTGTCTTTACCACTACGGCAGTGTAGTAGGATTTGAAATCAGGGAGTGAGATACCTTGGATCAGGTGCATCTTAATCTTTAAATGTATGTCCTTACTCTTTAGCCCTGTAAATGGGGTTTCTAACACTTGATTTCCCCAATGCAAAGTGTCTTTCTATTTCTTGACTTTTGCTATCATCAGTGTTGACTGCAACAAGCTAGCAGCTGTGATAAGGCCTGCAGGATTCTCAGCTTCAGTGAAAGCCAAGAGTGAAATCTAGGAACTCACTGATGACTTTAACACTAAAAAAGAGACATGAGAAAAATCACCACAATGGCTGTTACTGATAATGCCAGCAAACTCTACTAGCAGGAAATGAATATGGAAATAATTATGTGTCATTTTCTTAAATGGGAGTTCTGAAGGCCAAGAGACCTGCAGTTTTGGTTTAGTTACTTATCATAATTGGAATCTGAAAACACAGAATGCTTGAGAAGTGAGTCTCTGAGAGAGAAGCATTCTCAGAAGGAGAATACAGACAATACAACTGCCATAAGAGTTCAAGCTCTTAGGACATAAAGTTGACTATAAATGACCCAACCCTGGTAAGTATAATGGGGAATCAGCCAGTTCAGGAAATGATGTCAGTGTGTGACTACACTTCAGTCCATTTGGTTAAGATCTATTGGTATGTCTCTAGACAAAAATCTATCATTATTGGCTGGTCCATGTATAGGACAGTGGTACAGATGGTACAACCCTGAGTGAGACATAGGATGAAAAGCTGAGTAACAACTATCCAACCAACACTATGCCAGTACCTATGCATATAGAAAAACAGAGAAATTCATCCCTGATAGACTGGATTAGTGAAGACAATTAAAGTGTGTGGCCCAAAAGCTAGTGTTATAACTCAGTGGAAGACTACAGAGGAAGGTAAAGTTGGTGGTATGCGAATTGGTTGGTCAAGAAGTAGGATTACATCTGCTATAGAGAGTGATACTTCTGGCATCCAGGGGTAGCTGTCCCTATGATCCCTCCCGTAAGGAGACAATCAAGGTTACCAGAGAGTACAGACACTGTCAGGCAACCAGAAGTCACACATCAAATGAACTATCCCTGGAGCCCGAAGAATCATCAGAAGGCAATGGCTTTGACAAAAGCAGCATGGTATACAGTGTAATCCTGAGAAACATAAGAGGTATGTGGTCATGGCAGATGGTTATGAAGACTGTGCTCTAAGGTTTAAGCAAGCATGTTCCTCTGACATTGAGAACTGTAAGAAATATTCCAAGTAAACACAAACACATCTAATCGCAGAAAAAAATCTGGGAATTTTTCCTGGGGGGAGAAAAATTATAGGGAATGTAGTTATTCTTTATAGTGGAGGAATTCTGTTTGAGAATCAGATAAAATTGGTCTTTTGGGAATGGGTGAGAATCAGGCAAAATTGGTCCTTTGGGAAAGGGTAAAATGGGAGGCAGTCAGAAGGGTGGTCAACTCTACCCTAAACAGTATTAATTCCCTGTTAAGATGTTTGTGTCATCCATGAATCAAGAACTGGGGAAAAAATGGGAGAATATACTGAACACAAAGCAGTTTCAACAGCCCTGTGTATACTATTAAAAAGCACATGGCAGTAGACTGCTGGGAAATGAATAAAGCAGATCTCCCACAACATGTTGCCATGCCACATAAAGCACAATATGATATTATGGAACACTTAAGAAGCTACCATGTCATTTTAGATTTAGCCAGTGCCTTCTTTAGCACTTCTGTAGCTGCAGAGCTTCAAGATCAATTTCCATTCACTTTGCAAGGGTATCTGCACAACCCTACTATATGTCATGGAATTTAGCCCATGATCTGCTCTTGGTAATTTTACTTCCCACCATGCATTTTCCACTATACAAAAAAAATGTGATATTGTTAATACTCTTTTAGACTTGGAACAGGCACTTAAGAGCAAGAACAGGCAGTCAACCCCCAAATGATACAAAGTCCAGGGTGGTGGTAAAGTTTTTGAGCACTACCTGGTCAAGTATGACTGACATGCTAAACAGACGCAGTCTGGTTAAAAAAAATCCTACAGCAGGAAGTTCAAGAATGTAAAGCTGTTGCATAGTTTTGGGGGACTCCTGGGGCATTGGTAGGTATTTCTACCCCATCTGGCCATGTTAATTTACCCCATTTACAATCTAATCAAGAAGGGGGCTGCATAGGACGGGGTAGAGAAACATCAGCAGGACTTTGAAAAGTTCAAAAGCTAAACATCTTCAGAGCACTATCACTCATACCCTTCAAATTGGAAGTTAACAGTACCTTTAACTGCTTTCAGTTAAGCATAATGTTAGTTGATGAAGCCTACAAAGGCTTGGTCCCAAGTATGGAAGCAAGTTGAGTAATGATATTCACTTCTTGTTGTGGTTCTGTGCCGTCGAGTCGCCTGTAACTCATAGCAACCCTATGTGCACTGCCCTAAACCCTACTCTATCCTGTGCCAATCTTACTGTCTCTGACATACCCACCACCATTATCCCAGTCACGGACTCAAGCCATCTCATCAAGGGGCTTCCTCTCTTGTGCTGCATGCCCAAAGTATGTCAGATGAAGCTTCAGAATCCTTTCCTCCAAGAAGCAGCCTGGTCTCATCCTCAATAGGATGAACTTGTTAGTTCCCCTAGCAGTCCATGGTGTATCTTCAATACTCTTCTACAGCACCACAGCTCAAAGGTATAAATTCTCCATCTATGATCCCTAGTCACTATCCAGCTTTCTGATGCATAGCAAGAAATTGTGAAGACTATGGCCTATATCAGGTGCATCTTAGTCTCCAGACTGACATTGTTATTCTTCAGTACTTTGGAGAGGTCCCTGACAGCAGACTTATCCAGTGCAATTCATCTTTTAATTTCCTGGCGGAGCCAAGCAAGCTAAAGCTGTTAACAATCTCAATCTCTTCACCATCTATCATGATGCTACCAGGTGGCCCAGTGATGAGAATCTTTGTTTTCTTGATGTTGGCCTTCAATTCATATTGAAAGCTGCAGTCCTTGACTTTCTGCAGCAAGAGCTCAGGTCCTCCTCAGTTTCAGCAAGCTGGGTTGTGTCATCTGCATAACACAGATTGTTGATGAGTCTTCTCCAATTCTGATGCCACATTTCTCGTCAGAGAGTCCCGCTTCCCGGATAATGTTTGGCATACAGACTGAAAAGATATGGAGATAGGACACATCCTTGACGAACACCCTGCCCAATTTTGAACTATACAGTGTTTCCTTTCTGTGTTCTGACAACTGTCTCTTGGTCCAACTATAAATTTTGCATGAGCACAATCAAGTGTTCTGGGTTCTTTTTCATCTCAGAGTCAGCCAGTTTGTTGTGATCCACACAAAGGCCTTTGCATGGTTAATGGAACACAGATAGACATTCCTCTGGTAGTCCCTGCTTTCAGCCATGATCTAGCATTAGCTATAATATCCCTAGAACCACAGACTCTTCTAAACCAGAATGCATTTCAGGCAGTTCTCTGCTGATGTGTTGTCCCAGTCGTTTTTGGATAATCTTCAGCAGAATCTTGCTTGCATATGATACTGTTCAATAATTTCCACACTCTGTCAGGTCACCTTTCTTTGGAATGAGAACAATTTTAGATCTCTTCCAATCAGTTGGCCAGGTGGTTGTCCTCCAGATTTCTTGGCACAACTTTGTGAGCACATCCATGGTTGTGCCTGTTTGCTGAAATATGTCAATTGGTATGCCTTCAATTCTTGGGACCTTGTTATTTTGCCAATTTCTTTTAATGCAGCTTGAACTTCCTTCATCACCACAGGCTCTTACTCATACATTATTTCATGAAATTCTTCTGTGTCCACCAATTCCTTTTGGTAAAAAGACTCTGAATTAATACTCTTCCATCTTCTTTTAATGCTTTGCAACTCGAGACTTAAATCTGTTCTTCAGTTCCTTCAGTTTAAGAAATGCTGAGTGAGTTCACCCTTTTTGATTTTCTGACTCCCGCTCTTTGTACATTGATTAAAATACTTCAGTCTTCCCACTCTGCCCTTTGCAATCTTCTGTTCAACTCCTTAATATCTTGATTTCTTCCCTTTGCTTTGGCTTCTAGGTGCTCTAGTGCAATATTCAGAGTCTCTTCTGAAATCCAACTTGGTCTTTTCTTCCTTCTCTGTCTCTGGAATGACCCCCTGCATTCTTCATGGATGATATTCTTTATATCCTCCTACAGCTCATCTGGTCTTCACACATTAGTGTTCAAGGTCTCAAACCTATTCTTGAGATGGTTTTGAAATTCAGGTGAGATAGACTCAAGATGAAAATTTGGTTCCCATGCATTTAATTTTCCTTCCCTTCACCTTGAATTTGCATATGAATAGTTGATGATCTGTTCTACAATCAGCACCTGGCCTAGTTTTCACAGCTCATTTTGAGCTTCTCCAGTAGTTCTTTCCACAGATGTAATAGATCTAATTTCTATGCATACCATCAGGTGACATCCACATGTATAGACTGTGTTTACATTTCTTATAAAACATATTTGTAATGAATAAATCGTTGATTGTGCAAAATTTTATCATTCTATCTCCATCTTCATTTCTGTCACTAAGTCCATGTTTTCCAACTACTGATCCTTCTTCTTTTGTTACCAATTTTTGCATTCCTGTCATACATTATTATTAATGTATCTTGATTGCATGTTTGGTCAATCTCTGACTGCAAAAGTTGGTAGAAATCTTCTATTTCCTCCTCTTTGGCTCTGGTTGTTAATGCATATATTTGAATAATAATGGTATTCACTAGACCTCCTTGTATGTGTATGGATATTATCCTGTCACTCACAATATTGTATTTCAAGATGGATCTAGAAATTACTTATTACTATGGAAGCAAGCCAATTTTCCTTACCTTTTCATCTCCAGCAAAGAAGATCATATGATCATCTGACTCACAATGTCCCATGCCAGTCCACCTCATCTCCACCAATTCCTAGTGTGTCAATATATTTTTGTTCCATTTCTTTCTTAATATCCAATTTCCCTACATTCATGGTTCTCACATTCCATGTTTCAATCATGTATCTGCTTATAACTGTTCCTCCTCCTTTGTGTTTCCATACTTGAGGATTCACCCTCAGTTGTCATAACTGCTAGTCTAAGTGTGCTCTATTGTACAAAGAGTTTTCAAAGTTCTGCTATTTCAGAATTGAAAGGCCAATTCTTCTACCTAGTCTGTTTTCATTTGAATGATCAGATTTAAAACAGTATCTGACAGATAAGCATTTTATGGAAAAGAGCAGATTTACTGTATAAAACCATTATTATAGAATGAGTATGAGGATCCAAGGCAGGGGAGAAGGGGAGGGTGGAAATAGAGGAGTGTGGATGGGGACGGTAGGGTGTTAATCATAAGGCTGCACAATTCAATGTGTGTGGGGGTGGGGTGAAGGAAATGGGAAGAATCTTTTGCGAAAAACAATGTATTCAAACTTTTGTAAATAAACCAGAGTAATATAAAAAAAATTTAAAAAGCATCTTTTTATTAAAAGATTTCCTCAATTACAGAAATAACCAATATGTTCAGTGTGTCTTGACCCACGCTATCCCTGCTCCACCAGCATTCCCTTCTCCCACCCACTCCATTCAACACCTATCTCCCCCATCCAGCACTTAATTTGATGGCTTATATCTCAAGCTTTGTGGGCTTCTGTGATTCCAAACACCTCAAGCTGCTGCCAGTTTCCTATGGTGTGGCCAGTACCACTTGAGTTTAGGAAGTCTGTAAAGCAAAATACCAGATACTAGTATTAGGGAAGGCTTCCTATCTCAGATAATCTGAGAAAAAGTCCTTTGCCTTGAACTTCTGCTTCAGGATTGACTTCTGGTGGTTTAGTACCTCTACTCTTCCATTTGCAGCACACTGTAGTCACAGTGGAATCATTTCCTAGGGGAGGGTAATGTCTCCTGTAGATCTGGTATATGGTGTGTTTTCTTGGCCTGAGGGCCACTGTGAATGAATAATGGGACCAGATGAATGACCATGAGCATGGCCTACTCAATTAAGGGATGCAATGAGGGAGTACTATTAGTACAACTTAGAAGTAGCTCAATATAACAGACTACAAACATGGCATACTTATCTCTCCAAAAAGCTGATTTCAGTATCAGCCCCATGAATGCCATGTTGTTAGGCATTAATTATCCCTTGCTCTTCCTAGCCACTTGAGCTCTTGCAAATATATATAAACCTTTTTAAAGGAAAGCAACCTCCTTCTCACAGCCTTGGTATGGAACACAGATGGTTCCAGTCAAAGTCTCAAAGACTGGACAGCAGCAGCAATACAAATAGACACTGACGGTGAGAGGAAGGTGAAGGACAGAGCAGCCAATAGAGCAGCGTGAACAATTATCATTATTGAACTTTTACCATTAGACCTACATACTACTAACAGCTGGGCATTTACCGAAGACTTACTCTGGTTGGAGCAATGGGACTATAAGTACTGGAGAGTGGGAGAGCAAGAAATGTTACTACAATGTCCATTTTGACAGTGTGGAGCTTTAAGTTCCTCGACCTCACATTCTGTTGTTCCTTGAAAGAGTAAACAGGTTGTATAACCACGCTATCTTCCAGCTATGTTCAGCCTACCTATACCAACAACCACAAGGTGGCATTTGGGGATAAACTCTGAAGCACGAGCTCCCTGTTTTCTAAGAGTCAGCTTGTGTTAAGTGCACTGCTGGTGGTTTAGTTTGCAGTGTACAGTGAGCTGCACTGCTATCTGAAAGGAGCCATTAAAAGAGAATCCATCAGCTAGGGGGATAAAAATAGGCAACTCCTCCTATTAAGATTTACAGTTTTGGAAACTCAATGAACGGTTGCTAAGAGTTTTGTTTGACTTAATGGAAATGGGTTTTGGTAATACCATACTGGATTTGCCCAGATTGTTTGTTTGTTTGTTTGTTTGTTTTTGGAACACCAAGCAGATAGAGAGGACAGTTTTTCTATACCATTCCTGGGTTTTTCCCAAAATGTCTCTGAAAACTATACTTGGTCTCAAATTTAATGAAGAGAGTGTCCCTTAAGACTAACACGTTAAACGTCATTTTATAAATCTATAATATAGCCATTTCACCAGTTGTCACTCTATCATACTGTTATGGCTTGTGTGTTGCTATGATGCTAGATGGTATGCCACTGATATATTAAAAACCAGCAAATTCACCCAGAGTGAGCAGGTGTCAGCAGAGTTTCCAGACTAAAAGAGCCAGGGAAGAAGGACGTGACATGCTTCTAAAATCTGCAGTGAAAGCCTTATGGAAAAACAGCAGAAAACACTTATGAAAACATAACACTAGAAGATGAGCCCCTACAGTTAGGAAGCAATTAAAACACAACTAGGTAAGAAGTGTCTCCTCAAAGCAGAGTTGGCTTTAATGATGTGGACAGAGAAGAGCTTTTGGAACCTTCTTGTTTGGCACAGAATGAGAAGAAACAACTGAAACCCCCATTGACTATGGAATCACAAAGTATGAATCTGGGAAATCAGAATTTGACAAAAATTAAACAGAACACAAGACATCGCTGTTGTTAGATGCCAGTAACAGCTTGAACAGTCATTTTACTGTTATGAGCCGCCAAGTTGACTATGACTCGTAAGGACATATGAATCAATGGCTCTGAACATTGCCCTACCTTGAGTCAGACTATCATTTGTGGCACACTTGACCCCATTGCTAAAGTCACAGTATCAGTCCATCGTTTCAAGGGTCTTCTTTTCTTGTGCTGACCATACACCTTTCCAAGCATGGTATGTTTCTCCAAGGACTGGAACCTCCTGATAACACGCCTGAAGTATGTAAGATGGAGGTTAACCATCCTTACCTCCAAGGAGCAACTTGGTTTCACTTTTTCCAAGACAGACTTCTTTGTTCTCTTGGAGGTCCATGGGATAGTCAACATCGTTCTCCAGCACCACAACTCAAAGTATTGATTCTTCTTCTGTCATCTTTATTCATTGTCCAGCTTTCAGATGTTTAACAAGCAACCGAAAAGACCATGATTTATTAATCTTCAGTCAGACAATAATATCACTCTGGATAGGTCCTTTACAGAAAATTTTTCCCAATACAACTTGTCTTTTGATTTCCTGACTGCTGCTGACAAGGTTATTTATTTTAGATCCAAGTAAGAGTAAATAGTTGACAATATTAAACCTTTCTCCATCCATCATGATGCTGCCCACTGGCCAAGTGGTGAGGATTTCTGTGTTCTTGATGTTGAGATGCAAACCACATTGAAGGTGACAGTCTTTGATTTTCTCCCAAAGGCACTTCAAGTCTTCTTCACTTGTGGTAAATAAGGTTGTGTCATCTGTGTAGTGCAGGTTGTTGATGGACTAAATTATGTCCCTCAAAATACCTGTTTGTGATATAATGTGGTAACTATATAATAATTTCCTATGATCTGAATAAACCAAATAGTTTCAAGAGGATTACTGATAGAATGCAACACAACTTGATGTATGGAGTATCCCTAGACACTTTTATGTTTTAAGAAATAAAAGGAGCTCTGGTGGCCTATGTGTAAGAAGCTGTTCTGCTGTCCCAATGGTATGCTATTTGGATCCACCAGCTACTCCACAGAAGGAGGGGCAATCTCCTCCCATGCAATTTACTGCCTCTGAAAACCTGTGGATGGTCAGCTATTATATGGTCCCAACTCAATGGCACATAAGAAGAAGACATAAAAGCTATCAGAGAGCAGAGACCTCAGTATTATCAAGAAAGAGTAGAATGGAGTGCATCCATTGGACTCAGGTCTCTGTGCTTGAGGAAGACCAAGACACTGAAGATCTCAAAAGAACATCAGGCCAACAGATGCTTAAAGAAACAAGGGCCTTTCCCTAGAGCTGGCACTTAAAACTTCTAACTTTCTGAACTATGAAAAAATAAGTGCTAAAGGCATGTTGTTGTTGTTGTTGTTGTTGTTGTTGTTGTTGCTGTTGTTGTTGTGTGCCGTCGAGTCACTTGCGACTCATAGCGACCCTATGTACAACATCTCTAAACTCTGCTCTGTCCTGTGCCAATCGCACCATCTCTGACACACCCATCCCAATTACCCCAATCACTGAATCAATCCACCTCATGGGGGCCTTCCCCTTCTGTGCTGTCCCTCCACCCTACCAAGCATGATGTCCCTCTCCTTGCAACATGTCCAAAGTATGTTAGACGGAGCCTTAGAACCCTTGCCTCCAAGGAGCAGCCAGGTTTGACCCTTTACAGGATGAATCTGTTTGTTTTCCTAGCAGTCCATGGTACCCTCAATATTCTTCTCCAGCACCACAGCTCAAAGGCATCAATTCTCCTTCTACAGTAGTTCTGAACCCTGCCCTATCTATTGTGCTATCCTCATTGATGTCTTGTTCAATTCATTAGAAGTTGAACTATATTGAGAAGGACTGCTGTCAGGGACCTCTTTAGACTACTGAAGACCAACAAGGTCAATCTGGAGAAAAAGGTGCACCTGATTACCATATGAGCTGGGAACTCACACCAGTCTTTGTTCTTTTCCACTGTACTGCTATCTCACTTTCCTTCCATCTCTCCAGTGCCACAGCTTTCCCTTTTTGGATTATGCAAAGATCTCAAGTCCAAAGAATGAACTAGTTATCTGGTACTGTCTTCAGGGTAATGAGATCCCTGTTTTCCTCTAGACTGTTTCAATTTAAGCTCAGTTTAGGCAGGATGACAAAACTGACTAATCCATACATTAATGTCCTATATACTTTATTTGAAAGGTCTCACCTGAAAGATAGGTTTCACATAAGCACACTTTCATGGTTTTAAAGAGTGCAATTAATTATTCTGGGATTCCTGTTTTTTACGATGTTACCTATATTTTGTTATGATTCACACGGTCAAATGCCTTTATATGTTGTTGTTGTTGTTATGTGCCGTCGAGTCTTTGTATAGCCAATAAAACACCAATAAACATCTTTCTGGTATTCTCTGCTTTTAGCCAACATCCATCTGACATTAGTAATGACACCCTTTGTTGCCACCTTCTCTTCTGAATCTTGCTTGAGTTTCTGGCAGTTCCCCACTGATAATACCCCATACAACTACAATCTCAGCAAGACTTAAATCTTACTGAGATTCAGTTGCATGTGGTATTAATGATTGCTATTGGCTGTTAAGTGTCATCAAGTTCACTATGACTTACAGTGGCCTTATAAGCAGTGGATCTGAACTCTTCCTTACACTATGTCATTCTCATAATCTCTAACACACTTGAGTCTACCAGCCAGTTTGTTGACCATCTCATTGAGGGTCTTCCCCACCTTCCCTGACCCTCCTGCACTGGATAATTTCCATATTCTGTTGGTCACCTATTTTCAGAATAGAAACATATATGAGTCTCTTCCAGTCAGTTAGCCAAGGAGCTGACTTCCATATTTGTTGGTAAAGAATGGTGAGTATGCCTACAGTGGCCTCTCAAAACACCTCAACTGGTATTTCATCATTTCCTGGGGCCTTCAGTGTAGGATGAACTTCTTTCTTCAGTTCTTGATCATATGCTAGCTACTTCCTGAAACAGTTCACTGATGATCAATTCCTTTTGGTACAGTGGCTTTTCTTCTTCTTCAGATGTTTCCTGCATCATTCAAGATATTGCTCATAGAATCCTTCCGTATTACAACTCAAGGTTTGAAACTGTTCCTCAGTCCTTTCAGCTAGAGAAATGCATGAAGTGTTCTTTTCTTTGGGTTTTCTAACTCCAGCTCTGCCATGTTGTAAGTCTATGGCTCTAGCTTTCTGTTGCTTAAAATTTACAATCTTGCTTGCTGAAAGCAAGAACTTGAAGCACTTGCTGCAGAGAATCAAAGACTGCAGCCTTCAATATGGATTACATCTCAACATCAAGAAAACAAAAATCCTCACCCCCTAGGCCATTAGGCAACATTATTATTGAGAAAATATTGATATTGTCAATGATTTCACCTTGATACAGAAGTCAGGAGATCTGCAGACATACAGCACTGAGAAAGTCTGCTGTCAGAAACTTCTCCAAAGACCTGAAAAGCAATGATATTTGTTTAAAGACCAAGGTGCACCTGATTCAAGCCACAGTCTTTCCAACCATCTGCTATGCATCTGAGAGCTGGACAATTAGTAAGGATGACAGAAGAATTGAAGTCTTTGAATTACGGTCATGGAGAAAAGTGCTAAAAGAAGAGTGTCCTAGAAAAAGTACAATCAGAGTGCTCATTGGAGGCAAAGATGGTGAAGTTTCATCTCACATACTCTGATCATATTGTTACAAGAAGTTATTTCTTAGAAAGAAAAATCAAGCTTGGAAAGGTATTGCTGTTGCTGTTATGCTATCAAGTCATTTACCACTCATACAGACCCTATGTATAAGAGCTCTGAACCATGCTGTATCTTATGCCAAACTTATTGTCTCTGACACACCTACCCTCATTACCCCCGCCACTGAATCAATTCATCTCATCGAAGGTCTTCCTTCCTGCACTGTCCCTCTACCACTGTATCAATCCATCTCATCGAGGGTCTTCCTCTCTTGCACTCTCCCTCTACCCTTCCAAGCATAACGACCCTCTCCCAGAACTGGTCCTTCCTTGTAACATGTCCAAAGTATGTTAGATGAAGCTTCAGAATTCTTGCCTCCAAGGAGCAGCCTGGTTTTACCCTTACTAGGATTAAACTGTCTGTTTTTCTAGCAGTGCATGGTATGTATGCATATTTAATACTTTTTTTCAGCACCATAGCTCAAAGGCATTGATTCTCTATCTTCCCTAGTCATTGTCCAGCTTTCTGATGCATAGCAAGTTAATTGCAAAGACTATGGCCTGGATAAGGTGCACCTTAGTTTCTAGACTGAAATCGTTGCTCTTCAGTACTCTGGAGAGGTCCTTGACAGCAGACTTTCCCAATGCAATAGTCTTTTGATTTTCTGGCTGCTGGTACCAATGGGGTTGATTGTGGAGCCAAGCAAACCAAAGTGGTTTACAATCTGTTTCTTCACCATCTATCACGATACTACCAGGTGGCGAGAATCTTTGTTTTCTTGATGTTGCACTTCAATCTGTACTGAAAGCTGCAGTCCCTGACCTTCTGCAACAAGTGCTTCAGGTCCTCCTCAGTTTCAGCAAGCAGGGTTGTGTCATCTGCATAACGCAGGTTGTTGTTGACTAATGCCACACTCCTCCTCGTAGAGCCCAAATTCCCAGACCTGTTCTGCATACAGATTGAAAAGGCATGAAAATAGGACACATCTCTGGTGTACACTCTTCTCAATTTTGAACCATACAGTGTTTCCTTGCTCTTTTCTGATGACTGCCTCCTGACCCACGTATAGGGTTTGCATAAGCACAACCAAGTGTTTTGGGATTCCCATTCTTCTCAGAGCTAATGAGTTTGTTGTGATCCACACAGTCAAACTACATAGTCAATGAAACACAGATAAACATTCTTTTGGTACTCTGTTTTCAGCCAAGTTCCATCTAACATTGTTGTTGTTGTTGTTATGTGCCATCGAGTCGCTTGCGACTCATAGTGACCCTATGTACAAGAGCTCTAAATGCTGTTCTATCCTGTGCCAACCTAGCCATCTCAAACGCACTTACTCCCACCACTCCAGTCACAGAATCGATCCATCTCACCAAAGGTCTTCCTCTCCTTCGCTTCCCATCCACTCT